>NC_054372.1:77147839-77459505 GCF_017654675.1 Xenopus laevis | reverse complement strand
CTGGTTGCTCTACTACTGCAACAACCAGCACTTCCTCGGTTAAATTTGCTTTCAAAATCTGTCGGATTAGTAGTGACCTCATTAGGAGGCCCATCTAAAATGGGATCCTCAAAATTTCCCCCATAAAATACCTGCTCTGGACAGGTAGTTGCGGAAGAGCAGAAAATGGAATTTTCCGGAAGGGAAATTTCACAGGACGATGTAGACCAAGTTGCACTGTCAATGCTTTGTTTGTCATCAGAGTTTGCCATGGAGAACTGTTGATGAACATTATCGTAGGTAAATAGTCTGTGTTGCTGTACATATTCATTGTCCTTTTGTTTATTGTCTCTCATTGTAACATAACCATTTGGCAACCAGCTTGCTGTTCGAGTGTTTAAAGAATGGCTAAGGGTATATGTGCTTGAAACTCCCAATTTCACAACACCATTTTGTACACTATGGGTACCCATTTTGGTAACAGAGCTTTTCAGAGATGATGTTCTTCTAGATTGTAATGTTCCATTAGTTAAAGAATGATGTTTATCATGGGCATCCACTGAGCTACTGAACGATCCATTGGTTACAATCCCACTGCCTTTGTTAATTGCTGGATTTTTTTTTACCATTAATGGTGGGCTTCTTGTGACATCAAGTTTGTGAGTGCTGTTTCTTGGACTGTTTGATTTACTCCCAGGCAGAGCAGTAGGGGAACCATTCTCGACATAAGACCTTTGTGAAGTTTCAACCTTTTCCCATGAGCACCTTCTTACAGCAGTATCATTAGTATTGTTATTCTTTTTGTTCTGAATCTGACCTAATACATTTTTCTTTTGTATTTCATTGTTGTTGTTGCTGAGCTCCTGTCCAACTTGAATTTGGTTATCTCCATCTTTAGGAAATAGCATTTCATGCTGACTTATCATAACAGCCATCAACTGCTGGACAACTAAAGTACCTGCAAAACACAACATATGTTTAATTTTAGTGAATTAATTATTTTGCTGTGAGGCATTTTTACTGTGAGGCGAACATATTTTGACAAACTGTACAAAGCTAGATGCTAAATAGAAGAACTTCATGGTCTTTGTTCAACAGTGGATTTATTCTTTATGTGGTGCAAACCTATCATAATATTACAGTGTTTACATAGAGCACAGCATCCCTGGTCAGCATAGGAAGACCAACTGAAAAATTAGTAAACACTGACCATTTTATAACATACTAAAAGTAAACTGAAAAGTGAACTACTCTCTTATCATTAGGACTGATTTAAATATATAGGAATGGTTAGCTAGTCACTGAAAATAAAGCATTAAATATAATCCAACTATCACAAGCCTATTTTCACAGTTGAGTGGGATAAAAACAAACTAGTTCATTTAAATAGTGGTTTATACAATTAAACTCCATAATTTAAATTATTATGCTAAATATGCTCTACAATAAATGTTACACATCAGTAGTCCAACAGTTTGTAATGTAAGCGCACACTTTCTAGTATGAGATAAATCATTATTGACCAAATACCCCCTCTTCTGAGAGGTTTGTAATTTAGCAAAGGGTGGCCCAAACTTTTACTTTCAACTATATATATAACTACTACAAGAAGGTCCGCACTCTCAGGACTTATAAAAATCATAATATTTATTATAAATGAGTAACGTTTTGGCTAGGTCCCTAGCCTTTCTCTTGAAATTGACTGTGCACCCCGGCTATATAGGCCGCAATAGAGTTTGCGGATACTCACTGGACTGTGTTATATATATATATATATATATAGTTGTGTGTATTATTGATATACATACGTACACACATTACACAAAAAGTCACAAAAGTGACAAAATAATCCTTGAAACCAACTAAGCTAATACATATCAAATCACTTTGGTAAAGGCTGTTTTATTAGTCAAATGTTAGTAGCCTCCACAAAAAGAAGGGATTTCCACCATAAGATACATATGTATATATAAAAGGACAAAGCACTCAATACACTAAAATGCAAAAAGTCTCAAGCCATGGGCACTATAGCATCAATTCAGCATGTATAGATATTTTAAATGTTACACACTAGAAATTATACCACTACCCAAACATGTTATGTCACTTATTTAGTCTCGACTGAAATACCATTTTCTTCTAGCTCTGACTATTAAATGTTAAACACTGAGTATTATGAATCTGAGATATGGATACAGTTGTTGAATAGTTGTGTGTATTTAATACTTGGTTATGATCCTGTTTTAAGGATTGTAACCCAAGGAACAATTACAGTTGAATTAAGACATGACCCCAGGTACCCCTGTATTGCACACACTGCTTAAGATTCACAAATATCCTGTGCAACCACAGGGTGTCCAACAGTGGCAGCCATTGGCTCAGCATTCTGCCCTATGCCCTCCATGTTGGACAGGATCCTTGTGCCATTGGTACAATGTGGGAAATCTCTCCCTATATATAAAGAATAGCAATAATTTTTAAGAGAAACTATATTCAGTTCAGGTGGAGGAGTGGAGGAATATGATTTTTGGCATGTTAACCAGGACTGATTATACACATCCATCCCATCAGCAATGGTATCAAGGCTTTTGTGATTCTTTTGAGAGCTCAATGATAAATATTGCCTACAATGGAGGGGTACTGCAATAGGCTACAATGCTGTCCCTTCACTTGCAAACTGCTTTATGCTTCGGCAGGAGGAGGAAAACATTTATAACCGGGTATGACTCACCATCAGGGCCATCATCAGGGGGGCACGGTGGGTACTGCTGTTCCGGGCCTGGGCCTAAAGGGGGGTCCAGCTGTGCTGCACTCTTCTAAATAGCTGGGCTCCACTTGACAGTGCTGAAGCTGTGCCGCATCTTCTGTAGTCCCAAATCGCCGAAGAGCTGTAGTACCAAACAGCCGAAGTTGAAGTACCGAAGTCGCAAAAAGACCCAAATTCACCAAAGCAACTAATCACTATTTGAATAACAAGCGTTTAACTTAAATAACATTTAGGGGATTGAGTGATTTCCTGTTCTACTATTTAAAACACCTGTATATGCTTAACTTATGCTATTGTACTCATGGCTTGAGAAAAGAGTATTCTAAAATTTTACCCTTTGGGCTATGGTATGGTTTTAATACACACCTTTTTGCATTTAAGAGTTTTGAAGTAGATGCCGGCACTCACTAAAAGGTTGTCAATATTGCCTGGGTGCAGTTCCACATGATGGAGAATGTATAGTCGCTGAAGTAGCCACACTCACAGGTGTTAAAGTGTAAAAAGTGAACCAGAAATACAAACATCAGATTAAATATATGGTGTGGCGGGAACAAAAGTGGCAAGCAAGGATGTGATGAAAGAAGACTCAAAAAATACACAATTAATTACAATTAATTACAGAACACAAGTGGAATAAAAAAGTCAAAATGTAGGGTGATATATTGTCTAAGCAAAATTAAACCAGAGATAAATTCTGAAATGAAAAATAAAAACAAAACAATCCTCTTAATGTTGTGTCAGATGGGACAGGGAAACAATCAATTAACATGCAACTGTTACCATATTTGAAACAATGTGTAAAAGCATCTTGTTACAGAACAATCAGTGTTCACATCACAACTGGGTGGTGTTTCACATGTAACAAAAAAGTTAAAGATTTAATTGACTGGGAATCCAGTTGCGTTTTTATGCCACCTGTGACACGATCCACTTCCGTTCTGGTAATACATGGCAATTCTTAACTATTAAGTTGCCCATCTCGGGTTTGAAGGCACCCACTGTGTCAATATAAAGTGTAAAATTAAAAGTAGTGTAAGCGCAAAAGTGTAAACCGTATGGAATATAAAAATAAAAAACAAACAAAAGAATAAAAATAAAAAAACAATAAAAGAGGCTTAACGGTGACCATTGTCCAGTGAAGGAGTGTGGAAAAAATAAGATAAAGTTATAATGGTATGCTATTAGCCAGGATAGTATGCTATTGGCCAGGAGAATTGTAAATAATATGCTGAAACTTGTTTTGCTCACCCATGATTAAAAGGGTAGAGTGGTAGCTGGGACTGGTTTCAAGTCGTGGTCTCTGGATCTGATGTGTACAAGGTCTCTTAGCCAACTTCATCCCATCGCTAGTCGCAGGTATATGTTAGTCGCTCAGTCAGCTGGCAGGGACTGGTCAGTCGTCGTGGTCTTGGAACCCCGATGTCCAATGGGTCCCGTGGCCAACTCAGACATTCCAATAACATCCCTAATAAGGTCACGATCGATTGAAGATCCAAAGCCGGTGCGTGGAAGTTACCCAGTCAGATAGTTGCGTAGACTGGTGCGCTACTGTGTTGTTGGAGCCTCACCATTTCCTTGGTCTCGTTACGCAGTCCTATGTTTTTAATAAGGCAGACCACTTTCAGTCATTACCATTATCGGAAAATAAATGAAAACTCAGATGCGCGACAATTACATCTTCTTTGTGCTGCCCACATCGCGACAATTACATCTTCTTTGTGCTACCCACATCGGTAGTCCATATCCACCATCTCTTACTCATTCGTTTTCAACTCTGTTTCGGTTTTCTTCACCAGATGGTCCTGTACTGCTAATCTATTATTTGCTGATTTATATCATATGCTAGTTATCACCGGACCGATAAATTATGATAAGAAAAATAATTAACAAATATGAGAAAATCAGAAGATCAAAACTAAATCATAATAAATAAAAAATGAAAATGAATCAAAAAATAAAAAATAGAAAAACAAAAAATAAAATAAAAATAAATATAAAAAATTAAACTCGTGGAACATTGGTGGAGTCTAGCTGGAGTATATATAATGTAAGCAAGTAGACTTAAGTGCGGTTAGTCACTGTATCTATTCTAAAAATATCAATGAATACAAGAACTCGTTTTGAGTATTATAAATAAGCTAGTATACACTAGTATCAATTAATAAATTGTATTGATTAGTTAATGGTAAAGAAGGCAGGTGGTAACACAAAGATTTTACACTCACGGTACTTTCATAGTTACATAGTTGAAAAAAGACAAAGTCCATCAAGTTCAACCCCTCCAAATGAAAACCCAGAATCCATACACACACCACTCCCTACTTTCACGTAAATTATATATACCCATATCTATACTAACTATAGAGTTTAGTATCACAATAGCTTTGATATTATGTCTGTCCAAGAAATCATCCAAGCCACTCTTAAAGGCATTAAATGAATCAGCCATCACAACATCAACCGGCAGTGCATTCCAGAACCTCAATGTCCTGACTGTGAAGAACCACCTACGTTGCTTCAAATGAAATTTCTTTTCTTCTAGTCTAAAGGGGTGGCCTCTGTTACGGTGATCCACTTTATGGGTATAAAGGTACTCTGCTATTTGTCTATAATATCCTCTAATGTACTTGTAAAGTGTAATCATGTCCCTTAGTTATGCACAATTTAGTATCATCTGCAAAAATAGAAACAGTGCTTTCAATGCATACCTCCAGGTCATAATTAAACAAGTTGAAAAGCAAGGGACCTAGTACAGAGCCCTGCGGTACTCCACTAACAACACTGGTCCAATTAGAAAATTTTTCATTTACCACACTCTTTGTAGTCTATATTTTAGCCATTTCTCTATCCAGGTACAAATACTACTGTATGTTCCAGGCCAACATTCCTTAATTTAACCAGTAAACTTTTGTGTGGCACTGTATCAAATGCTTTAGCAAAGTCTAAGTAAATCTCTTCCACTGCCATCCTAGAATCAAGGTCCCTGCTTACCTTCTCATAAAAAGAAATTAAGTTAAGATGGCCACAGACGCAAAGATCTGATCGTACAAATCAATGTACGATTGGACTTTCCCATCTCCCAACCTGCCACTAACCATTCAGGTCAAAGTGTTACCATTCCGACCGAATAAAGTAGTTAAAGAACAGATCAGCCGATGTTCTGCCCCTGACAGCAATCGTATGATAGACACAGCTAGTGACAGTCTCCCACTAAAAATTGTACTATCGGCAAAACATGCAGAGATATTACCCGCAGCCGACAAAAAATTTCGAACCTGTCCGATCGACCAAATGACCGATCTCCACCAGACGAAAAATGTCGGGACTCTTCCCACACGTTCCGAAAATCGTACGAATCCACAATGAGATCTTTGCGTCAATGGCCAGCTTAAGTCTGGCAAGATCTATTTCGCATAAAACCATGCTGGCATACACTCATAGTATTATGATTTGCTATAAAGTCCAGTATCTTATCCTTTATTAACTCTTCAAAAAGCTTTCCTACCACTAACATCAGACTAATTGGCCTATATGTCACGGTCGGCACCCAACACCAGAACAAATGCCAAGCACACTGGTCTCAGCTCATGCTTCACCTGTAGTGTGACCACCTTTGGCCTCTGGAGGAGCCCTCAGCTACTTGGATGCCACCAGGACTTAAACAAGAGGTGCAAGGCTAGAGGTTCTGGATAGGCAGAGGGGCACGACTGTTAGCAAGAGTCTTTAGGCAGAAGGTCGTAATACAAGGCGTTAGGCAATAGAGTAGTCAGATCAGGCTGGGTCAAGGCAGGCAGAGAATAGCATAGTCAGGCAGGCAAGGGTCAAACCAGGATATCAATCAGAGGGGTTACGCAGAAGAGGTAGTCGGTGTTCAGGCAAGGATCAGGAATCAGAGGTCAGAAAAGTCAGATTCCAGGCAGGGGGTCACAACAGGAATCAATACAGAGTAAACAGAAGCTCAAACGCACAGAAGCACCAGGAACAAGATCCTATAACGGGCAATGTGAAAAATCCAAACTGTGCCTTTAATACTTTTAAACTTCGCGCCACTGCGCACTGACGTCACACGCCAGCACGCATGCGCAAATAAATCAGGAAGGAACCCCCTCCAGCTAGAATAAATCAGGAAGGAACCCCCTCCCGCTAGACCACCAGGTATAGTTGTTACATTACCCCCCCTCGAGGGGGGGGGCCACAGGACCCCCTGGTCTCTCAGCAAACTTTGAATGAAATTGTTTTCTGAGACGATCAGCCCTAATGTCACCAACAGGAACCCAAGAGTTAGTTACATAGTTAAATTGGGTTGAAAAAAGACAAAGTCCATCAAGTTCAACCCCTCCAAATGAAAACCCAGCATCCATACACATACCCCTCCCTACTTTTAATTAAATTCTATATACCCATACCTATACTCCGCCCCTGAATCCACAAAAGCAGATACCTTGACAGAGCCTGTAGGCCAGGTTAACTTGACCGGTATCAAAATCCTAGAGGTAGCTCCCCTTCTCCATTTAGGCTTGGAAGTTTCCCGGCCTCTTAGGACATTGATTTAGGAAATGACCCTTCTCCCCATAGTAAATGCATAAACCTTGGGACCACCTGCAAACCTTTTCCTCAGGAGTTAGATGGGATATGCATTGGTTCCTCCTGAGGTAGAGGCGCAGAGGGATTAGGGGACATAACATTGGTCACCACATTTGGAAAGTTAGACTTAACATTGGTAACCCCAGAAAAAGAAGACACCCCTTCTTTCCCTCTGTCTTCTATCTACCTGGATGGCAAGAGACATGAGATCATCCAGGTTAGAAGATAAAGGATAATTTACTAGGCTATCCTTAACAGAATCCAAAAGCCCAATACGGAACTGACTGCGAAGAGCCATGTCGTTCCACCCAGTTTCAATTGCCCACCGGCGGAATTCAGTGCAATACCCCTCCGCATGCCGTTTTCCCTGGCGTAATTTACAAATCGCTGAATCGGCAGAAGACGCACAATCCAGGTCATCGTAGAGTATCGTCATGGTGTTAAAGAAAGTATCAAGGGAAAAGCGGGCAGGATCAGTGGGAGGCAATCTGAGAGCCCAAATTTGAGGGTCACCCTGAAGCACGGTCATGACAAACCTCACTTTTTCCTCAATAGTAGCGAAAGATTGGGGAAAAAAGCTGAGGTATAGTTTGCATGCCTCTTTGAATACAAAGAATTTAGATCTATCCCCATAAAATTTGTCGGGGAAGACAATCTTGGGTTCATGGGTCTTAGATACATTACCCAATAAAGCAGAAGAACCCACAGGAGCGGCCAAAGGAGGGGTTGACAACTGGAGCTGGAGACTGAACAGAAGCATCCAGTCGACGGGTCAAATTGTAAAAACCTTGCATCAGGTAATATTGCCTCTGCTCATATTCTTCCAGGCGCTGTAACAGTGTGGTGGGTAGCGCTTCAGTGGTGGAAGGAGCAGTGGCAGCAGTGGCGTGACCTTCTTCGTCCATGGCCCGTTATAATGTCACAGTCGGCACCCAACACCAGAACAAATGCCAAGCACCCTGGTCTCAGCTCATGCTTCACCTGTAGTTTGACCGCCTTTGGCCTCGGGAGGAGCCCTCAGCTACTTGGATGCCACCAGGACTTAAACGAGAGGTGCAAGGCTAGAGGTTCTGGATAGGGGCATGACTGTTAGAGTAGTCAGATCAGGCTGGGTCGAGGCAGGCAGAGAATAGCATAGTCAGGCAGGCAAGGGTCAAACTGGGATATCAATCAGAGGGGTTACACAGACGAGGTAGTTGGTGTTCAGGCAAGGATCAGGAATCAGAGGTCAGAATAGTCAGAAGCCAGGCAGGGGGTCACAACAGGAATCAATACAGAGTAAACAGATGCTCAAACGCACAGAAGCACCAGGAACACGATCCTATAATGGGCAATGTGAAAAATGCAAACTGTGCCTTTAATAATTTAAAATTTCGCACCACTGCGCGCTGACGTCACACGCCAGCGTGCATGCGCAAATAAATCAGGAAGGAACGGGCCGCGCGCCCTAACCATTCCCCTTTTGCGGCCATGAGGAGCAGTGTGGCGGGCGTCCCCACCGAGGGGGCTGCAGGCTTCCCTGCAGACCCCCTCCAGCTAGACCACCAGGTATTGTTTTTTACACTATAGTTTTGAGGCTGAGAACGGGAACCTTTTTTGAATAGAGGCACCACATTAGCAATTTGCCAGTCTCTCTGCACTATGCCAGACCTCAATGAACCATAAGTACCCTGGGATGAATACCATCTGGCCTGGACCTTTGTTAATCTTAAGAACATGTTCTAGTCTCTTTTGAATTTCCCCATGTGTAAACCATGCATCATAGTTGTATTACTAGAATTGGGGCTATTAAGAAGGAAACCTTCATTAACTGTCATTTATGTAGACGAAAAATATGAGTTCAGAATCTGCACTTTTATTTTGTTTTCATCAACCAACTGACCCTCCACTTCATTTTTTTACTATTAACATATTTAAAAAATAATTTTGGATTTTTTGCTGCAATATCCTTTTCCTTATCAATTTTAGCTTGCCTTATAGCTTCTTTGCATGATTTATTGGTTTCCTTGTACCTTATAAATGATTCGGCTGTCTCAGCTAACTTGAAAGTCTTAAAGGCATGTCTTTTCTTACCCATCTCAACAACAACACTTCTATTGAACCTATAAGGTTTTGCTTTGCAACAACGTTCCTTGCTTACAAGGGGAATATACTGACATGTACAGTATATTTATTAAGCAGCTTTTTAAAGACCCATTTTTGTTCTGTGTTTAACTCTGTGAAAAGTATTTCCTACAATATGTTGCAGAGATGCCCTTATACTGTCAAAGTTTGCACATCTGAAATTCAGTGTTTTAGCTACTCCCTTATAGAACAGAATCTCAAAGGAGACCATGTTATGATCACTATTCCCTAAATGCTCACCCACACAAATGCTAGAGATGAGTTCAGTATTATTAGTTATTAAAAGGTCCAAAAGTGAGTTATTCCTAGTAGGTTCTTGAATTAGCTGGAATAAAAAGTTGTCATTTAGCATATTTACAAACCTACAATGTCTGCATAATTGAAGTCACCCATAGCAACAACTTGACCCAGCTGTGAAGCCACTTGTATCTGCCAGAGTAGCTGGGCCTCATACTCGTCACTTATACAAGGTGGTTTACAGCATACACCAATGATAATTAGTGATGGGCGAATTTGCAACGTTTCGCTTCGCCGGAAAATTAGCGAATTTCCCACGAAATTCGCAAAATGGTGAAAAATTCGCAAAACGGCGCCGGCGTCTCGTTTTTGATGCCGTCACCCGTTTTTTATGCCGACGCCTGGTTTTTTGACACAAATTTTTTCAGGAGAATTTTCTCGGGCGTTTCAAGAATTTATTCACTGGTGGCGAATCGTGCAAATTTGCCGTGAATTCGCACCTGTCGAATAAATTCGCCCATCGCTAATGATAATTCTCATTGTAACCTTTTGCCCAGTCAAAATCTCTACCCAGAGGGATTCTACATCCTCACCAGTGCCAGCTATGGTTATTTCTTTAGCGCATGGCTTTAATTCAGTCTTTACATACAAACACACTCCTCCACCCTTGTTTATCCGTCTGTCCCTCCTAAAAAGGGTGTAACCATTTAAATTCACAATCCAGTCACATGTTTTATCCCACCAGGTCTCAGTGATACCAATTATATCATAATTTTTAGAGCATGCAATTAATTCTAGGTCCCATTTTACTTGACAAACTCAGTTAGGTTAGCAATATTCTGTTTTCCTTGTAACAGTGGGACCTCCTTAACTGATAAACTGTATGCCCCCTCACTCCCCCCATGGCCCCTTACTAATTCCACTGCCCCGTCTACCCTAGCTTCTCCATAATTCTTTATCTCACCCGCCCCCCAACCGCCTAGTTCTTCCAACCTCTTAACCATTCTTTCCCCTAGCACAGTGGACCCCCTTCCATTGAGGTGCAAACCATCACGACTGTATCATCCCAGTGCTCTAGGAACCCAAACCCTTCCTTCATACTCCAAGACTTGAGTCACGCATTTAGCTCCCTAAACTCCCGCTGTCTTCCTAAACTTGCATGTGGCACTGGCAAAATTTCAGAAAAGATGACATTGGAAGACCTTTCCTTGATCTTAGAGCCTAGATCCCTGAAATCCCTCTTTAAGGTCTTCCATCTACCATTTATTTTGTCATTAGTACCGATATGCACTAAGACAGTTGGGTCAGGCACAGCCCCACCCAATAATTTGTCTACCCGATCAACCACATGCTGAACCCTGGTAGACAGCAAACTGTTCGGTTGTAGCGATCTGGACGACAGATTACCCTATCCACTTTCCTAATAATTGAGTCCCCTACAACCACAATCTGCTTAGGCCTGACTCTGCTCTCCTCCCCACCACTATTAGAGAAACTGGTCTCCCAGCTGTTAGAGAGATCAGCCCCATCTAGAATTGCAAATCTAGAGTTCATACTCCCATCATCATCATCACACAATCTGGCAAATTTGTTGCGATGTATAAGCTCCGGATCAGCCTCCATTTTCCTTTTGTCCACCTTAAATGTTCTAACTGTCACCCAGCTAGCTGCCTCAACATCCTGCTGCTGTTCTGTTCCCCCCCCCAAACAATCTGACCCGCTAGGTCCTGCTCAGTGAGCAAGAGACTCCTTTCAAGATTGTCAATCGACCGCAGTGTAGCAATTTGTTCCTCTAGTGCTCTAACTTGAGCCTCCAAAGTGGCAATTTGCTCACAACCACTACAGAGGTAAGCATTTTGGATCTCTTGTTCCAAATCTGCATATATATATGGCAGGCTGTGCACTGAGTGAGACCTTCAATCATGCTTGCACTCATTATCCCCCATTACAGATCAAAACAGGAATAGGAATTGGAACTCCTGTGATTGTAACTCCACTTACAGAATCCCCACTTAAAAAGCAAACACTTAAGAGCAGCCAACACTAGAGCAAGCTCCACTGGAGTCCCAGGGGTTCTATTTATACAGTGTGTCCAGGTGCAACTAACCCACCCCCTCAAACTGAGGGAGAACTAACTGCAAAGTAAAGCAGGTTGTGACAAACTTGATGTAAGCACACCAAACTTTGCTATTTAGCACCCTAGACAGAAAAAAAACTATAACAAATGAAACCACAGTATTTAAATATAAAACCTTACTATAAAATTGTAGTTAATAACAAATACTTATCCTTTTTAGCTTTTAGTTGCTTTTTCCAGTCAGCAGCCTGTTTCAAACAGACTCACTGGAGTCCCAGGGGTTCTATTTATACAATCTGTTCAGGTGCAACTAATCAAACCCCACCCCCTCAAACTAAGGGAAAACCAATTGCAAAGTAAAGCAGGTTGTATAATTTAGTTTCAGTTAGTTTCAATAAACAGTCTCATAATTAGTTACCTATGATCATGGCCAGTATGTTGCTATGAACAATAAAGAAAGGCAGGAAGCTATAGATCAAGAAACACGAACCTAAGTGGAAGGGGAATTTGGGACCTATCGTGGAAAAGTAAAAAGGGGAAACTACGGTATAAAGATGATAAGTACGAGACTTTTGTGACAACACAGGATAATGATGAATCATTTTAAGCCATATGAAAATACTGCAGAAATGTGTGAAACAATAATATCACATCAAAGTTACACAGTCATGTTTAGTGTAGTACATTCTTTTTTTTTTGTAACTTCTCTTTATTAGAGGTTATCAGTGAAAAACAGAATAACACAGTATACATGTATTAGACCTTATACACACTCTGAAAAGTAAGGTCACCATAGTAAGTAGGTACAACATTCTGTAGATCAAGGTGCGGAAACAAGCATAAGAAGAGACCTCTATCGGCATTGACAACAAAAATAGAAAGAATAATGAAAGAAAAGAAAAAGAAAGTAGATCCTAAAAAAAGCATTCTGATAAAAAAGTATAAAATTATACAAGTATTATTAGAGCCTAGCCCAGACTGCATTCAGTCACAATGTGGTATTGAAAATTCAAACTCAGAAGTGGATACAGGTATCATAACATAGCAACAGTATCACAGGGTTGAGGTTTGCCCTTTCCTGTAGGTTAGCCATGGTGTCCAGATTTCCTCATATTTTGACATTCTGTGTTCATTACGAGCCGCCATGTGTTCCATAGCCGCTCTGACATCAACAGCTGCAATAATTTGTTCTAATTGGATGGGGCCCCCTGGCTTCCAATACTTAGCTATCAAAGTCGTGGTAGAGTTAAATAAGTGAAAGAGCAATCGTTTAGTAAGTCTGGGGATTTGATCTGGAAACAGTAGTAGGAGTGCCACCTGTGGCTCAAAAGGAATAATTATGTGGAGGTCGTTTAATATTAAATGAAATACCGACTTCCATAATTGTTGGGAGAGTGTGCAGTCCCACCATAGATGTAGTAAGGTTCCAGTGTCCCCACAGTTTCTCCAACATAACTGCGAGTGAGCATGCAAGATCTTGTGTAGTCGCATTGGGGTCAGATGCCATCTGTATAACAATTTCTTATAAGATTCAATATGGTTTCTACACCTGGTTGTCCCAGATAATATCTGCGCTGCTTCGTGTGTAGGTCTCTTTGCCATTTTAACATGTAGGGATATTTGTAGTCCGGAGGGTCCATGACCAAAAGTTTGTAGGTGTTAGAAAGAGTTCCTCTTGAGGACCATCCTGAGACCATAAGTCGCTCAAAGTTGGATTGTAGCGGGCAACTTTTATAGTTAGGTATGTGTGACAGTAACAGATGTGTTATTCTCGTGTGGGTATATCTATCAGTGTCTGCAAGTTGGTATTTAGTTTGGAGTTCTTGGAACGGCATGTATTTGGTTATACCATATAAATCTCTAACTAGATGCAGTCCTTTAGTCGTCCACGATTGTATAGGTAAGTCCTGTAAAAAGAATTGAAGACTCAATAATGGAGTCCTGGGAGAGATGATTTTACCAGGGTCCATCTTAGTTCTTTCCTTGTCCCAAGTTCTCATTATCAACTCAGTTGTGGGTAGGACTAAAGTTCGCTTAGGCCTAAGATTCAGTGGAGTCCACAGTAGAAGGGGAATAGTAGTAGCGAGTGATTCTGTTGTTTCCAGATCCAACCATTGTCTGCAAAAGGTTGGACTGTGCATTTTCATGGCCGTGTCCAGTAATGCCGCTCTATAATAGTTGTTGATATTTGGAAGCGCCAATCCTCCTGCTGCAGCCGGTTGTTGTAATACTTTAGCCGCTGTACGAGGTTTCTTCCCTGCCCATATGAACACATTCATTTGTTTTTGCAATGATTTAATATAGTACGAAGGGAGGGCAATCTGTATAGTCCAAAAGAAATACAACATTTTTGGCAAGATAGTCGTTTTGGCAGCATTTATCCTACCCACCCAAGAAATGTACAGAGGTGTCCACTTAGAGTAACTCTCTTGAATAGACTTCTGGAGACGAACATAGTTATACTTGAATAGCAGTTCAGGGTCTTTAGTAAGAGCAATTCCTAAATACGTAATGTAAGTGTCTCTCCATTCAAATGAGTAATTACTTTGGAGTTGGTGCTTTACCTGCGTAGGGATATTGATGGGTAATGCCTGAGTTTTTTGGGAGTTTATTTTATACCAGGATATTAAATAAAAGGAATGCAGCTCACGAAGGACATTAGGTAGGGTGATATGTGGATTGGTCAAGGTTAATATAATATCATCTGCAAACAGACCTATGGTGTGACATCCAGACTGTGTTGGGACCCCTCGAATGTCTTGATTTTGCCGTATCTTAATGGCTAAAGGCTCTACCATTAAGGCAAAGATCAAAGATCAAATTACGTGTAGGAGGTTATGAAGCCTCCTGGTATTGTCCGGAGCTTGTCGTCCACGCACAAATCCCACCTGATCGTATTGTATAAGATACGGTAAAACTTTGTTCAGACGGAGCGCCAGTATTTTGGAATAAAATTTGAGATCTGTATTTAACAGAGCTATAGGCCTGTAGTTATGACATTGATCTGGTGCTTTACCTGGTTTGGGAATGGTGGAGATATGTGCCTGGAGGAATTCCGGTTTAATTTGTCCTGTGTCCATAATAGACTGAAATAAATGCAATAAATGGGGAGTTAGAATGTCAGCGTAAACTTTATAGTAGGAATTAGTGTAGCCGTCTGGCCCCGGAGCTTTACCGAGCTTTAACAATTTTATAGTTTCTGTGATTTCCTCTTTGGTGATAGGGGCGTTAAGTTGTTCACATTGAATCTCTGAGGGCCGTGGGATTGGTAAAGAATCCAAATATGTCAGTATTGCATCCCGTGTGGGTTGGGGTTCTGATTGTGAGTAGGGATGTAGCGAACGTCGGAAAAAAAGTTCGCGAACATATTCGCGAACTTGCGTCAAAAATGCGAACGGTTCGCGAACGTCGCGAACCCCATAGACTTCAATGGGAAGGCGAATTTTAAAAGCTAGAAAAGACATTTCTGGCCAGAAAAATGATTTTAAAGTTGTTTAAAGGGTGCAACGACCTGGACAATGCCATGCCAGAGGGGGATCAAGGGCAAAAATGTTTCTAAAAAATCCATTGTTGACACAGCGCTGCGTTTTGTGCTGTAAAGGGCAGAAATCACACTACATTTCTAAACCTGTGTAATAAAATGCTTTAAAACGTCCGGCGTCTACATGCCAATCAAGTCGTGTAAAAGTTACAGCCTGTTCACACGCAAAGACGAAACGCGGTGCTTACTGCAACGCAAAAAGACGCAAAGAGCTTTAATGAATGATACCGTCAAGTGAGCAAATAATAGTTTTTAATTACTAGTTGCTTGTCACCTCCAGGATGTTCGTCCTGTTGGTGGCAATATTTCTGTAGTGGTGTGTTTAGCAGTCACCGTGCTTGTGCGCACGTGCACGGTCAGGCAGAGGTAATTCAATGTACAGTGAAGCGAACCAAAAAACACTGATTCTGCAGTGTGGGCCCAGTTTTGGTCTACTTTATTGATCACCTGCGGTGACCATAAAAGATGCGATTTTGCCACTGTTGCAGAACTCTGAAAAATTAGGCATGTGTACTTTCCTGAAAAATTATGTTTTTTTTGTCGCAGCCACTGAACCAGAAGTCCAGAAACAATATGCCATATAAATGCTGAAAATATTAATTTTTTTTTGTGGCAGCCACTAGAGATGGCGCGAACTGTTCGCCGGCGAACTTGTTCGCGCGAACATCGGGTGTTCGCGCTCGCCGGAAGTTCGCGAACGTCGCGCGACGTTCGCCATTTTGGGTTCGCCATTGTTGGCGCTTTTTTTTGCCCTCTCACCCAGACCAGCAGGTACATGGCAGCCAATCAGGAAGCTCTCCCCTGGACCACTCCCTTCCCTATAAAAACCGAAGCCCTGCAGCGTTTTTTCACTCTGCCTGTGTGTGCTGAAGAGATAGTGTAGGGAGAGAGCTGCTGCCTGTTAGTGATTTCAGGGACAGTTGAAAGTTTGCTGGCTAGTAATCGTTTTGATACTGCTCTGTTATTGGAGGGACAGAAGTCTGCAGGGGTTTGAGGGACATTTAAGCTTAGGTAGCTTTGCTGGCTAGTAATCTACCTTCTACTGCAGTGCTCTGTATGTAGCTGCAGTGGGCAGCTGTCCTGCTTCTGATCTCATCTGCTGACTGCTGCAATAACAGTAGTCCTTGTAAGGACTGCTTTTATTTATTTTTTTGTTGTTTTACTACTACTACTACTACTACTATAAGAGCCCAGTGCTATTAGTCTAGCAGTGTTGGGGAGTGGGACTGGAGTGCTAATCTGCTGCTCCTAGTAGTTCAGCAGCACCAACTTTAATTTTTTTTTTTTAATATTCATTTTTTTTTATTTTACTTTTTTTTATTTTACTACCGCTGTAGTAGTGTATAAGTTGACCTTTTAGGCATTATTTGCCCTGTAGGCATTTTTTGCCCAGTGTGTTATTCAACCAACTGCCATCTAGCTGTGTGACCTTGTTCACATTCTGTCTAAATATCCATAATATTACCGTCTCCAGAAAAAACACCGGAGTGACTTTTTTCAAGCAGCCATAATATATTTTACGTAATCCGTATCCATCGCTGTATTAGTGTATAAATTTACCTTTTAGGCATTATTTGCCCTGTAGGCATTTTTTGCCCAGTGTGTTATTCAACCAACTGCCATCTAGCTGTGTGACCTTGTTCACATTCTGTCTAAATATCCATAATATTACCGTCTCCAGAAAAAACACCGGAGTGACTTTTTTCAAGCAGCCATAATATATTTTACGTAATCCGTATCCATCGCTGTATTAGTGTATAAATTGACCTTGTAGGCATTATTTGCCCAGTTTTTTTGGCCGCAGCCACTGAAGCACAGAGGCCAGAAAAAATATGCCATATAAATGCTGAAAATAGTCATTTTTTGCCATACGTTGACTCAACGTATATGGCGAAAAATTACTATTTTCAGCATTTATATGGCATATTTTTTCTGGCAACTGTGCTTCAGTGGCTGCAACCAAAAAAACTGGGCAAACAATGCCTACAAGGTCAACGTATGGCAGTTGTTTAAAGAGAACAGTAGATTACTAGCCAGCAAAGCTACCTAAGCTAAAATGTCCTCAAATCCCTGCAGACTTCTGTCCTCCAATACAGAGCAGTATCAAGCAGATTACTAGCCAGCAAACTTACTATCATCTGTCCTGAAATCACTAACAGCTCTCCCCCTACACTATCTCTTCCAAGCACACACAGGCAGATTTTTCAGATACATTTTTGCCCTTGATCCCCCTCTGGCATGCCACTGTCCAGGTCGTTGCACCCTTTAAACAACTTTAAAATCATTTTTCTGGCCAGAAATGTCTTTTTTAGATGTTAAAGTTCGCCTTCCCATTGAAGTCTATGGGGTTCGCGAACCGTTCGCGAACCGCTCGCATTTTTGCGCAAGTTCGCGAATATGTTCGCGAACTTTTTTTCCGACGTTCGCTACATCCCTAGCAGCCACTGCAGCACAGAGGCCAGAAAAAATATGCCATATAAATGCAAACAATATTAATTTTTTTTTTGTCGCAGCCACTGCAGCACAGAGGCCAGGAAAAATATGCCATATAAATGCTAACAATATAAATTTTTTTTGTCGCAGACACTGAAGCACAGAGGCCAGAAAAAAATATGCCATATAAATGCTGAAAATATTCTGTTTTTTTTTGGTCGCAGCCACTGCAGCACAGAGGCCAGAAAAATATGCCATATAAATGCAAACAATATAAAAAAAATTTTTGTCGCAGCCACTGCAGCACAGAGGCCAGGAAAAATATGCCATATAAATGCTAACAATATAAATTTTTTTGGTCGAGCCACTGAAGCACAGAGGCCAGGAAAAATATGCCATATAAATGCTGAAAATATTCTGTTTTTTTGGTCGCCAGCCACTGAAGCACAGAGGCCAGGAAAATATGCCATATAAATGCTGAAAATATTCTGTTTTTTTTAGTCGCAGCCACTGAAGCACAGAGGCCAGAAAAAATATGCCATATAAATGCTGAAAATATTCATTTTTTTTGTCACAGCCACTGAAGCACAGAGGCCAGAAAAAATATGCCATATAAATGCTGAAAATATTCATTTATTTTTGTCGCAGCCACTGAAGCACAGAGGCCAGAAAAAATATGCCATATAAATGCTGAAAATATTCAATTTTTTTGGTCGCAGCCACTGAAGCACAGAGGCCAGGAAAAATATGCCATATAAATGCTGAAAATATTCTGTTTTTTTTAGTCGCAGCCACTGAAGCACAGAGGCCAGAAAAAATATGCCATATAAATGCTGAAAATATTCAATTTTTTTGGTCGCAGCCACTGAAGCACAGAGGCCAGGAAAAATATGCCATATAAATGCTGAAAATATTCTGTTTTTTTTAGTCGCAGCCACTGAAGCACAGAGGCCAGAAAAAATATGCCATATAAATGCTGAAAATATTCTGTTTTTTTTAGTCGCAGCCACTGAAGCACAGAGGCCAGAAAAAATATGCCATATAAATGCTGAAAATATTCAATTTTTTTTGGTCGCAGCCACTGAAGCACAGAGGCCAGGAAAAATATGCCATATAAATGCTGAAAATATTCTGTTTTTTTTAGTCGCAGCCACTGAAGCACAGAGGCCAGAAAAAATGCCATATAAATGCTGAAAATATTCTGTTTTTTTTGGTCGCAGCCACTGAAGCACAGAGGCCAGAAAAACTCAGGATTTACCTGGATTCAAATTAAACCAGTAGGGTTTGCACCCTAGTTTGTAACGGTGGTGGAGGGAGGAGGACGCTAAAGGACAGCTGTATGTGGAGTCATGAGGCGTGCAGAGAAGGACAGCTGCATGGGGAGTCAGAATCAGAAACTCAGAACAAGTCTTCCGGCGTGCAGTAACCCTCCGAGATCCACCCCTCATTCATTTTAATAAAGGTCAGGTAATCCACACTTTTGTGACCTAGGCGAGTTCTCTTCTCAGTTACAATCCCTCCTGCTGCACTGAAGGTCCTTTCTGAGAGGACACTTGAGGCGGGGCAAGACAAGAGGTTCATGGCAAATTGTGACAGCTCTGGCCACAGATCAAGCCTGCGCACCCAGTAGTCCAGGGGTTCATCGCTCCTCAGAGTGTCGATATCTGCAGTTAATGCCAGGTAGTCCGCTACCTGCCGGTCGAGGCGTTCTTTGAGGGTGGATCCCGAAGGGTTCTGCCGCTGCCTTGGGCTGAAAAACATTTGCATGTCTGACGTTACAGAGTGGCCAAAGTGCTTTGTCCTTGCAGGTGCGCTTGTGGCAGGATTACTGGCACCTCTGCCCCTGGAATGTTGATGAGTTCCTGAAGTGACATCACCCTTAAAAGCATTGTACAACATGTTTTGCAGGCTGGTTTGTAAATGCAGCATCCTTTCAGACTTGTGGTATGTTGGTAACATTTCTGCCACTTTATGCTTGTACCGAGGGTCTAGTAGAGTCGCGACCCAGTACAGGTCCTTCTCCTTAAGCCTCTTGATACGGGGGTCCTTCAACAGGCATGACAGCATGAAAGACCCCATTCTCACAAGGTTGGATGCAGAGGTATCCATCTCCGCTTCCTCGTTATCAAGGACTGCATCATCCACGGTCTCCTCCCCCAGCCACGTACAAGACCAGGGGTCCCCAAAAGGTCACCACCAGCCCCCTGGGAAGCCTGCTCCTGTTGGTCCTCCTCCTCCACAAAGCCACCTTCCTCCTCTGACTCCACTTCTGACACCTCTCCCTGCGTTGCAGCAGGTGCCTGGGTTCGTTCTGGTGATTCCGACCAGAAATCGTGCGCTTCCTGCTCCTCGTCACGCTGGTCTACAGCCTCATCTGTCACTCGTCGCACGGCACGCTCCAGGAAGAAAGCAAAGGGTATTAGGTCGCTGATGGTGCCTTCGGTGCGACTGACCATATTTGTAACCTCTTCAAAAGGGCGCATGAGCCTGCAGGCATCGCGCATAAGCACCCAGTAACGGGGGAAAAAAATCCCCAGCTCTGCAGATCCAGTCCTACCACCCAGTTCAAACAGGTATTCGTTGACGGCTCTTTGTTGTTGCAGCAGACGTTCCAACATGAGGAGCGTTGAATTCCAGCGAGTCTGGCTGTCGCAAATCAAACGCCTGACTGGCATGTTGTACCGCTGCTGAATGTCAGCAAGGCGTGCCATGGCTGTATAGGAACGTCTGAAATGGGCCGACACCTTCCTGGACTGCCTGAGAACGTCCTGGAATCCTGGGTACTTTGAGACAAAACGTTGTACTATTAAATTCAGAACATGTGCCATGCAGGGCACATGTGTTAAATTGCCCAGTCTCAGTGCTGCCAACAGATTGCTTCCATTGTCACACACCACTTTTCCGATCTTCAGTTGGTGTGGGGTCAGCCACCGATCGGCCTGTGACTGCAGAGATGACAGGAGTACAGATCCGGTATGGTTTTTGCTTTCCAGGCACGTCATCCCCAAGACAGCATGACAACGGCGTACCTGGCACGTCGAATAGCCTAGGGGAGCTGGGGGTGCACAGGTGTGGAGGAGGAGGAGGACCCAGCAGCAGAGGACGAAGAAGAGGAAGAAGACGAGGTAGAGAGCGAAGGAGCAGTAGAGGTGGTGGCAGAACGCGTGCAATCCGTGGCGGTGACACCAACTCCACTGTCGTTGTTGAGCCACACATTTCCTGCTTCCCAGCCATGACCAAGTTCACCCAGTGGGCAGTGTAGGTGACATACCTGCCTTGACCATGCTTGGAGGACCATGCGTCAGTAGTCATATGGACCTTTGGCCCAACACTAAGTGACAGAGATGCGGTGACTTGGCTCTGCACATGGTGGTACAGGTGTGGTATTCCCTTTTTTGAAAAAAAATTGCGGCTGGGTACCTTCCACTGCGGTGTCCCAATTGCTACAAATTTGCGGAAGGCCTCAGAGTCCACCAGCTGGTATGGTAAAAGCTGGCGGGCTAAGAGTGCAGACAAGCCAGCTGTCAGACGCCGGGCAAGGGGGTGACTCGCAGACATTGGCTTCTTACGCTCAAACATGGCCCTCACAGAAACTTGGCTGGGGGCAGATGACTGGGAATGGGAACTGGTGGTCAAGGTGGAAGGCGGAGTGGAGGGTGGTTCAGACGGGTCAAGGACAGCAGAGGTAGAGCAGTAAGATGCTGGACCAGAAGGAGGGTGGCTTTTAGTTTGCCTGTTGCCTTTGAGGTGTTGCTCCCAAAGTGCTTTGTGCTTGCCGTTCATGTGCCTTCGCATAGAAGTTGTACCTATGTGGCTGTTGGGCTTCCCAAGACTCAGTTTCTGACTGCACTCATTGCAAATTACAACGCTTTTGTCAGAGGCACACACATTAAAAAAATCCCACACTGCTGACCTTTTTGAGGCTGGCAATCTGGGGGTAAAAGTAGAAGTCGGCGGCGTTGGCGGCAATGGCGGGTGCGTTGGCCGGCTGACCACAGGTGCCGATACATGTTGTTGCCCTACTGTTCCCTGCGAGCTGTCCTCCCTGCTTCTTCTAAGTCTTATTCTCCTCCTGCCTCTCTGACTCTCCGTCTCTCCATCTGAACTATCCTCCTCTTGCTCTCTTCTACTGGGCACCCACAAAACATCAATCTCCTCATCATCATTCTCCTCAGATGCATCAATTTCTTCTAACAGCTCACAGAAGGAAGCAGCAGCGGGGACCTCCTCGTCATCACTCATTATGTCCATCTCTGTTGTGTTCTCTGCCAGAATTAAATCTGGTGTAACGTCCTCATCTCCTTCATCTTCTTCTGCCAATAATGGTTGCGCATCACTCAGTTCAAGAAACTCATGTGAAAATAACTCCTCTGACTCCAGTGAAGAAGGGGCGCCGGTGGTGGAGGAAGTGTTACGTGGGGTGCCCATAGCAGTGGAGGATGAGGATGTTGTGGTAAAGTTAGAAACGGTAGAGGATGGGGTGTGCTGTGTAAGCCAGTCAACTACCTCTTCAGCATTTTGGGAGTTCAGGGTCATTGCCTTTTTAAAACTGGGCAATTTCCTAGGGCCACAGGATAGCATAGCAGCACGGCCCCTAGTGCCTCTGCGTGGCGGCCTGCCTTTGCCTGGCATTATTTTTAAAACAAAAACAACAACAACTCAGGTGGTGTTTCTGGAGACGGTATTATTATTGATATTTAGACAGAATGTGAACAAGCTCACAGAGCTAGATGGGAGTTGTTTGAAAATGAAGAAGAAGAAGAACACACTGGGCAAACAAGGCCTACAAGGTCAACGTATACACTACTACAGCAGTGGATACGGAATATATTATTGCTGCCTGAAAAACCTCACTCGGGTGGTGTTTCTAGAGACGGTATTATTATTGATATTTAGACAAAATGTGAACAAGCTCACACAGCTAGATGGGAGTTGTTTGAAAATGAAGAAGAAGAAGAACACACTGGGCAAACAAGGCCTACAAGGTCAACGTATACACTACTACAGCAGTGGATACGGAATATATTATTGCTGCCTGAAAAACGTCACTCGGGTGGTGTTTCTAGAGACGGTATTATTATTGATATTTAGACAAAATGTGAACAAGCTCACACAGCTAGATGGGAGTTGTTTGAAAATGAAGAAGAAGAAGAACACACTGGGCAAACAAGGCCTACAAGGTCAACGTATACACTACTACAGCAGTGGATACGGAATATATTATTGCTGCCTGAAAAACGTCACTCGGGTGGTGTTTCTGGAGACGGTATTATTATTGATATTTAGACAGAATGTGAACAAGCTCACAGAGCTAGATGGCAGTGGTTTGAAAATGAAGAACACACTGGGCAAATAATGCCTACAAGGTCAACGTATACACTACAGCAGTGGTGGATACGGAATATATTATTGCTGCTTGAAAAACGTCACTCAGGTGGTGTTTCTGGAGACGGTATTATTATTGATATTTAGACAGAATGTGAACAAGCTCACACAGCTAAGTGGCAGTGGTTTGAAAATGAAGAACACACTGGGCAAATAATGCCTACAAGGTCAACGTATACACTACAGCAGTGGTGGATACGGAATATATTATTGCTGCTTGAAAAACGTCACTCAGGTGGTGTTTCTGGAGACGGTATTATTATTGATATTTAGACAGAATGTGAACAAGCTCACACAGCTAAGTGGCAGTGGTTTGAAAATGAAGAACACACTGGGCAAATAATGCCTACAAGGTCAACGTATACACTACAGCAGTGGTGGATACGGAATATATTATTGCTGCTTGAAAAACGTCACTCAGGTGGTGTTTCTGGAGACGGTATTATTATTGATATTTAGACAGAATGTGAACAAGCTCACACAGCTAAGTGGCAGTGGTTTGAAAATGAAGAACACACTGGGCAAATAATGCCTACAAGGTCAACGTATACACTACAGCAGTGGTGGATACGGAATATATTATTGCTGCTTGAAAAACGTCACTCAGGTGGTGTTTCTGGAGATGGTATTATTATTGATATTTAGACAGAATGTGAACAAGCTCACACAGCTAAGTGGCAGTGGTTTGAAAATGAAGAACACACTGGGCAAATAATGCCTACAAGGTCAACGTATACACTACAGCAGTGGTGGATACGGAATATATTATTGCTGCTTGAAAAACGTCACTCAGGTGGTGTTTCTGGAGACGGTATTATTATTGATATTTAGACAGAATGTGAACAAGCTCACACAGCTAGATGGCCACTGGGCAAATAATGCCTGCAAGTGCACTACTATTGGTGCACTACTATGAAGAACAGCAAACAGCACTGGACACCTTAAAGAACAGTAAGATAAGTAAAATAAAAAAAAAAATTATATGTATATTAAAAAAAAAAAATATTCTCGGGTTGGTGCTGCTGAACTACTAGGAGCAGCACAGTAGCACACCAGTCCCACTCCCCAACACTGCTAGACTAATAGCACTTGGCTGTTAAAGTAGCAAAGTAAAACAACAAAAAAGAAAATAAAAGCAGTCCTTACAAGGACTATTGGTTATTACAGCAGTCAGCAGATGAGATCAGAAGAGATCAGTGCCCACAGCAGGCAGCTACATACAGAGCACTGCAGTAGAAGGTAGATTACTAGCCAGCAAAGCTACCCTAAAATGTCCCTCAAATCCCTGCAGACTTCTGTCCCTCCAATACAGAGCAGTATCAAGTAGATTACTAGCCAGCAAACTTACTATCAACTGTCCCTCAAATCAGTGAAATCACTAGCAGCTCTCTCCCTACACTAGCTCTTCCAAGCACACACAGGCAGAATGAAAAAACGCTGCAGGGCTTCAGTTTATATATGGAAGGGGAGTGGTCCAGGGGGTGTGGGGGTGGTCCAGGAGGGAGAGCTTCCTGATTGGCTGCCATGTATCTGCTGGTCTGGGGTGAGAGGTCAAAAAAAAGCGCCAGGTAAGGCGAACCCAAAATGGCGAACATCGTGCGACGTTCGCGAACTTGTGGCGGACGCGAACAGCCGATGTTCGCGCGAACAAGTTCGCCGGCGAACAGTCCGCGACATCCCTACTTGTGAGTGGGATAAATTATACAGAGAGGAGTAATAAGAGGCAAAATGATTAGCTATTTTACGTGGATCTGTAATTTTGTAATGTTGGTCCTTTAAAAATTGTATTCTGGTGTGGGCTTGTCTTTGTCTTAATTGGGAAGCAAGCAATTTGTCAGCTTTATTACTTTTGGTCTGGTGCAAAAAACAAAAATATACTGGGGCAACAAAAACCATGAATTTTGCAAAAGCTAATTTTAGTGCCTTGAGGGGTGCCCTACAGAGCATTGATTGGGGCATTAGGTTGACAGCTAAAAACACAGAACAGAAATGGTTGTCCTTTAAAATGATATTAAATCATTACTGTTCTCAATTTATTCCCTTAAGGACTAAACGTAGAAGCTCTAAGAATCATCCTGTGTGGCTTAATACAGAAGTAAAGAAGTTAATGGGAAAGAAGAGAAAGGCATTTAAAAACTACAAATCTGTAGGGACAGAAGCTGCATTTAATGAATATAAACACTGTAATAAATGTTGTAAATCAGCAATCCGGAAGGCTAAGAAAATAAATGAAGAGTTAATTGCAGTGGAGGTGAAAACTAACCCTAAAAAGTTTTTTAAATATATTAATAGTAAAAAGATGCAGGTTGAGAGTGTTGCTCCATTAAATAATGGTACCAGTATGGTTGTAACAGATACAGATAAGGCAAATGTGTTAAATCAGTTCTTTTCTTCAGTGTATACAATAGAGTCTGGGTTCACAGGCTCACTTAATAACTGCACGAATGGTTCAGCTCAATCTAGTCTGTGGCTGACTCAGGATATGATTCAAAAAGCTTTAACCCTTTCCCTGCCAGCAGTTTTGTCCTAGATGCGAACATCTACTGCCAAGCAGTTTTTAGATATTTTGCACTCTTTCACTTTAAGGGCCTTTCCTGGGGTGGTCTTTTAGTTAACCCAGGAAAACAATATATTGTTTTTTTCAGGACAACCTGAACTTTCACAATATGCAAGAATTTTGGTGTAATTCTACTTCTCTAAAAAAATATTGGATTCTAAGTGTCAAATAAAATGAAAAAAATCATGTTGCACGAAGAACAATCACATATATCAGAAACATCATTCATTTTATGTACGAGAACACAGCCTATTTAGAAAGGTCTATGTCTCCTGAACGCGACAATACCAAATATATATAGTTTTATGGAGATTTCTCACTTGTATAGCTCAAAATCTACAAGCAGTACACAACCAAATTTCCAAAGTAACACTCCCCAAATGGCATACTTTTGATTTCAAGGCCAAACATTCCGCTAACAGTAGGTTTACCCTAGAAAACTACCCATTACTAGAAAGAACAGATTCTGGTGAATCAAAAATGGGTAGAAATATCTTTGTACTCCAAACCACCAAGTTGCAATTGTTTCCTAAAGTTATAATGTTTTATAGAAATTGGTGAATTTTTTGAAAAATGACCTTAAAGCTTCCACTCTACAGCAACATATCTCCCACACATCATTAGGTATCAATGTAAAACACCCCAAATATAAAATCCTGGGTCCACTGAACAGTTTGATGCCCAATATGAATAGATGTACCCAAGCACGTGGCATAGGAGGCCCCAAAGGAAGACCCCCGTTTGTTCTGTCATTTCAGATACTGCAAAATCAACACATTTACATCGTTTTGGGGGGTGGCAAAGGTAGAAAAAAGTACGTTCACCCCAGAAAACCATATATTTTCGGAAAGTACACATTCCCCTGAATCCAAATTGGGTATGCATGTCTTTCTACACCAAAGTACCAAGCCGCAAATCATTCCTAAATTTGGTGATTTAGGTGACATTTCCAAAAATCACCTCAAAATATCTACCCTGCAGCATCGTATTACCCACATACTTTTAGGTATCAAGAGAAATCACCCCAAATATGAAAGCCTAGGGTCCTCTGAACAGTTTGATGCCTGATATGTATAGGTGTACCCAAGCACGTGGCATACAGGGGCCCCAAAAGGAAGACCCCCATATTGTCTGTCATTTCAGGTACTGCAAAATCAACACATTTACATCGTTTTGGGGGGGGCAAAAGTAGAAAACAGTAAGTTCACCCCAGAAAACCATATATTTTCGGAAAGTACACATTCCAACGAATCCAAATTGGGTATGCATGTCTTTCTACGCCAAAGTACCAAGCCGCAAATCATTCCTAAATTTGGTGATTTAGGTGACATTTCCAAAAATCACCTCAAAATATCTACCCTGCAGCATCGTATTACCCACATACTTTTAGGTATCCAGAGAAATCACCCCAAATATGAAAGCCTAGGGTCCTCTGAACAGTTTGATGCCCGATATGTATAGGTGTACCCAAGCAAGTGGCATACAGGGGCCCCAAAAGGAAGACCCCCATATAGTCTGTCATTTCAGGTACTGCAAAATCAACACATTTACATCGTTTTGGGGGGGGGCAAAAGTAGAAAACAGTAAGTTCACCCCAGAAAACCATATATTTTCGGAAAGTACACATTCCAATGAATCCAAATTGGGTATGCATGTCTTTCTACACCAAAGTACCAAGCCGCAAATCATTCCTAAATTTGGTGATTTAGGTGACATTTCCAAAAATCACCTCAAAATATCTACTCTGCAGCATCGTATTACCCACAAACTTTTAGGTATCAAGACAAAATACCCCAAATATGAAAGCCTAGGGTCCTCTGAACAGTTTGATGCCCGATATGTATAGGTGTACCCAAGCATGTGGCATATAGGGGCCCTAAAAGGAAGACCCCCATATAGTCTGACATTTCAGGTACTGCAAAATCAACACATTTACATTGTTTTGGGGAGGCAAAAGTAGAAAACAGTAAGTTCACCCCAGAAAACCATATATTTTCGGAAAGTACACATTCCAACGAATCCAAATTGGGTATGCATGTCTTTCTACGCCAAAGTACCAAGCCGCAAACCATTCCTAAATTTGGTGCTTTAGGTGACATTTCCAAAAATCACCTCAAAATATCTACCCTGCAGCATCGTATTACCCACATACTTTTAGGTATCAAGACAAATCACCCCAAATATGAAAGCCTGGGGTCCTCTGAACAGTTTGATGCCCAATATGTATAGGTGTACCCAAGCACGTGGCGTATAGGGGCCCCAAAAGAAGACCCCCATATGGTCTGTCATTTCAGGTACTGCAAAATCAACACATTTACATTGTTTTGAGGGGGCAAATGTAGAAAAAAGTAAGTTCACCCCAGAAAACCATATATTTTCGGAAAGTACACATTCCACGAATCTAAATTGGGTATGCATGTCTTTTACTCCAAAGTACCAAGCCGCAAACCATTCCTAAATTTGGTGATTTGACATTTCCAAAAATGACTTCAAAAATTTGACCCTGCAGCATTGTATTACCCACATACTTTTAGGTATCAAGACAAATCATCCCAAAATATGAAAGCCTGGGTCCTCTGAACAGTTTGATGCCAATATGTATAGGTGTACCCAAGCACGTGGCATAGGGGCCCCAAAAGAAGACCCCCATATGGTCTGTCATTTCAGGTACTGCAAAATCAACACATTTACATTGTTTTGAGGGGGGCAAATGTAGAAAAAGTAAGTTCACCCCAGAAAACCATATATTTTCGGAAAGTACACATTCCCACGGATCTAAATTGGGTATGCATGTCTTTCGTACTCCAAAGTACCAAGCCGCAAACATTCCTAAATTTGGGGATTTTGGGGACATTTCCAAAAATGACTTCAAAATATCTACCCTGCAGCATCGTATTACACACATACTTTTAGGTATCCAGAGAAATCACCCCAAATATGAAAGCCTAGGGTCCTCTGAACAGTTTGATGCCTGATATGTATAGGTGTACCCAAGCACGTGGCATACAGGGGCCCCAAAAGGAAGACCCCCATATAGTCTGTCATTTCAGGTACTGCAAAATCAACACATTTACATCGTTTTGGGGGGGGCAAAAGTAGAAAACAGTAAGTTCACCCCAGAAAACCATATATTTTCGGAAAGTACACATTCCAACGAATCCAAATTGGGTATGCATGTCTTTCTACGCCAAAGTACCAAGCCGCAAATCATTCCTAAATTTGGTGATTTTGGTGACATTTCCAAAAATCACCTCAAAATATCTACTCTGCAGCATCGTATTACCCACATACTTTTAGGTATCAAGAGAAATCACCCCAAATATGAAAGCCTAGGGTCCTCTGAACAGTATATTGCCCAATATGTATAGGTGTACCCAAGCACGTGGCATATAGGGGCCCTAAAATGAAGACCCCCCCTTGTATGTTCTGTCATTTCAGGTACTGCAAAATCAACACATTTACATCGTTTTGGGGGGGGGGCAAAGGTAGAAAAAAGTAAGTTCACCCCAGAAAACCATATATTTTCGGAAAGTAAACATTCCCACGAATCTAAATTGGGTATGCATGTCTTTCTACTACAAAGTACCAAGCCGCAAACCATTCCTAAATTTGGTGATTTTGGGGACATTTCCAAAAATGACTTCAAAATTTCGACCCTGCAGCATCATATTACCCACATACTTTTAGGTATCAAGACAAATCACCCCAAATATGAAAGCCTGGGGTCCTCTGAACAGTTTGATGCCCAATATGTATAGGTGTACCCAAGCACGTGGCGTATAGGGGCCCCAAAACGAAGACCCCCATACGGTCTGTCATTTCAGGTACTGCAAAATCAACACATTTACATTGTTTTGAGGGGGGCAAATGTAGAAAAAAGTAAGTTCACCCCAGAAAACCATATATTTTCGGAAAGTACACATTCCCACGGATCTAAATTGGGTATGCATGTCTTTGTACTCCAAAGTACCAAGCCGCAAACCATTCCTAAATTTGGTGATTTTGGGGACATTTCCAAAAATGACTTCAAAAGTTCGACCCTGCAGCATCATATTACCCACATACTTTTAGGTATCAAGACAAATCACCCCAAATATGAAAGCCTGGGGTCCTCTGAACAGTTTGATGCCCAATATGTATAGGTGTACCCAAGCACGTGGCGTATAGGGGCCCCAAAACGAAGACCCCCATATGGTCTGTCATTTCAGGTACTGCAAAATCAACACATTTACATTGTTTTGAGGGGGGCAAATGTAGAAAAAAAGTAAGTTCACCCCAGAAAACCATATATTTTCGGAAAGTACACATTCCCACGGATCTAAATTGGGTATGCATGTCTTTGTACTCCAAAGTACCAAGCCGCAAACCATTCCTAAATTTGGTGATTTTGGGGACATTTCCAAAAATGACTTCAAAATTTCGACCCTGCAGCATTGTATTACCCACATACTTTTAGGTATCAAGACAAATCATCCCAAATATGAAAGCCTGGGGTCCTCTGAACAGTTTGATGCCCAATATGTATAGGTGTACCCAAGCACGTGGCGTATAGGGGCCCCAAAACGAAGACCCCCATATGGTCTGTCATTTCAGGTACTGCAAAATCAACACATTTACATTGTTTTGAGGGGGGCAAATGTAGAAAAAAGTAAGTTCACCCCAGAAAACCATATATTTTCGGAAAGTACACATTCCCACGGATCTAAATTGGGTATGCATGTCTTTGTACTCCAAAGTACCAAGCCGCAAACCATTCCTAAATTTGGGGATTTTGGGGACATTTCCAAAAATGACTTCAAAATATCTACCCTGCAGCATCGTATTACCCACATACTTTTAGGTATCAAGAGAAATCACCCCAAATATGAAAGCCTAGGGTCCTCTGAACAGTTTGATGCCTGATATGTATAGGTGTACCCAAGCACGTGGCATACAGGGGCCCCAAAAGGAAGACCCCCATATAGTCTGTCATTTCAGGTACTGCAAAATCAACACATTTACATCGTTTTGGGGGGGGGCAAAAGTAGAAAACAGTAAGTTCACCCCAGAAAACCATATATTTTCGGAAAGTACACATTCCAACGAATCCAAATTGGGTATGCATGTCTTTCTACGCCAAAGTACCAAGCCGCAAACCATTCCTAAATTTGGTGCTTTAGGTGACATTTCCAAAAATCACCTCAAAATATCTACCCTGCAGCATCGTATTACCCACATACTTTTAGGTATCAAGACAAATCACCCCAAATATGAAAGCCTAGGGTCCTCTGAACAGTTTGATGCCTGATATGTATAGGTGTACCCAAGCACGTGGCATACAGGGGCCCCAAAAGGAAGACCCCCATATAGTCTGTCATTTCAGGTACTGCAAAATCAACACATTTACATCGTTTTGGGGGGGGCAAAAGTAGAAAACAGTAAGTTCACCCCAGAAAACCATATATTTTCGGAAAGTACACATTCCAACGAATCCAAATTGGGTATGCATGTCTTTCTACGCCAAAGTACCAAGCCGCAAATCATTCCTAAATTTGGTGATTTAGGTGACATTTCCAAAAATCACCTCAAAATATCTACCCTGCAGCATCGTATTACACACATACTTTTAGGTATCCAGAGAAATCACCCCAAATATGAAAGCCTAGGGTCCTCTGAACAGTTTGATGCCTGATATGTATAGGTGTACCCAAGCACGTGGCATACAGGGGCCCCAAAAGGAAGACCCCCATATAGTCTGTCATTTCAGGTACTGCAAAATCAACACATTTACATCGTTTTGGGGGGGGCAAAAGTAGAAAACAGTAAGTTCACCCCAGAAAACCATATATTTTCGGAAAGTACACATTCCAACGAATCCAAATTGGGTATGCATGTCTTTCTACGCCAAAGTACCAAGCCGCAAATCATTCCTAAATTTGGTGATTTTGGTGACATTTCCAAAAATCACCTCAAAATATCTACTCTGCAGCATCGTATTACCCACATACTTTTAGGTATCAAGAGAAATCACCCCAAATATGAAAGCCTAGGGTCCTCTGAACAGTATATTGCCCAATATGTATAGGTGTACCCAAGCACGTGGCATATAGGGGCCCTAAAATGAAGACCCCCCCTTGTATGTTCTGTCATTTCAGGTACTGCAAAATCAACACATTTACATCGTTTTGGGGGGGGGCAAAGGTAGAAAAAAGTAAGTTCACCCCAGAAAACCATATATTTTCGGAAAGTAAACATTCCCACGAATCTAAATTGGGTATGCATGTCTTTCTACTACAAAGTACCAAGCCGCAAACCATTCCTAAATTTGGTGATTTTGGGGACATTTCCAAAAATGACTTCAAAATTTCGACCCTGCAGCATCATATTACCCACATACTTTTAGGTATCAAGACAAATCACCCCAAATATGAAAGCCTGGGGTCCTCTGAACAGTTTGATGCCCAATATGTATAGGTGTACCCAAGCACGTGGCGTATAGGGGCCCCAAAACGAAGACCCCCATACGGTCTGTCATTTCAGGTACTGCAAAATCAACACATTTACATTGTTTTGAGGGGGGCAAATGTAGAAAAAAGTAAGTTCACCCCAGAAAACCATATATTTTCGGAAAGTACACATTCCCACGGATCTAAATTGGGTATGCATGTCTTTGTACTCCAAAGTACCAAGCCGCAAACCATTCCTAAATTTGGTGATTTTGGGGACATTTCCAAAAATGACTTCAAAAGTTCGACCCTGCAGCATCATATTACCCACATACTTTTAGGTATCAAGACAAATCACCCCAAATATGAAAGCCTGGGGTCCTCTGAACAGTTTGATGCCCAATATGTATAGGTGTACCCAAGCACGTGGCGTATAGGGGCCCCAAAACGAAGACCCCCATATGGTCTGTCATTTCAGGTACTGCAAAATCAACACATTTACATTGTTTTGAGGGGGGCAAATGTAGAAAAAAGTAAGTTCACCCCAGAAAACCATATATTTTCGGAAAGTACACATTCCCACGGATCTAAATTGGGTATGCATGTCTTTGTACTCCAAAGTACCAAGCCGCAAACCATTCCTAAATTTGGTGATTTTGGGGACATTTCCAAAAATGACTTCAAAATTTCGACCCTGCAGCATTGTATTACCCACATACTTTTAGGTATCAAGACAAATCATCCCAAATATGAAAGCCTGGGGTCCTCTGAACAGTTTGATGCCCAATATGTATAGGTGTACCCAAGCACGTGGCGTATAGGGGCCCCAAAACGAAGACCCCCATATGGTCTGTCATTTCAGGTACTGCAAAATCAACACATTTACATTGTTTTGAGGGGGGCAAATGTAGAAAAAAGTAAGTTCACCCCAGAAAACCATATATTTTCGGAAAGTACACATTCCCACGGATCTAAATTGGGTATGCATGTCTTTGTACTCCAAAGTACCAAGCCGCAAACCATTCCTAAATTTGGGGATTTTGGGGACATTTCCAAAAATGACTTCAAAATATCTACCCTGCAGCATCGTATTACCCACATACTTTTAGGTATCAAGAGAAATCACCCCAAATATGAAAGCCTAGGGTCCTCTGAACAGTTTGATGCCCAATATGTATAGGTGTACCCAAGCACGTGGCATACAGGGGCCCCAAAAGGAAGACCCCCATATGGTCTGTCATTTCAGGTACTGCAAAATCAACACATTTACATTGTTTTTGGGGGGGGCAAAGGTAGAAAAAAGTGCGTTCACCCCATAAAACCATATATTTTTGGAAAGTACACATTCCTGCGAATCCAAATTGGGTATGCATGTCTTTGTACTCCAAAGTACCAAGTCGCAAGCCTTTCCTAAATTTGGCGATAAAAGCAACTGTTTTTACATTTCTGAAAATCGCCTAAAAATATTGCAATTGGCCGCATTTATCTCACCCAATTTCTTACATACAATTGTAAAACACCATAAATATTGATGCCAAGGGTCTACTGAACAGTTTGATGCCCAATATGCATAGATATACCAAGGCAGCTGGCATGTGCGGACCCCAAATAAAAATAGTGAATATGAGTTTTCTCCGCTGCCGATTCGCCTTCTGTGAACATAGACCCTTGACTTCATATTATTTGCCTCAAGACCCTCCTAACAGCAATGACCCCCCAAAACCATAAATTTTTGGAAAGTACACATTCTGCCGATTCCAACAAAGATAACGACGTCTTTCTACACGAAACTACCAAACTGCAAAGCTTTTCTAAACATATAGGTTTTTACAACATTTCTGAAAATCGCCTAAAAATGTTGCAGTTTGCCGCATTTATCACACACAATGTTTTACGTACAAAGAAAAATCTCTCTAAATATGGACGTCAGAGGTCTAATAAATAGTTTGATGCCCAATATGTATAGATTTACCAAAGTATGTGTTGTGTATGGACCCCAAATGAAAAACGTGCCTATGAATTTTCACGCTAGCCAACTAAGCTGCAGAAAAGAGAACCCTAACTGTACGTTATGTGCCGTAAGACCCCCAAACTGTAAAAAGACCCCCAGAAACCCATATATTTTTGGAAAGCACTTATTTTGGCGGATCAAACTAAGTAAAATCTATCTTTCTATACCAAAGCACCAAACAGCAAAACGATACTAAAGATACATAAGGAACAATAATGCAGGGATAAAATTGCAATAAAACCACAAAAATAGCGTAAATCAATGAAATAACAAAATAATTGTTCTGACAGCGTAATTAGTGGCCGAAATCGATTATCCAATAGTCACGCTGCCAAAATAACACGTTTTTAGGCAAAAAAAACAAAAGATAACAGTATAATGAATTCGTAAAAAAAAAAAAACACCTGTTTGTGTATACATATTTGTGCACTAATAAAAGTTATCTGAGTGTGCAAATACATGTAAATAAGTGTAAATAAGTGTAAATAACTGTACAAAAGGGACCAAGTGTGCTAAAATTAAAAAAAAAAATTTTTAAAAAATTCCAATCTTTACTAAAATGCATAAATGTACTGTAAGTATGTGTAGGTGCAGGTAAGTGTGTAAAAAAAACGTGCACTTACCGTTTTTGGAGCAGGAGAATCGCTGTCTTCTTTGGAGGAGTCCTGGCAGCGTGTCTGCAGAGTTGCTGCGCAGCAGGAAGTGCGTGGGCGGCTCTGCAGGCAGGAAGAAGGTGAGTGTAGTAGCAGACGCTCCATGCGATGCGTCTGCTACTTTGAAGTCGGATCTGCGACAATCGAGTCGCAGATCCGACTTGACAGCCCCCCAGCCTCGTTGCCTAGGGGGCTGTCTTCTCTCCCCACTCTCTGCGGAGGCGGCAAAAGCCGCCAAAGCAGAGAGAGAGCTCAGCTGCCAAAGAACGTACAATGTACGTTCTTGGCAGCCTGAGCATTTGCCTGCCAGCACGTACGCCGTACGTGCTTGGCAGGCAAAGGGTTAATACAAATTAATGTAAACAAGGCTCCAGGGCCTGATGGCATACACCCCCGGGTTCTAAGAGAGCTTAGTTCAGTTTTAGACCAGCCCTTATTTCTGATTTTCTCAGATTCACTGTTATCTGGTATGGTGCCTATGGATTGGAGAAAAGCTGATGTTATTCCAATATTTAAAAAGGGATTACGATCTCAGCCTGGCAATTATAGGCCAGTAAGCTTGACATCTGTGGTGGGCAAATTATTTGAAGGCTTGTTAAGGGATCACATTCAAAATTTTGTCCTAATGAATGGCATTATGAGCAACAATCAGCATAGCTTTATGAAGGATAGGTCATGTCAGACGAATTTGATTGCATTTTATGATGTGGTAAGTAAGATTCTGGATAGTGGGGGGGCAGTAGATGTGATCTATTTGGATTTTGCCAAAGCGTTTGATACTGTGCCCCACAAACGACTGCTTTCTAAACTAAGGTCTGTTGGGCTTAATGAAGTCGTTTGCACGTGGATAGGAAACTTGCTACAGGATCGGGTACAGAGGGTGGTTGTTAATGGGACATTCTCTACTTGGAGTAAGGTTCTTAGTGGGGTCCCCCAGGGCTCAGTATTGGGTCCACTTTTATTTAACTTGTTCATTAATGACTTAGGGGAGGGTGTTGTAAGTAATGTATCAGTGTTTGCAGATGACACAAAATTATCCAGCCCAATTAATTCCATCCAGGATGTGGCATCCTTGCAACATGATCTTGACAAACTGGCAATCTGGGCAGCTAAGTGGCAAATGAGATTCAATGTTGATAAATGTAAAGTCATGCACCTGGGATGTAAAAATATCCAAGCCACTTATACCCTTAATGGGACTGCACTAGGCAAATCCATTATGGAAAAGGACCTTGGAGTCCTTGTAGATGATAAACTTGGCTGTAGCAAGCAATGCCAGTCAGCAGCATCAAGGGCAAATAAGGTCTTGAGCTGTATTAAAAGGGGCATAGAGTCAAGGGAGGAGGGGGTCATTCTTCCACTGTATAGAGCACTTGTAAGGCCCCATCTAGAATATGCCGTACAGTTTTGGTCTCCATCACTCAAACAGGACATTATTGTATTAGAGAGGGTACAGAGAAGGGCAACTAAGCTGGTAAAAGGTATTGAAAATCTTAGCTATGAGGAAAGACTGGCCAAATTGGAGCTGTTTACGCTGGAGAAGAGGCGCTTAAGGGGTGATATGATGACTATGTATAAATATATAAGGGGATCATATAATAATCTCTCTAATGCTTTATTTACCAGTAGGTCCTTCCACCTGACACGAGGTCACCCATTCCGATTAGAAGAAAAGAGGTTCCGCCTAAATATTCGGAAGGGGTTTTTTACAGTGAGAGCCGTGAAGATGTGGAATTCTCTCCCTGAATCAGTTGTACAGTCTGATACATTAGATAGCTTTAAGAAGGGGTTGGATGGCTTTTTAGCAAGTAAGGGAATACAGGGTTATGGGAAATAGCTCATAGTCCAAGTTGATCCAGGGACTAGTCCGATTGCCATTTTGGAGTCAGGAAGGAATTTTTCCCCCTCTAAGGCAAATTGGAGAGGCTTCAGATGGTTTTTTTTGCCTTCCTCTGGATCAACTGGCAGATAGGTAGTTAATAAAAAAAAAAAAAAGGTTGAACTCGATGGACATGTGTCTTTTTTCAACCTTACTTACTATGTTACTATGTGACTATGTTACTTTTTGTATAGTAGAAATGTTTAAGGAGCTTTAACCGAAATTCTGTTTTGATAAGAAGTAATTTTTGTAACTCCGTTTTTTGTGTTTGAATCTTGTTAGCCAATTCTAGTGTGGGTTGAGAATAATAAGCATGTTCCAAATCTGTAATGACCTGTTGAATTGTGTGTATTTTGTCATCTCGCTGCTTTCGAAGATTGGCAGCTTGAGATATAATTTCCCCTCTCATTGTGGCTTTGTGAGCGAGCCATATTGTTTGATAATCAACATCTGGAGTCACATTTGTCTGAAAATATGAGTTCAGAGAAGATTTTAAGTGCTCCGAAATGTCCGGGTGGGTTAAAAGGGAGTCATTCAACCTCCAAGGAGTTAGAGTTCTGCCAGAAGGAAAAAGTCCTATATCAATTCCAATTGGAGCATGGTCGGACCAGGACTGGATTCCTATCCAAGTTTTAGTGGTTTGTGCCGTGGTCTGGGGATCTAGGAGAAAAAGATCAATTCTCGTGTGGGTTAAAAATCTGGGGGAGTGATACGTAAAATCCTTTTCTAATGGATGCTGAGCTCTCCATACATCAATAAGGGCAAAACTATGAAGCAGGTCCCTGAATTTTTTGGCTTGTGTCAATTGTTGCTTGTTTACAGATTGGGAGGTAGTTCTATAGATATCTATAGGGGGGTCAGGTGCAAGGTTAAAGTCCCCTGCCACAACACATTTGCCCTTCCTATATTGCAAAAGATGTGTCAGTGTTTTACTTAGGAATTGCAACTGGTTTTCATTAGGGGCATAGATGTTAATCAGTGTGTACAATTGGTTATCAAGCATGCAGACTATCAGTAAGTATCTCCCCAAGGGATCAGTCACCATGCGTTGCATCTGGAACGTGGTAGAAGCACCAACCAGTATAGAAACTCCCTTAGTTTTAGTATTTGATAAGGCGTGAAAGTTATGTGGGAACCTTCTATTACGAAATGCTGGTTGATGGTGTTTTTTAAAGTGAGTCTCTTGAAACATCAAAACATCAGCTTTAGCCTTATATGCTTCGTTAAGGGCCAAATTCCGTTTCTTTGGGGTATTCAGCCCCCTAGCGTTTAGTGAATAGAATTTAACCATCGTGTGCATGGCATGGTGGCTGAGACCCAAGCTTGGCTATCCACAGTAGTATAAAAGACATTAAAAACAGGCAGTGATGTGAGAAACATTGTGACTGAGTAAGGGCATCAGAAATGAAATAGCAAGAATGCAGTTTAGGATCAGTTGAAAAACATACAAAATACAACAAAAACCGATTTATCAACCAAAAAAGAACCAGCTGTGGTTCAACAGCAACAAACAGTCTCTTCATGGCGTAGGTACTCAAGTAGAACTGCGCCAGTATATCCCAGTGGTACCAAGAACTGTGAAATGTGGGGGGGAAATGGGTTGTATACGGTGGTAGAACAAGCAACAGTGCCTGGGACACCAAATAAAAAAGGAAAAAGGAGAAAAAAGGATTAAATCTTCCGTTCTCCCCGAGCCATAGTAGTGGTGCATAGGACCGAGAATAACTTGCAAAATACACCAGGAGGGTCATCACCGTCATTGTAAACTATACATCTTGCCACTCCTTGGATAACTTTTGGAGTTGCGAGCGTTGCGGGGTGCGTGGAGGAGAGGCCGGGTGTTTAACAAATTCCATCTGCGTAGCGCCTTCCTGGCCTCTTCAGGTGTGATGAGAGAGGTCAGGGTGCCTTGCTTGTGGACTAGCAGCTTAACCGGGAAGCCCCACCTATACGGTACATTGTTGTCCCGGAGTATCTTAGTGGCCTCCCCAAAAGCTCTGCGTTTTGCCAATGTAGCTTGGGACAAGTCCGCAAAAATTTATAAGTCAGCATATTTAGCAGGCCAATTTTCCTTGCGTCGGGTCAAGCGTAGAAGCCTCTCTTTAATGTGGAAAAAATGCAATTTGGTGAGCACGTCTCTAGGGACCGAGTCTGGGGCATTGCGTGGCTTGGGGATCCGATGTATTCTGACTATCGTTAGTTCAATAGGAGGGGTATCAGGCATAATTACCTTAAGTAGATCAGTCAGGTATTCTGCCAAGTCCTGTGCCTGTACCAACTCTGGTATGCCACGCAGCTTGAGGTTGTTTCTGCGGGAACGATCCTCCAAATCTGCCACCTTACTCGCCAGACGGTCCATCTCCTTCTCGACTTTTGCGTGATTGTCAGCCAGGACGTTATGGGCCTCTGCGTATTCACTCATTTTGGCTTCTATGTGGGACGCATGTTCCCCGAGGTCTTGTATCTCTTTGCGTATGTCTACCGACAGTTGCTTAATATCCACCTGCAGGGTTTGCTTGATATCCATCAGCATGAATTTTAGTTCCTCTGTCGGGTTAAGGGTGCCATCTGCGTCTCCCACGGGATCAGAATCCGGGCCAGCCTGCGATGGATCCAAGATGGCACCTGCTTTAGGTTGTGAGTCTGGCGCAGCGTGGGAGGTAAAGAACGCAGTAACTGAAGCGTTCGACTTTTTCGGCTGTGCTTTCGGTGCCATACCGTTGTAGCCAACTTCACCCACGATACTAGCTTTTCAATCTCGGTCCAAAGTACGGGAAATCGCTTATTGGCTCAGAGTAACATGGAGCTCGTGTCTCAAGCGACTACACTCATCGCTGGCTAGCTCCGCCCCCTAGTGTAGTACATTCTTAATTGTACCAGTCCTTCATCGAATCATCATTTGTGGAATGATGAAAAAGGGGCATACGATACTAGTTCATTCAATCCATGGGGGCTAACTGTGTTGAGTTTGTGAACCAGTTCACTCTTAAGTAGTAGTCTTTTGCGGTTGCCCCCTCATTCTGGTGGTGGTACATGATCTATTGGCATGCATCTCAGGCTGGCCAATGAATGTTGAGCAAGAAAATGTTGAGCTACTGGTGTATATGCCTTGCCCGAGTCCAATGCAAGTCTGATGGCGGAGCGATGATTCACCATACGTTCCCGGAATGTAGTAACTGTCTTTCCAACATAGAATAGTCCACAAGGACATTTAATGAAATATATGAGAAATTTTGAAGTGCAGGTCAGTCAGTAGTTAATGTGAATGGCCTTGCCAGTGGGGGATGGTTGAAAGAAGATCCATAAATTAAATTATTGCAAGTGGTGAACGAAAGACATTTAAAGTGGACCTGTCACCCAGCCATAAAAATCTGTATAATAAAAGTCCTTCTTAAATTAAATATGAAATCCAATTTCTTTTTTTTATTAAAGCATTCATAGTTGCTGTAAACTCTTTTAAAAATATCAGCTGTCAATCAAGTATTGCCTACCCCGCCTCTATGCCTAGGCATAGAGGCGGGGCAAGCAATTACTTTCACTTTCCATTCAGCACTTCCTAGATGTCACCGCTTCCCCTACATTCCCCCAGCTCTCTTAACGATTTAATTGTGTAATCAGTGCATGGGGATGGACATTGGGTCCCTGTCCCCTGGTGCACAAATAAGATTCTGAGATGATACAAGGCTTGCCTTAATAACAGTGTCCACAAAATGGCTCCTTCCTGGTTGCTATAATTATGAGTTCCCAGACTGATGGAAACAATATTCAAATAATTTATACAGTGTAATTAAGTTCATTTTGAATGACTAACATGATAAAATAGGATTTGGATAATTTTGTTTGGGTGACGGGTCCCCTTTAAAACAGCCTTTCTTTTGCGTGTTAAGCCACATGGGAGGTGTTGTAGTTTGGTAACACTTCTTCGGGTCAGTTTTGACAAGACTATCCCTCAGTTTCCTACCTCTCTTGTATGCATTTCGGGGTTTTGTCCTGAAGCACGGGGGTAATGTCATATCCCTCTCGAGTACTGTCCAATGATCATGGATGGCTTTAACAAGAGGTGTTTTGTCAGGTGTATAGGTGGTTATAAACACCAATCTCTCATTATCAGAAGTCCCATTAGTAAGAGTGAGGAATGTAAGTAGGTCATCCTGTGAGTGGAGTAAGGCTTTTTGTTTGCAGTCAAAAGTTCTTTGAGCCTATATCCAAGTTGAAGGAATCTTGGTATTAGTTCATCCCATTGTTGGTGTAGTTGGATCACATCTGAGTTGTTATGCATCATCCACATTATCTGTGAATAGGGTATACTTCTTGTTATATGTGGAGGGTGACACAAAGTATGGTGTAGTATTGTGGTCAGTGTCTTTCCTGTAGGTAGTGGTCTTGATTCATGAGTCGGACAGTGTTAGTTTTACATCAAGGAAAGAGCGTATAAAAAGCATATAGTTGAAGGTATGTAGTTCAGTTCATCTACCATTTGCAAAAAGTTCTCAGTAGGTCCTGCCCATAGAATGAACAAATCGTCAATAAAGCGATGTAGTCTATAAATGGATGAATTGTATTTTGCAAGAATGTGCCTTTGTTCGTAGTTGGCCATGTACAGATGGGCAAAAGCAGGAGCAACGTTAGATCCCATACTTGTCCCACTTACTTGTTGGTAGTAAGAAAGTTCAGATTTGAAGTAATTTAAAGTGAGACACAATTGCAGTAATTGAACCAAGAATTCAGTGGGGGGTCTGTTCGTCTCTAGGTATTTGATCACGAATTCTTTAATTACTTCAATCCCTTCATTGGTGGGGATAACTGTGTAAAGAGAAGATATGTTCATGGTTGCCAGTTTGACTGCAAGAGGAAGGAGTGTAGACTCTTGCAATTTCATCAAAAAATCCTGTGTCCCTGATATTACCCAATGTTATCACGAAAGTCTCGCACTTATCATCTTTATACCATAGTTTCCACTTTTTACTATTCCAACGATATGTCCCAAATTCCCTTGTTTCTTGATCTATAGCTTCCTGCCTTTCTCAATTGTTCACAGCAACATACCCCCATGATCATAGGTAACTAATTATGAGACTGTTTATTGAAAGTACAGTGAGCGTAAAATCTCTGTGTTACCACCTGCCTTCTTTACCAATAACTAATCAATACAATTTATTAATTGATACTAGTATATACTAGCTTATTTATAATACTCAAAACGAGTTCTTGTATTCATTGATATTTTTAGAATAGATATAGTGACTAACCGCACTTAAGTCTACCTGCTTACACAATATATACTCCACCTAGACTCCACCAACGTTCCTCTAAACCTAACATTTTTCATTTTTTATATTTATTTTTATTTTATTTATTTTTTTATTTTTTGATTCTTTATTTTCATTTATTATGATTTAGTTTTGATCTTTTGATTTCTGATTTTCCCATATTGGTTCTTTATTTTTATTTTCCTTATCATGATTTATCGGTCCGGTGATAATTGCTGTATGATATAAATCAGCAAATAATAGATAAGCAATACAGAACCATCTGGTGAAGAAAACCAAAACAGAGTTGAAAACGCTCGAGTAAGAGACTGTGGATATGGACTACCGATGTGGGCAGCACAAAGAAGATGTAATTGTTGCGCAGCTGAGTTTTCATTTATTTACCGATAATGGTAATGACTGAAAATGTTCTGCATAATTAACAACATAGGACTGAGTAATGAGACCAAGGAAACAGTGAGGCTCCAACTACACAGTAGGGCACCAGTCTATGCCACTATCTTCCTCGCACCGCTTTGGATCTTCAATCGATAGTGACATCCTGAGTTAGTGGTAGCCTGGCCACCAAAGGGGGCATGGCCTCAAAAAAATTGTATTGGGTGTGGCTTTCTTTTGTAGGTGGGGCTATACATGCCACACATACCATCCCTTCACCTGTTTGTTCCCAATTCAAGCAGCAATATCAACCTGACTGGCTCTACAAACTTTCCACACTCCTTGTAGTATAGGGAGGGACATTATAAAAGATTTTATAATGATTTAATATATCCCAAACCCTTGAAGTAAAAGCAGCAAATTTTTGGACAGCTATTTCCCTTGATCTACCTATGTTGCTGGGTAGAAAGTACATAGCAAGCACAGGCATGCAAATACCATTACTATAATTTAAATGTAATTGTATTATTACTTATATGTGTAGACATTACTATTCACTAGCAGTACATTGGAAGGCTTATTAATTGATCCTACTTATGTGTTGGGTTCTCAATAATTTATTAATAAATTCTTATTTAAAAATTGGCTAAATTAATTTAAAACATCAACAATTCATTCAGATTAAAAAGCTGAAACTAGTCCGGGGCTAGCAGCACCTCATCACTGATTTTTCAGCCAGCACTTGCATAGCAAAACTCCTTCTGGAATTAGCCCTAAGAGATGCACCCCTAGGTCAAGAATGATCCCTCATATTTTGCCCATTACAAATTTACTATTTTGGTCTTTTAAATCTCAATTAATTATACTTTGAAGTAAGTGATTTTGTATATACTTTTTTTTTACTTACTTTTTTTAAAAAATGTCAGGGCACCCTCAAGGCTTTTAATTACTTACTTGATACCCAGGCCCTGTTAGCAGAAAACTGCACAGGTCTGGAGCACTAGAGAGTGATCTCTCCTTCCCATTCTTCAGAATCCAGTGGCCAACTCATGAGGGAAAAGTCAGCTTTTAATGCTACTGTGCATGTGCACTCACATGAACAAAGATGGAAAGAAGAGGATTGATCTGTCTTAGTTCCCCGGGCCAGTTTTCTGCCAACATTATAATCCTTGGGAAAAGTGGGGGCTAACATTTGTTTCCTTTAATGAGTATTTGATTGTTGCAAAGTATCAGTTATCTTACCCTCCATTATGGTCATGGGGTCTTCAACCTTTGGGCGAAGAATGTTTGGGCAAAACACTATAGCAAGATTCTGTACACTCATTTTATTGACTCCAGAGTATGACTGAACTTCATCCAGAAACCTATGTAACATAAAAAAAAATTAGAGAATGATGCTAAAATACAGAACTTGTAACGACTTTTGAAGGCAAAAACTGCAGTGTTTTTTTTAGAACTTATGACTTTCCGGCATACAGGATAATGTCATTGACATAAGATTGAGGAGGATGTAGCTTAATTGTATTAGTTCGCCAGATCTAATGTTCACCTGAGTGAAAATTCGTCTGACGATACGGTAATGAAATTAAGCTAGCAATGGTCTCTCTCGCTAGCGGATTGTCCTCTACGTCTGTTAGTAAATTGGCAATGTGCCTGTGGAAGCGATTTCTGGTGAATTTTCGATAGCGACGGCCACGTCACCCTTTAGTAAATCTGCCCCAAAGCTGGAATTGCTGCCAAAGATGCGGCTACTAAATACTGACCCCAAGGAGGTGTATACTAATGCAATTCATTATTCTGTGTTTTTTTTTTTTATAATAATTTAAACCACTTTGCAGAGATCTGTTTTCACTTTGACATGATATTCTATTTTTGTTGATCAGTATTTAAGGTACTTTTTATAGGTAAATAGGTATTTTTGTAGGTACTTAATGTTACATGTAATAAACATGTTTTTCTATTATAATTTCAGTGAGCTATCAGAAATATACAAAGAAAAACGGTGGCGTAATCCCCAAAAGTATATAATACAATTAGTAGCTTACCCGGTACAGAGTAGTACCCAGGTGTACAAACCCTGGGTCTATTGTATTCGGATGTAGCTTTAACCAGTATAAGCATACAATAAATGTTCACAGCAGTCTTGTAAGTAGAAAACTCACCGATGATGTAAGGTGGCCTGGGTGCAGCCCCCCCAAACCCATAGCTGGGGGAGTGATTCAACAAATAGCGAAGAAGCACGCACTCCAAGAGCCAACCAATGTCCTCAAAAGCCTTTATTCAGAAACAGCTAAAACAAACGATCCTTACGCATTCCGTATCGGAGGATTCTTACTCATAGGCATAATTAAAAACAGCCGTGGACAGAATTTAAAAAGTAGAAAGGATGTGACGTGCACAGTCAATCATCAACATTAACCCTAAAACTTCTATTATCTTAGCTGAAGTGAAACAATTGCTTTCATTATTTTGTTTAACAGTGAAAAGCTTATTAACAGTGGAATGCTGATAAATACTACTGAACTGAGTTAACAATGAAATTCTAAATAGTTTATTACAAATTAGAACTGAAAAAAGAAAGAAAAAGGAGTTGTTCTCTCGAAAAAATAATCTCTACATAATAATATTTTCCTATTTTTCTATAGAACGATTAAAATATTGGACAATTGAAAATTATAAACTGATAGCATCAGCGACCGATGTCTAAATGCTGTACAACAATATTAAAAAATATTAAAAACCATCAGTTAATCAATTCAGCGCTAGTATTCAGAGTATCTGCAAAGTCAATAAACAACCTAAAATATAAAATTATAAATAAGTTATAATAAACCAACTGGTGAATTAATTACGTGTACTCAAGCTCAATAAATCCGTGTTCATTTATCAAATTATACAAACTTTTTGAATACACATATGTAGCGCTACCGGAACTGAGGCCAGCGGTTCATGCTTTACCCATTGCTTTGTCCAAGTGGAAACCGCAGGCCCGGGGTAAATTATAGGGCACCCCACAGGAAGTGAGCCACCAGGGAGTAGAAAATACGGCCCCTCTTCATCACTCAATCTCCTCGGCGCGTTATATAACTAACCTGCCGACGTTCGGGTACTCCCAAACAAGCTTCAGCCAGTATCTGGCTGCCCTTCAGCCTCGATTCCCCATCTATTGCGAGCTGAAGGCTGTCCAATGTGACAGCGGGGCCTATGCCGTCCACAGCAAAAACACTCACACTGTCGGCACCCCTCTCGGCAGCCCAACTGCTCACCTCTTGGGGCAGAATTATTGCCATGTTGTTTAATTCACTCATGTTCCTGAGATCTGCGCAGGCCTTAAGAACCACAGAAAGGTCCCGCCAGTATCTCCCTTTTTCCTATTGCCTATTGCAGCGCCTGTCACACTAGGCTGGGGTGCGGTGTTACAGTGTAAACCCCTCGAGCCCCACGTACTGGGTGCCAAAATGTAGCGCTATAGTAAATTGAGTGCACCTGACTCTACTATAGGCTTCACTCCTAGTACATTTTGCTCCGGATGAGACCTTAAAACCTTAGGGAGTGAGCCTTCACATCGAGGTGGAAGCAGGGTGTAGTGCAACTGTAACTGTAATCAGGGTGCAAAGAATTGGGCGCCAGTGGTTCTTATAACTTAACCAAATAACAGATTTATTGAGCACAGTATACAATCCTCAGTGGAGTGTACATAAATGAGAACATTGCAGGGTCATACAAGACATTGAATAGGCAGTACTCACAACACCTTTGGTCAGTATGATTCTCCTCAGAGATTGGAACAATACATGCAGCTTTGAGGAGGAACACCCAGCTTTCAGCCTTTTCCCTAAGTGGAACCTGAGGGGAATCTATCTACCCTAGGTCTGTACATTTAGTCCCTACTTCTGGGCAATGAGTACCCTGGGATCCTAATCCCACTACAATCCTCGTAGGAGCCTCAAAATGCTCAACTAAATAATCTAACTGTCTGTCACTCCTAGAGCGACCTATTAAAGATATAAACTATACTGACTAGACTCTATTTAAGTTTAGGTTCCACACGGGTCCTGTCTGCTTACTCAGACCAGGACTAACACAAAATGGATGACTTAAAGCATGGCTTCAGAGCCTTTTATATCCCAGCACAGTGCCATCTGCTGGTCACTGTTAGAAGTAGCAGGGGCCTAGCTTAGAGCAGAAAGAGCAAACAGTACCCCTCCCAACTGTATTTTAGGACCCAATTAGGTGTCCATAACATGGAGGAACTGCTTGACAATAATACTAGGGGTGGCTATTCTACACATCCCTACACATATATTAAATGTTAGTGAATCAAATAAATCCAAAAGTTGTTTTATCTTATCCAACTATATAGTGATGTAACCTATCAAACTAAATAACATAAATAATTAAATTAAAATACTAAATTATATTCTATTTGTCATATAGTGCCCATATATATAAATTTTAGTAGTGCCCTTTACCAAAATTTATTCCAAAATATATAGTGAATGTCGTCAACATAAGTTCACTAACTTAACTATTTTAATTAACCCACGTGTAATGTGACAATTACTGCCACTTCATTTTATAATAAGGTGGTGAACTATAAATTCAGTGCCTGTGCTGTTCCTAATACTAACACAACCTTACGAGCACATCTAACTACATATTGAGTGATATTAAAGATCTCAATTGTAAATCCCCACAAATCTATCTCAATATAAACCCGTAGACCGCTATCCTTAAATACACCAAACTTCAAAGCAAGAATAAAGATACAGCTAACAAAATTATCAAACATGGCAAGAGATATCAAACCGCAGGCTTAAGCCTAGAGGTTGTCTGGTTTCCAATGTGAAAATCCAATAGGCTTCTCTATAAAGCAACCTTTGCATCAAATCATCACCCCTCGCTGTTGGAATGATTTTTTCTATCCCTTGGATCCTCAAATACGAACTGTCACTATCACTAGGGATGTAGCGAACGTCGGAAAAAAAGTTCGCGAACATATTCGCGAACTTGCGCAAAAATGCGAGCGGTTCGCGAACGGTTCGCGAACCCCATAGACTTCAATGGGAAGGCGAACTTTAACATCTAGAAAAGACATTTCTGGCCAGAAAAATGATTTTAAAGTTGTTTAAAGGGTGCAACGACCTGGACAGTGGCATGCCAGAGGGGGACCAAGGGCAAAAATGTATCTGAAAAATCTGCCTGTGTGTGCTTGGAAGAGATAGTGTAGGGGGAGAGCTGTTAGTGATTTCAGGGACAGATGATAGTAAGTTTGCTGGCTAGTAATCTGCTTGATACTGCTCTGTATTGGAGGGACAGAAGTCTGCAGGGATTTGAGGGACATTTTAGCTTAGGTAGCTTTGCTGGCTAGTAATCTACTGTTCTCTTTAAACAACTGCCATACGTTGACCTTGTAGGCATTGTTTGCCCAGTTTTTTGGACGCAGCCACTGAAGCACAGTTGCCAGAAAAAATATGCCATATAAATGCTGAAAATAGTCATTTTTCGCCATACGTTGACCTTGTAGACATTGTTTGCCCAGTTTTTTTGGACGCAGCCACTGAAGCACAGTTGCCAGAAAAAATATGCCATATAAATGCTGAAAATAGTAATTTTTCGCCATACGTTGACCTTGTAGACATTGTTTGCCCAGTTTTTTTGGTTGCAGCCACTGAAGCACAGTTGCCAGAAAAAATATGCCACATAAATGCTGAAAATAGTCATTTTTTGCCATATACGTTGAGTCAACGTATGGCAAAAAATGACTATTTTCAGCATTTATATGGCATATTTTTTCTGGCCTCTGTGCTTCAGTGGCTGTGGCCAAAAAAACTGGGCAAACAATGCCTACAAGGTCAACGTCGTTGACCTTGTAGGCATTGTTTGCCCAGTTTTTTTGGCCACAGCCACTGAAGCACAGAGGCCAGAAAAAATATGCCATATAAATGCTGAAAATAGTCATTTTTTTGGTCGCAGCCACTGAAGCACAGTTGCCAGAAAAATTATGCCATATAAATGCTGAAAATATAAATTTTTTTGGTTGCAGCCACTGAAGCACAGAGGCCAGAAAAATTATGCCATATAAATGCAGAAAATATGCATTTTTTTGGTCGCAGCCACTGAAGCACAGTTGACAGAAAAATTATGCCATATAAATGCTGAAAATATAAATTTTTTTGGTTGCAGCCACTGAAGCACAGAGGCCAGAAAAATTATGCCATATAAATGCAGAAAATATGCATTTTTTTGGTCGCAGCCACTGAAGCACAGTTGCCAGAAAAATTATGCCATATAAATGCTGAAAATAGTAATTTTTTTGGTTGCAGCCACTGAAGCACAGAGGCCAGAAAAATTATGCCATATAAATGCAGAAAATATGCATTTTTTTGGTCGCAGCCACTGAAGCACAGTTGACAGAAAAATTATGCCATATAAATGCTGAAAATATAAATTTTTTTGGTTGCAGCCACTGAAGCACAGAGGCCAGAAAAATTATGTCATATAAATGCAGAAAATAGGCATTTTTTTGGTCGCAGCCACTGAAGCACAGAGGCCAGAAAAAATTAAACCAGTAGGGTTTGCACCCTAGTTTGTAACGGTGGCGGAGGGAGGAGGAGGACGCTAAAGGACAGCTGTGTGTGGAGTCATGAGGCTTGAAGAGAAGGACAGCTGCATAGAAGTCAGAACAAGTCTTCCGGCGTGCAGTAACCCTCCGAGATCCACCCCTCATTCATTTTAATAAAGGTCAGGTAATCGACACTTTTGTGACCTAGGCGAGTTCTCTTCTCAGTTACAATCCCTCCTGCTGCACTGAAGGTCCTTTCTGAGAGCACACTTGAGGCTGGGCAAGACAAGAGGTTCATGGCAAATTGTGACAGCTCTGGCCACAGATCAAGCCTGCGCACCCAGTAGTCCAGGGGTTCATCGCTCCTCAGAGTGTCGATATCTGCAGTTAATGCCAGGTAGTCCGCTACCTGCCGGTCGAGGCGTTCTTTGAGGGTGGATCCAGAAGGGTTGTGGCGCTGCCTTGGACAGAAAAACATTTGCATGTCTGACGTTACAGACTGGCCAAAGGGCTTTGTCCTTGCAGGTGTGCTCGTGGCAGGATTACTGGCACCTCTGCCCCTGGAATGTTGATGAGTTCCTGAAGTGACATCACCCTTAAAAGCATTGTACAACATGTTTTGCAGGCTGGTTTGTAAATGCCGCATCTTTTCGGACTTGTGGTATGTTGGTAACATTTCTGACACTTTATGCTTGTACCGAGGGTCTAGTAGCGTTGCGACCCAGTACAGGTCCTTCTCCTTAAGCCTCTTGATACGGGGGTCCTTCAACAGGCATGACAGCATGAAAGACCCCATTCTCACAAGGTTGGATGCAGAGCTATCCATCTCCGCTTCCTCATTATCAAGGACTGCATCATCCACGGTCTCCTCCCCCCAGCCACGTACAAGACCAGGGGTCCCCAAAAGGTCACCACTAGCCCCCTGGGAAGCCTGCTCCTGTTGGTCCTCCTCCTCCTCCTCCACAAAGCCACCTTCCTCCTCTGACTCCACTTCTGGCACCTCTCCCTGCGTTGCAGCATGTGCCTGGGTTCGTTCTGGTGATTCCGACCAGAAATCGTGCGCTTCCAGCTCCTCGTCACGCTGGTCTACAGCCTCATCTGTCACTCGTCGCACGGCACGCTCCAGGAATAAAGCGAAGGGTATTAGGTCGCTGATGGTGCCTTCGGTGCGACTGACCATATTTGTCACCTCTTCAAAAGGTCGCATGAGCCTGCAGGCATCGCGCATAAGCACCCAGTAACGGGGGAAAAAAATCCCCAGCTGTGCAGATCCAGTCCTACCACCCAGTTCAAAAAGGTACTCGTTGACGGCCCTTTGTTGTTGCAGCAGACGTTCCAACATAAGGAGCGTTGAATTCCAGCGAGTCTGGCTGTCAGAAATCAAACGCCTGACTGGCATGTTGTAGCGCTGCTGAATGTCAGCAAGGCGTGCCATGGCTGTGTAGGAACGTCTGAAATGGGCCGACACCTTTCTGGACTGGGTGAGAACGTCCTGGAATCCTGGGTACTTGGAGACAAAACGTTGGACTATTAAATTTAACACATGTGCCATGCAGGGCACATGTGTTAAATTGCCTAGTCTCAACGCTGCCAACAGATTGCTTCCATTGTCACACACCACTTTTCCGATCTGCAGTTGGTGTGGGGTCAGCCACCGATCGGCCTGTGACTGCAGAGATGACAGGAGTACAGATCCGGTATGGTTTTTGCTTTCCAGGCACGTCATCCCCAAGACAGCGTGACAACGGCGTACCTGGCACGTCGAATAGCCTAGGGGGAGCTGGGGGTGCACAGGTGTGGAGGAGGAGAAGGAGGACCCAGTAGCAGAGTAAGAAGAAGAAGAAGACGAGGTAGAGAGCGATGGAGGAGTAGAGGTGGTGGCAGAACCGCGTGCAATCCGTGGCGGTGACACCAACTCCACTGTTGTTGTTGAGCTACCCATTCCCTGCTTCCCAGCCATTACCAAGTTCACCCAGTGGGCAGTGTAGGTGACATACCTGCCCTGACCATGCTTGGAGGACCATGCGTCAGTAGTCATATGGACCTTTGGCCCAACACTAAGTGACAGAGATGCGGTAACTTGGCTCTGCACATGTTGGTACAGGTGTGGTATTCCCTTTTTAGAAAAAAAATTGCGGCTGGGTACCTTCCACTGCGGTGTCCCAATTGCTACAAATTTGCGGAAGGCCTCAGAGTCCACCAGCTGGTATGGTAAAAGCTGGCGGGCTAAGAGTGCAGACAAGCCAGCTGTCATACGCCGGGCAAGGGGGTGACAGTCAGACATTGGCTTCTTACGCTCAAACATGGCCTTCACAGAAACTTGGCTGGTGGCAGATGACTGGGAATGGGAACAGGTGGTCAAGGTGGAAGGCGGAGTGGAGGGTGGTTCAGACGGGTCAAGGAGAGCAGAGGTAGAGCAGTAAGATGCTGGACCAGAAGGAGTGTGGCTTTTAGTTTGCCTGTTGCCTTTGAGGTGTTGCTCCCAAAGTGCTTTGTGCTTGCCGCTCATGTGCCTTCGCATAGAAGTTGTACCTATGTGGCTGTTGGGCTTACCAAGGCTCAGTTTCTGACTGCACTCATTGCAAATTACAATGCTTTTGTCAGAGGCACACACATTAAAAAAATCCCACACTGCTGACTTTTTGGAAGTGTGCGATCTGGCGGTAACAGTAGAAGTTGGCGGAGTTGGCGGTATTGGCGGCAATGGCGGGTGCGTTGGCCGGCTGAACACAGGTGCCGATACATGTTGTTGCCCTACTGATCCCTGCGGGCTGTCCTCCCTGCTTCTTCTAAGTCTTATTCTCCTACTGCCTCTCTGACTCTCCGTCTCTCCATCTGAACTACCCTCCTCTTGCTCTCTTCTACTAGGCACCCACAAAACATCAATCTCCTCATCATCATTCTCCTCAGATGCATCAATTTCTTCTGACACATCACAGAAGGAAGCAGCAGCAGGGACCTCCTCCTCATCACTCATTATGTCCATCTCTATCGTGTTCTCTGCCAGAATTAAATCTGGTGTAAGGTCCTCATCTCCTTCATCTTCTTCTGGCAATAATGGTTGCGCATTACTCAGTTCAAGAAACTCATGGGAAAATAACTCCTCTGACCCCAGTGAAGAAGGGGCACCGGTGGTGGAGGAAGTGTTACGTGGGGTGGCCATAGCAGTGGAGGATGAGGAGGATGTTGTGGTAAAGTTAGAAACGGTAGAGGATGGGGTGTGCTGTGTAAGCCAGTCAACTACCTCTTCAGCATTTTGGGAGTTCAGGGTCATTGGCTTTTTAAAACTGGGCAATTTGCTAGGGCCACAGGATTGCATAGCAGCACGGCCCCTAGTGCCTCTGCGTGGCGGCCTGCCTTTGCCTGGCATTATTTTTAAAAAAACAACAACAACAACAAAAACTCAGTTGGTTTTTCTGGAAACGATAATACACACAGCTAGATGGCGGGTTGAAGAAAACACTGTGCAAATAATGCCTACAAAGTCAACGTATACACTACTACAGCGGTGGATACGGATTACGTAAAATATATGAATGCTGCTTGAAAAAAAGTAACTCAAGTGGTTTTTCTAGAGACGATAATATTATCAATATTTAGACAAAATGTGAACAAGCTCACACAGCTCGATGGCGGGTTGAAGAAAACACTGTGCAAATAATGCCTACAAGGTCAACGTATACACTACTACAGCGGTGGATACGGATTACGTAAAATATATGAATGCTGCTTGAAAAAAAGTAACTCAAGTGGTTTTTCTAGAGACGATAATATTATCAATATTTAGACAAAATGTGAACAAGCTCACACAGCTCGATGGCGGGTTGAAGAAAACAGTGTGCAAATAATGCCTACAAGGTCAACGTATACACTACTACAGCGGTGGATACGGATTACGTAAAATATATGAATGCTGCTTGAAAAAAAGTAACTCAAGTGGTTTTTCTAGAGACGATAATATTATCAATATTTAGACAAAATGTGAACAAGCTCACACAGCTCGATGGCGGGTTGAAGAAAACACTGTGCAAATAATGCCTACAAGGTCAACGTATACACTACTACAGCGGTGGATACGGATTACGTAAAATATATGAATGCTGCTTGAAAAAAGTAACTCAAGTGGTTTTTCTAGAGACGATAATATTATCAATATTTAGACAAAATGTGAACAAGGTCACACAGCTCGATGGCGGGTTGAAGAAAACAGTGTGCAAATAATGCCTACAAGGTCAACGTATACACTACTACAGCGGTGGATACGGATTACGTAAAATATATTATGGCTGCTTGAAAAAAGTGACTCCGGTGTTTTTTCTGGAGACGGTAATATTATGGATATTTAGACAGAATGTGAACAAGGTCACACAGCTCAATGGCGGGTTGAAGAAAACAGTGTGCAAATAATGCCTACAAGGCCAACGTATACACTACTACAGCGGTGGATACGGATTACGTAAAATATATGAATGCTGCTTGAAAAAAGTGACTCCGGTGTTTTTTCTGGAGACGGTAATATTATGGATATTTAGACAGAATGTGAACAAGGTCACACAGCTCGATGGCGGGTTGAAGAAAACAGTGTGCAAATAATGCCTACAAGGCCAACGTATACACTACTACAGCGGTGGATACGGATTACGTAAAATATATGAATGCTGCTTGAAAAAAGTGACTCCGGTGTTTTTTCTGGAGACGGTAATATTATGGATATTTAGACAGAATGGGAACAAGGTCACACAGCTCGATGGCGGGTTGAAGAAAACAGTGTGCAAATAATGCCTACAAGGCCAACGTATACACTACTACAGCGGTGGATACGGATTACGTAAAATATATGAATGCTGCTTGAAAAAAGTGACTCCGGTGTTTTTTCTGGAGACGGTAATATTATGGATATTTAGACAGAATGTGAACAAGGTCACACAGCTCGATGGCGGGTTGAAGAAAACAGTGTGCAAATAATGCCTACAAGGCCAACGTATACACTACTACAGCGGTGGATACGGATTACGTAAAATATATGAATGCTGCTTGAAAAAAGTGACTCCGGTGTTTTTTCTGGAGACGGTAATATTATGGATATTTAGACAGAATGGGAACAAGGTCACACAGCTCGATGGCGGGTTGAAGAAAACAGTGTGCAAATAATGCCTACAAGGCCAACGTATACACTACTACAGCGGTGGATACGGATTACGTAAAATATATGAATGCTGCTTGAAAAAAAGTAACTCAAGTGGTTTTTCTAGAGACGATAATATTATCAATATTTAGACAAAATGTGAACAAGCTCACACAGCTCGATGGCGGGTTGAAGAAAACAGTGTGCAAATAATGCCTACAAGGTCAACGTATACACTACTACAGCGGTGGATACGGATTACGTAAAATATATGAATGCTGCTTGAAAAAAGTGACTCCGGTGTTTTTCTGGAGACGGTAATATTATGGATATTTAGACAGAATGGGAACAAGGTCACACAGCTCGATGGCGGGTTGAAGAAAACAGTGTGCAAATAATGCCTACAAGGCCAACGTATACACTACTACAGCGGTGGATACGGATTACGTAAAATATATTATGGCTGCTTGAAAAAAGTGACTCTGGTGTTTTTTCTGGAGACGGTAATATTATGGATATTTAGACAGAATGTGAACAAGGTCACACAGCTCGATGGCGGGTTGAAGAAAACAGTGTGCAAATAATGCCTACAAGGCCAACGTATACACTACTACAGCGGTGGATACGGATTACGTAAAATATATTATGGCTGCTTGAAAAAAGTCACTCCGGTGTTTTTTCTGGAGACGGTAATATTATGGATATTTAGACAGAATGTGAACAAGGTCACACAGCTAGATGGCAGTTGGTTGAATAACACACTGGGCAAAAAATGCCTACAGGGCAAATAATGCCTAAAAGGTCAACTTATACACTACTACAGCGGTAGTAAAATAAAAAAAAGTAAAATAAAAAAAAAATGAATATTAAAAAAAAAAATTAAAGTTGGTGCTGCTGAACTACTAGGAGCAGCAGATTAGCACACCAGTCCCACTCCCCAACACTGCTAGACTAATAGCACTGGGCTCTTATAGTAGTAGTAGTAGTAGTAGTAAAACAACAAAAAAATAAATAAAAGCAGTCCTTACAAGGACTACTGTTATTGCAGCAGTCAGCAGATGAGATCAGAAGCAGGACAGCTGCCCACTGCAGCTACATACAGAGCACTGCAGTAGAAGGTAGATTACTAGCCAGCAAAGCTACCTAAGCTTAAATGTCCCTCAAACCCCTGCAGACTTCTGTCCCTCCAATAACAGAGCAGTATCAAAACGATTACTAGCCAGCAAACTTTCAACTGTCCCTGAAATCACTAACAGGCAGCAGCTCTCTCCCTACACTATCTCTTCAGCACACACAGGCAGAGTGAAAAAACGCTGCAGGGCTTCGGTTTTTATAGGGAAGGGGAGTGGTCCAGGGGAGAGCTTCCTGATTGGCTGCCATGTACCTGCTGGTCTGGGGTGAGAGGGCAAAAAAAAGCGCCAACAATGGCGAACCCAAAATGGCGAACGTCGCGCGACGTTCACGAACTTCCGGCGAGCGCGAACACCCGATGTTCGCGCGAACAAGTTCGCCGGCGAACAGTTCGCCGGCGAACAGTTCGCGACATCTCTAACTATCACTACATTCTGAAAAATGCCTAGAAACGACTCTGGCGGAACTGTACTGTGAAGGTTCCTGGTGCTGGCACAGCCAGGTACAGATGTGGGGCCATTTTTTTTAATGCTGCTGCTGGGCTGGTACAGGTGCATAGATACTTGGGGGTGGGGGGGGCGCATGATCTAATTTATTTTTGGCTGCTGCTGGCACAGGAAAATATTGGGGCCATGGGCAGTATGATGGCTGCTCGTATGGGGGGGGGCAGTATGATGGCTGCTGGTATGGGGGCAATATGATGATTGGCTACTGGCACAGGTACGTTATGGTTGGCTACTGGCACAGGCACAGAGGGGCAGGATGGCTACTGGCACAGGTACAGGGGGGCAGTATGGATGGCTACTGGCACAGGTACAGGGGGGCAGTATGATGGATGGCTACTGGCACAGGTACAGGGGGCAGTATGATGGCATATGATGGATGGCTATTGGCACAGGTACAGGGAGGCAGTATGGATGGCTGCTGGCACAGGTTGCAGTATGGATGGCTGCTGGCACAGGTACAGGGGGGTAGTATGGATGGCTGCTGGCACAGGTACAGGGGGGCAGTGTGATGGCATATGATGAATGGCTGCTGGCACAGGTACAGAGGGGCAGTATGATGGTTGGCTACTGGCACAGGTACAGGGGGGCAGTATGGATGGCTGCTGGCACAGGTACAGGGGGGCAGTATGATGGCATATGATGGATGTCTGCTGGCACAGGTACAAGGGGCAGTTTGATGGCATATTATGGATGGCTGCTGGCACAGGTACGGGGGGCAGTGTAATGGTTGGCTACTGGCACAGGTACAGGGGGGCAGTATGATGGCATATGATGGATGGCTACTTGCACAGGTATAGGGGGGTAGTATGATGGTTGGCTGCTGGCACAGGTACAGGGGGAAGTATGGATAGCTACTGGCACGGGTACAGGGGGCAGTATGATGGATGTGGCTGAAAGATTGGCTGAAAAATCTGCAGCTACATATTAAGCTACCTCAAAAATGGGATGGCTGGCAGTGTAAGAGCTACCTTGTCACTGAGGAGGTTTTAGCTTATTGCACTATTCTCATAGGAGTTGTGTTAAAAGTAAAATGTTGTTGCCATTCCAGTATTGGTGTAAAGTGAACCCTTCATTTGCACTTTGTTTAACATCAAATTATCCTATTGTTTTGTTTTTCTGACATTTACCTTATTTTTGTTAACAATACATACATACATATATAGTGGATAATGCACCCCTACTGTAAATTATAAAGATATTAGAAGTCACCGAGGAGTTACGTGACCATATAAAAGCACGAGGCCGGAGGCCGAGTGCTTTTATTCAGGTCACGTAACTCCGAGGTGACTTCCAATATCTTTATAACTTTCGGTAGGGGGTGCATTATTCATTATAATCTACAGTGTTTCTATGTGCAGCGTTTCAAGGAGTGCTCTGCCTCTGCTCTATATTGGTCTACCCAATGCCACACTTTGTTTCCCTTGTGGTTTTTCATTTTAATATTGTGTCTCCCTGTAGCCCATTTGTAACCTCTGAGGTATTTTTGCGTGATTTTTCTCCTGTGATCTGTGATCTCATATTGCTGTAGGTTAAAGGGGTTGTTCAGCTTTAAATTAACTGTTAGTATGATGTAGAGAGTGATATTCTGAGACAATTTGCAATTGGTTTTCATTTTTTATTATTTGTGTTTTTTGTTATTTAGCTTTTTATTCAGCAACTCGTTAGTGTGCAGTTTAGCAATCTGGTTGCTAGGGTCCAAATTACCCTAGCAACCAGGCATTGATTTGAATAAGAGACTGAAATATGAATAGGAGGGGCCTGAATACAAAGATGAGTAGTAAGTAACAATAACAATAAATCTATAGCATTTGCAGAGAATTTGCTTTTTAGATGGGGTCAGTGACCCCCATCTGAAAGCTGGAAGGAGTCAGAGGAAAAAGGAAAATAATATAAAAACTTTTAAGAATAAATAATGAAGACCAATTGAAAACTTGCTTAGAATTAGTAATTCTATAAAATACTAAAAGTTAATTTTAAGGTGAACCACCCCTTTAATAAGTGACAGAAGGGTAAAGGCATGAAGGGTGGAAGATGCAGGTGGGAGGCCAACAGCAGAGATGAACAGAGAGTGGGAGAGAGAGAGAGGAGATTGATGACACACAAGACTGGAGAGGAACCTTGGTGGGAGGGAAAACTGTACTTTGATACCTGGAAGGTTCGAAGCAGCAGCAGAACAAGTAAGAGTTTCAGGGTGTGGGAGGGGTAGAGGGAAAAACAGAGATTTGTTTGTGCTCACCAATGGCATGTTTATTTTGACAGTAAATTTACCAAACCAAGATGTAATTGGAACAGAATCCTTCATCTAATGGCACACAGGGATCTGAAAAAATGCAGATTATCTCATAATTTGTCTGCTTCTACAGCATGATAGCGTGATTGGAGAAGGAGGGGGAGTGGAACAGCGAGTGACAGGCAGACAGAGCGCAGAAGGATCAGGAGCAAAGAGTAACAAGGTGTGGGAGGGGCAGAGTGGCTGTGACGGAAAGAGGAGGGGGAGCGGAACAGAGAAACAGACGCAGCGAGACTAGACATGGAGGGGGAACACTGAGGGAGCAAGCAGCAGAGGGTGGGAGACTAAAGGAGAAGCTAGAGGTAAGGAAAGGCAGCAAGACCTTAATAGGAGGCGTGAGAGAGCGCGCAGACTCGCAGGGTGAAGGCGGAAGTGAGGCACACAGGCAGGAGGAAAAGTTGTAGGGTGAATGCGGCAGTGACTACTGCTGACACGTTAAGTTATAAACGGCGCGTTCTGGCGTCAGAACGCGCCGTTTATAAGGATATAATTTACAGTCTGGTCCCATAGGGAAATGACCAGACTGTAGATTATATATATATATATATATATATATATATATATATATATATATATATATATATATATATATATATATATATATATATATATATATATAGTACAAATAAGGTCCGCACTCTCAGGACTTAGGAAAAGTTAAGAATTTTTTTATTCACATAGGAGACTGACGTTTCGACCTCTTCAGAGGCCTTTCTCAAAGTACTGACAGAGATTACAGAAATGCTTTAAATACAAAGAAATGGCGGGAACATTAGTCAAATTGGAATAGACGTGTCAGCATGGTCATCAGTATATGTCACATAATTAGTCTACACATGTTTTAAACAATACACTCATCCGGTGTTTCACTTTTGACTATTACAAAACGCACCAACATTTAAATTAAACCTCTCCTACACTCTACACTGTTAAAATGGTTAAAAACAATACTAAGTAACATTTTGTATGGCCATTTCCTATTTTATTCTGCAACAGCTGTTCATTTAGATATTTTATGTTACAAATAGTATCCAATAAGAGATAAGATTCAAGGTCTGTGTTGAACTCTATAGTGAGCTCCCTCGCAATTCCATTCTAAAAGCCCTTAAGTAATGCAGTAATGTGGCCTTCAGTTTCGGCCGGAAACATGCATATTGCTCTTAGAGGGGAGAATTACTATATATATATACTATATATATACGACCCCAAGTCATAAATGTACTGGGCTGCTGTGTATTTATTTCCAAATACATGTATCCCCCTCCCCTTTGTAAAGGCTAGCATTGCTTTGTCTATAAACATTGTCCTTGTATACAGGAGGAATAAATGCTGCAAAGTAAGGCCAGTCTTCCAAAATACTGTACCTCCCTTTCTCATTACATTTATTTCACAGTAATGTATACACATATTCCAGTTATGTAAAAGACCAGACTAAACAGCAGATCTGTGAAATGTCAAAAGAACTGATACTTCAACAGCTCCAAGTTGTTCAGAAAACATTTAATTTTTTGTATGGGCAAATCTATATTATTTTATAGATGTGTGTGCATATACTGTATCATGGATAGCAGTTTCCCACATTGCATTATTTCAATTAACATGGTACCCACTACTGTAACTAAACAAACAAAACCAACCAACCATGAGTATTAACAGCAAAATTTGAACTGCTGGGGGCGTGGTGTGATGCGGAGCTGAGCAGACGCGTTCAGAGGTGGCTCCCGTTACGGGCTCTGATTAATCACAGATATTCAGCAATCCACAACCTCCGACGATGGGTAAAAGCTATAAAAAACAACCCCCATCCACGCTGGCAAACGTGTCAAGCAGCTAAGCTGATTTGACCCGGTATCTGGATATACGAGCAAAACACGTAGATACACCTGAAGAATTCAAGATGGCGATTCCTAGGACAAGAGGAAGTCCCTTAAGTGAAGGGAGCCTTGTTTTTGCTAAAACGCACTACAACAACGCAACATCTACCACATAAGACAGAACTTTCTCAACTTTCGGAGGCAAACAGTACATAGATCCAATAAGACCACCCAAGATGGATATGTAACTCCCCTCAGAAATAGAGGAAAAGACTTTGAGTAGATTTTCATCACAGATGCTTTCTCCCCAATCAGAAGTCAGCACAGAGAAGAGGTCACACAAATGATCAGATATGGTACCGTATAACTATGGGGATAGTATTAGTGGACAAATCATTACTGTATACTATCATAGGGAAAGCCCTCCCTTTTTTCTAATTTTAATTTTTTTTGCTTATGATACCATTACCCCTCTACCCCCTCCCCCCGTTAAGGTTTTACACAAGCAAACCCCAGTTACGTTTTAGGGATTCTACTTTAAAATGTGTTGAATACCCACCCAGTTTGTTTTTTAGCTGTGAACTATTATAAGTAGACTTTGGAGCGTGAGATGGGAGTTTACCCTCCTCGGCCTTGCTACCCACAACCCCTAATAGAGGGGAACCAGAGATTTATGTCTGTGTGGCAACTTCCACACGGGTATAGGTGTTTTACCTTTCATACCACTTGTTATCACTTAATGCTCTTGATAATTTCATGTTCTTTGATCTGTCCTTTTTCTTGTTCTTCTCCTAGCTGCCTTACCTCGGAAAATGAATCTCATTGTATCCAAAGACCGAGGAGGTCAGTTCTCATCTTCCCTAAATTCAAGATGGCTAAAGTAAAAGTAGGTACTCTAAATGTAAAGGGCACCATTCAAACACCACAGGCTAAATCAGGAAATGAAAAGACAGGAGGTACAGATTATGCTAGTCCAGGAAACACACTTTAAAGCAGGACATGTCCCTAATTTAAGGTTTAAAGGGTTTTCTACCCTGCATGTGAGTAAACCATTTCAATCTAAGAGACGTGGCACTGCTGTGATGATAGCGGACACCTTGGGATTTTCCACTACAGATGTGAGATCAGACTCCTCAGGTAGATACATTTTGTAAAAGGAAACAAAAATGGAATTAAATGTACCTTGGCTTCTGTATATCGAGCAACTAATAGCGTTAACAGAATTCATTCAATGTCTGGATGATTTTGGAGAAGGGACCTTTATAGGGGGAGATTTCAATGTTTCTTTAGACCCAACATTGGATACGTCATCAGGTTCTTCGAAACTATCACGCACAACACTATCCACGATTAAAAATTTACTCAAAAACAATATCCTAATTGATACTTGGAGAATTCTAAACCCCTCAACCAAAGATTACTCATACTATTCTCATTATGTCTATAGTAGGCTAGATTATATTTTCATTAAACATAGTGACAAACCGACACTGGAAAAGGTGGCAATAGACATAATATCCTGGTCTGACCATGCACTGGTAATCTGCACGTTAAATTTTCCCGATATACGCAAATACAATCCAACATGGCGATTTAATGACTCTATCATTAGAGACCCCTCCTTAAAAAAGAGCTGGAGAACTCTCTACGGAATTATTTTAGGGAAAACAATACTGACGGGATGGATCAATGGACCTTATGGCAAGCCCATAAATGTGTTAGAAGAGGCAAAATTATCAAATTAGGGTCTAAAAAGAAAGTGGAGAAAGCAGACAAAATGAATAAATTAATAGCTAAAATACATACACTAGAATCACAAAATAATCCAAACTGCCCTCCTCTTTAGAAGAGCTGACACAAGCCAGACAACAGCCTTGGGACATTTTTACATCGCACACAGAAAAAGCTATAGATATGAACAAAAAAAATGTTTTTTGAACATGGGAATAAATGTGGCAGACTGCTGGCATCGGCGTAAGACAACGGCAAACGCAGAACCACTTTATGGCAATTAGAGACAGACTAGGCCACAAGACACATCTGAAATAGCCCAAATTTTCTGTAATTATTATACAAAATGAAACCAGCTACGCAAATTAAAGCCTCCAGACCCACGAAGATGGGTCATCGAAAAAAAATATTAACTCCTATTTTAACACAAGCAGGTTTAGGTAGAATTACCCTAGAACAGACACAAATATTAGAACCTCCGATCCCAAAATCAGAATTCCTACAAGTTATAAAAGATGCTAAAACAGGGAAGGCACCAGGTCCTGATGGCTTTTCCATTTCCTACTACAAGGAATTCGGCGAATTACTAATTCCACATTTAACGGAGGCAGTAAATTCCATATCAAATGATAAGCCCATTCCCAAAGAAGCTCTGGAAGCACATAACCCTCATTCACAAAAAGGCTAAGGATCCACAAGACCCAAGGGAATATTGACCAATATCCCCCTTAAATCTAGACCTAAAACTTTACTCTTGCACAAAGATTACAAGGCCTGCTTCCATCTCTTATAAACCAAGAGCAGGTTGGATTTGTCCCTGGTCAAGAGGCTAGGGATAACACACCAACAGACTGTTCGCACTTCTACATTATGGTCAGTAAAGGAAGATACCTTTTATGATACTTTCGACGGATGCCGAAAAGGCATTCGACAGAGTGGACTGGACCTTCTTAGCAGAATCCTTAAGGATATTGGGCTTAGGTCCAGAAATGTTAACATGGATCCTCACCCTATACACAGCCCCTTCAGTAAGGATTAAAATGAATGGAACACTCTCTAAATTAAAAATCTCAATCGATATTGCGAATAGGAGGGGGGACAGAGGGTAACCCTGGCTGGTACCTTTGCATATTTATGCGACGGTATGCAATCCTGGAAGAAACTGGCTACAGCAAATGATGGACAGACTGAGGGGAAGCCAAAAGAGGTGGTGAATGATAGTCATACCCTGGGGGCGCCCCTGGCGTAAGTGCTGCAGGCAGCAAACAGAACAAGGCATATTAGGGCAGAGTACTCACCCAGAACCATCCCTAACAAAGGGAAAGAGCTTAAAACCCTGCACCAGCTGCCACCCTGGCAGATACATAAAGAACAGCAGCAGGCAAAGAGTCCACACCTTCACAGCCACCCATGCTCACTAAACAGTACTGTGAGGGGGGTGTGGACAGGATGCCAACCTAGCTAGACGTGTTGTGACACAGCTCCAAGATCCTGGTATTTACTTTATTGTCTTACAAATGTAATGCGAGTGAGTTGCACTGCCCACATGCGCAAGGAGGGCGTGCACAATTCAAGCCTTCTCATAGCAGATCCTCTGGCTAATCCGATCAGTAGATAGAAATGCCGGTCAAGCAGCAAAAGATACAAATAATATTGTGTAACACACGCGGCCTTAATGACCGTATTAAAAGGTCTATTTTCCTAGATTACCTAAAAAAAAAGACAGGAGCTGATATATGTATGCTCCAAGAAACACACCTTATGGGGCAAAGGATAAGAGCACTGAGACGGGCATGGGTGGGAAGTCTCTACCATGCTGAATACTCATCCCACTCTAGAGGGGTAGTGATTTTCACAAGGAAGGGATTGGGCCTGGGAGTGGAGGACTTGTGGTCAGACACTAAGGGGAGATATGTCATTCTTAAATGCCAGCTATTTAACCAATGCTTGATGATTATTAATGTATATTTGCCACCTCCTTTTAATATAGCCCTCCTAGATGAGATACTGCTTCTTGTCGCTGATATGGGGCATCACCCAACTCTGTGGCCATAGATAGGCTCCAGCCCCAGCCCCAAGACTCCTCAGTCTTCCCTCATTGGATCATAGGGGCAGGACTCCATGACGCGTGGAGATGCAAACATCCAACTAGCAGGCAATACTCCTGTTACACAACAGCAACATCTGCTTGTCTCACATCAACCTAGCCCTAGTAAATAAGGAGGCTCTCTGCCTTGTCCTATCAGCCAATTATCTGAGAAGGGTGTGCTCTGATCATGCACCCCAACATTTGTCCCTAGCCTTCCCTGGTTTAAAAACAAGCAAACCTTTGGTGCCTAGCCCCCAAGTGGGTTCATAACCATAGCATTCAAGAGAGTTTCCACCCACAGCTAGTAGAATTCTAGGAGATAAACGCATGTACTGCTGCAGAAGCAATTCTGTGGGACACATGTAAAGCATGGACCAGAGGTACCTATATTTCATTATTAAAAAAAGGAGCGCATTAAGACAGGGAAGAGTCTGGACAGGGTCAAACATGATTTACAGATAGCGGAGAACAGCTTGACCCACAGCATAGGCAGGAAATGGCATTTGCGCAGAGATCCATTGACCTCCTCTTAACAGAGAAACACTCCGAGTTCGAAATCAACAGAAGGGCAGCCTGGTGCGATAGGGGAGACAATAGTGGCAAACTATTGGCCTTACTTGCCAAAGTAAGTACCCTCTGGGGTGGAAATACAAAACCCACAAGTAATTGCAAATGTTTTTGGGGATTATTAAAGGGAATTATACAGGTCCAAAAGCGATCCAACAGAGGGACTAGGAATATACCTGGACTCAATTCCATTTCCCAAACTGTCAGAGAAACAAAATGAGTCCCTTGAGGCCTCAATAACTGCAGAGGAGGTCTCAGAGGCAATTTCTAGCTTCCCAAACAATAAATCGCCAGGTCCGGATGGCATCCCATTAGAGTGGTTTAAAGAAAATACAAAACATCTGCCCCTATCCTAGCATCACTTTTCAATGCTATAGGTGACTCAGGTACCATCCCGCTATCTTGCTCGCGAGCAATTGTCACACACAAGAGTTCTAGGCAACGCACTCTTCGGATCACCCAAGGAATCGCTTGGTCTTCAGATCATTGGTAAAAAACTTTGATTTTATTGAAGATTTAACATTTTAACAAACTGTGTAACCCTGCGCCATGAGGTCTGACGCGTTTCGTGTCACTGCACTTCATCAGAGACCTCATTTCCTCCTGGCCAATCGCCCTTTTAAACCCACTTAACCCCTCCCCAAATCAATTCATTCGTGAATTAATCCTTCAAACATTTCTTAGATATATATTAAAACAATTGTAATATAAATGTGCCTTAAAAAACAAGCAGTTCATTATTCATGTTTGGATCCGTTGGATATTCAATTTCTAATTACATTCGTTTTTATTTCTACATTTATTTAACCAGTAATCTTATAAATTTTATACTTAAAACAATGAATTCTGTACTTAAAATTAATTCTCATGATTATTATGATTTATTATTCTTTATATATATATGTGTAAATATTTCTCTTATTCGTACATAAATCTATTCCCTATAAGGCAAATTAAATATCCAAGGTTCCATATCTCCAAAAGGCTTTCCATTTTTTCATTTAATCACATACGTTAAGATACCCTCATTCAATCTAATGTTACAAATATATTGCGGTAAAAAAGTTGCAATTTTAAATGCCAGTACGGACATAATTACTTAATATAAAGAGTCAATTCATTTACTTAGGTTCATTCACTTGTAAACATATAGCGATTCCATAAAATACATCTCATATTCACATTTGATATTTAGAAGTAGCAGCTGATATCAAATACTGAATTTAGGCCCCTAGGTTGTCTCGTACATAGCTTAAAGATACACTTAGCTTCTGCTTTCAACAGTTTCGCCTGTAGGTCCCCACCTCTTGGGCCCAAAGTCACTCTCTCTATACCCTGAACCGAAACGAACCGTAGATCCCCTTTATTACAGCTTCCAAAGTGTCTAGAGACTGGGGTGCTGTCACTGCCCGACTTGATGGTGTTAAGGTGTTCCCTAATTCGGCTTTTTAAACTTCTCATTGTGCATCCCACATACTGGACTCTACACTTCTTACAGGTGATTAAATACACAACCCCACTTGTGTTGAAATTTATGTAGCTCCTTATCTGAAATGTTTCATGTGTAACGCTACATTCAAAAACATTAGATGACTGAATAACACCACAGGTCAAACAGCGTTTTGATCCGCATCCATACATTCCTTGGCTCTGAAGCCAGGTTTTTGGCTTGGAGTCCGGTTTAAATAGACTCGGCGCTAAAGCCATTCCAAGTGTAGGGGCCTTCCGGGCCACCACCCGAACCCCTGGTTCAAGTATTTTCTTAAACATCTTATCACCATATAACACCGGTAAATGTTTCAAAAATATATTCCTGATTTGATTATACTGAGCGCTATATGTCATGCTCATAGTGATTTTCTGGTCCTCTTGTTTCCATGGGGCTATATCTCCTACTTTCCTTACTTGACCACGATCCCTTACACTTTTCTTTCTACCACCCATAATCAGGTCTCCCCTCTCCATCTTAAGGGCTGATACGAAGGCACCCTGCAATATTTTCATATCATACCCTTTACATAAGAATTTGTCACGTAATTTGCAGGATTCTTCTATATATTTCCCTTCGGTACTGCAATTCCTGCGTAAACGCTGGAATTGCCCCCTCGGGATCCCCTTGTTAAAATGTCTCGGGTGGCAAGAATCTGCCCTTAAAAGGGAGTTCCCCGCACAAGGTTTCGTATATACTGTGGTAACAATCCTGTTCTCTTCAATACGTATCAATAAGTCAAGGAAGGTAATAGTCTCCCTATTGAACTGACTGGTAAATCTTAAGTTTAGCGCTTCATTGTCCAAACTTTCCACAAAGCTGTTAAATAATTCACCATCACCAGCCCATATAAACAGCAGGTCGTCGATGAAACGCCTGTATAAAACAAAATTTTCCAAGAGGGGGTTCTCACCTTCAAACACGTGGGTCTCTTCCCACCAACCCATGAACAGGTTGGCGTAGGTGGGCGCGAACCGTGCCCCCATCGCTGTCCCACGTGTTTGAAGGTAGAAAGTATCACCAAACATAAAGAAATTATGTGTAAGCAGATAATGGATAGCCTCCAGTATAAACTCCTTCTCTCCTTCATTATAGCCACTATATTTGTCAAGATGGTATTTGATTGCAATCATACCCTTCTCATGTGGTATACTGGAGTATAATGAAACTACATCTGCTGTCCCCCATCCATACTGTTTTTTCCAATCAAATCCATGTAAGAGCTGTAACACATCTCTCGTATCTTTCAGATAGGAGCCAAGACGCTTCACCAAAGGCTGTAACATAAGGTCAATCAATTCAGACAGCCCTTCATTTAAGGATAAAATTCCTGAGATAATTGGTCTCCCCTTAAGTGGTGTTTCATGTTTATGCACCTTTGGGAGGTGATAAAAAATGGGTATTTGTGGATTATCCGGTACTACTGTATTCCAATTCCTTTCGGTAATAATACCCAATTGCTTCCCATACAAAGCTATTTTCTCAATCTCCTTTCTGAATTTATGTGTAGGGTTGAAACTCAGCTCCTTATATGTGTCCTTATCCCTTAGTTGTCGAAGGGCTTCCCTCTCATAGTCCGCTGTATTTAGAACCACTATTAGGCCCCCTTTATCCGCTTGTTTAAATGTTAATGTTTTATTATTTTTAAGTTGTTGTAATGCTTTCTTTTGGCCCGTTGTAAGGTTTGTCTGTTCACTTCCTCTTTTTCGTTTGTCTTGTAACTTAATCAAATCTCGTTCCACTAATTCCTGAAAGGTATCAGCTATTTCTCCCCTACTATTCACTGGATAAAAGGTGGATTTCCTATTTAGACACTTATTAATAGTCAAGGAATTTACCCTCTCTCCAACCCCAGTACTCTCCCCACTATCCACAAGTAATGTTTCTAAAATATGTGCAGCCCTTTGGTCAACAAAATATGATGATTTTAGTGTGCCCTCCTCTGTGGATCCCAAATACGAAACTGTTTCACACAGGCTCTCATTCACAACTCTTGGTAATGCTAGATTCGAACACGTGGCCCCATAGTCTCCCTCATTTGCATTTTCTTGTAATTGTGCAAAGTGCTTACGTAACACCAATTTCCTAACAAATTTACTCACATCTGTCAACACATCAAACACACCAAAATTAAACGTAGGACTAAACGAAAGACCCTTTTCCAGGAGTGTCAATTGTTCGTGAGTTAATGCAGTATCAGATAAGTTCAATACATTACACTCCGTTTCTTGCCGATTCGATCCCTCAGTGGATATTTCTTGTCCCCAGTGTCCATTCTGTCCTTTCCCCCTCCTTGTCTTCCTATATCCTGACCCTGGTAGTCCGGGCGCTGCTGTTTCTGATTCCCTTTGTTCCTCTCTAACTCCCCCGGTGTACTTTGTCTTTTCCCGGAAAAAATCTCCATGGCTTTTTTATTTCGTTGTTCCTGTGTGCTGTGGGAAGAAGAGAGAGACAGGGAGGAGACAGAAGACTGTTCGAAGCTACTATCCGCATAATCAGTATCAGTAAAGCTGACATGTTTCTTGTTCATTTCCTTTGGTTTTAGAATAGATCTCGACTGTCTTCTGTATTGCCCCCTATTGGGTTTGTAATAAACACGATTCCCCTCATAATCACCATTGTCTCTATTGAACTTTGATGTTTTGTTGGCTACTATCTCTAATTCATTATTATACAATTTTAACTTTATATCATTTTCCCATTTTGTATATCTATCAGGATTGTTTATGTGTCCCGCCACGGGTGATTTAAACTGTTCCTCCATCTCTTGTATTTCCACATTCAAAGTATCCTGATTACGATTAACCAACAGCTGCATTAGTTCTAATGAACACCTTGTTAGAGTACTATTCCATTTACTTATAAAGTCCACATCCTTAATTTCATACGCTGGATATTTTCTAATTCAGAGTCCTCTGGGGATCATTTCCTTAGTTATGTACTTCTCTAAAGTTATCGTATCCCACCAAATTCGTAATTCTTTAATCATTAATTTTTCTAGTTTCCATAACATGTTAGATTCGGTCAGGTGAAAGCTATCGCTGCCCTCCTGATTAAACATGGCTTCTGCTTTCTTGCGCCGTTCAGCAACTCGTTCATTATATGCTCCCGTCATCTCATTGCCCATAGAGCACATTTTTGTAATATCAAAATGCAAAACAAGGTAGACCTGGGCATCTGTGTTAATCCTTCCAGCCCATCTCCCTGCTAAATGCAGATATTGAGATATTTGCCAAAGTTTTATCCACCCGACTTAAAGGGGTAATCCAATACCTTGTAAACCCAGACCAAACAGGATTTATGCCTGGGAGGGCCATGGACATTAACATCAGACGTTTATACACAAACATCAAAGCCCAACATGAAAATGTGGGTAGCAGGGCGGTGGGCTCCCTGGACACTGCCAAGGCTTTTGATACGGTCAAGTGGCCCTATCTGTGGGAGACACTCAGCAACTTTGGTTTGGGAGATAGATACATTGCATGGATTAGGGCACTGTATAGGGAACCTAGGAGCCAAGTTTGAGATTAAGGATTTTCTTCAGCAATCTTTTTCAGAGAGAGGAGTTTATAGTCATTGATGAAATATATTCATCTTCTGAGGAAGAAACAGAGATGGCAGTGTTTCAAGCTGAATCAGTCTCTAAACTTATTAAGGCTGTTAGATCTGCCATTGAATATCAAGAAGGGAAAACTTTGTCTGTTGAGGCAGATAAAGGATAGCCTCAGAAAAAGCGGAAAGTTTTTCCAGTGCATCCGATAATTAAAGATCTCATGGAATTTGAGTGGAAAAACCCTGATAAGGCTGTAATTAATAAGAGATTTAAAACACTTTTCCCAATTGACAAGGAAGCTAAAGCTTGGGAGTCACCTCCAAAAGTAGATATTGCTGTGGGTCACCTATCTAAGAGAACCACCATTCCAGCGGAAGATGGGTCCGTTCTTAAAGATGTAATGGACCGTAAGGCTGAATGTTCTCTTAGACGCATTTACTCCACATCATCTAACCAATGTAAACCACTTATTGCAGCATCAGAGGTTTCCAGGGCCCTTAGGAACTAGGTGGTCCAGTTGGAAGAGGATGTGAAAAGAAAGATTCCTAGAGAACACTTAAAAGATATAAGCATGATTAAAGCAGCTTCAGAATTCCTAGGCGATTCATCTATTGAGTCATTAAAACTTACCTGGCTTGCTACCGCTGCTAGAAGGGCCATATGGCTCAAACCTTAGAGGGCAGATTCTACCTCTAAAATAAATCTATGTAATATGGATTTTGAACCTGGACATCTGTTCGGATCTAAATTCGATAGACTGATGGAAAAACTGTCGGATGAGAAAGGGAAATCTCTGCCACAAGATAGAGCTAGAAGTGGTAGAAGTTTCTTTTTTCATAAGCACAGAAGGTCACCGCCCAGAACTCGTCAATCAAGGTTTACAGAGAGGGAAAAAGAGATGGACAGACCTCAGTCATACAGAGGACAAGGAATGGCCAGGGCTACAAGAGGAAGAACTAGGGGCACTTCAGGAGGACATTGATTCTCCTCATGACGCCAGAAGTTTGGAGGTGAGAGGCAGATTAACTTTTTTCTTTCACTAATGGAAATTGTTTGTCACCAATCCATGGGTACTACACCTAGTAAAAGAAGGCTACAAGATAGAGTTTCTAAAATTAAAATTTCAGAGAGTTGAGAGCAGTATTCCTAGCCTTGAAAGCATTCCAGTCAGAGATCAGGGGTTCTGAAGTCAAGATTCAGTCAGACAACATTTCAGTTGTGGCTTACCTGAACAAACAGGGAGGTACAAAGTCCAGGATTCTTCTTACAGAGGCCCTAAAGATTCTCATCTGGGCAGAGAACAATCTACAGGATCTCAAGGCGATGCACATACGAGGGAAGGACAATTGTTTGGCAGACAGTCTAAGCAGGGGCAAAGTTTGCCCAGGAGAATGGTCATTGAACCAAGAGGAATTCCTGAAGATCATCCACAGGTGGGGTGTACCGGTGGTAGATTTGATGGCAACACGCCACAATACAAAGACCACCAGATGTTGCTCCCTATACAGGGAGGACAACCCTTGGGCTCTGGATGCATTCTCCATACTATGGGACTTCAGACTGGCATATATCTTCCCTCCAATTCCCCTGATCGGCAGGGTTCTGAAGAAGATCAGGCGGGAACAGTCTTCAGTGATAGCAATAATACCTTTTTGGCCAAAAAGGAGCTGGTTCTCAGGTCTGATGGAAATGTGTCAAGGGGAACACTAGGTTCTTCCATTAACGCAAGATCTTCTGGGGCAAGGTTCTCAGTTTCACAAAGACCTACAGAGGTGGAGATTTACAGCTTGACTGGGTCAAAGGAGATGGTGAACACACTTCTTCAATCAAGAAAGCCCTCAACGTCAAAGGTTCATGCCAGAATCATTAAAGCATATAAAAGGTGGTGTGTTTCTCACAGTGTCGGACTGGCCCACCAGGATACCAGGAAAACTCCCAGTGGGCCAGGTGTCGGTGGGCCCTCCTGCTACTAAACATTTGACCTATGAGACATAATGATTTTTTTCAATCTATTGACCTCTACAGTCACCGTCAAGGAAACAAAACAAATTAAAACCCAGTAACAACCTGATCACTGGTGAGTCATGCAAGTATTTATCATTGACCATTTTACTAAATAACAGTCATTCGGTAGCATTACAATGGGTATATAATGCACAAAGAAATGGGCTGTTTAACCCTCGGAGAAGGCATAGTTGTGTCCTTGAAGAATGCCTAAATGAAAGGCCTAGTCGTGGCTATTTATTGTCCACATTCAGATATTATCACCTCAAGAGAACAACTGCTAATGTATCTTGCAAGGAGCAGCATAACTGCATTAAAGAAAAAATCCCTATACTTGAAAGGGAGACATGTCACACTAGAAAGTATTCCTTGTGCATTAGGAGTAAGTAGTAATTTCCCCAGAAAAATATCTAATTAAATTATTGGCTTCTATGACATCTTCACTACATGGTATATATGATATCCAGTGTTAAATGTAGGCAAAAATCACAAGTATAGAACAACAACAGCAGTTCAAATTTTATTTATTTTTTAATTCAAGTTTATTAGAAATTTTTAAAAGTATGGAAATAGAGAAATATTTTCATTCAAGATGTAAATTAAAACAGAATATAAAGATATTTTACATATTATTCCTTACATTTACAAAACCAGAATAACATATATGTATATGGTAGTAGCATCCAATCCTGATTGTATAAATCGAGAAAATAGTAAAAAGATATGAAGAGAAAGGACAGAAAGAAGAATAAAGACAAGGAAAGAAAACCTCTTGCTGGTATAGATATTTTTATGTCAAATCGGATTGCCGAGATCTGAACTCACCATCCAGGCCAGACCTAATCAGTGTTTGATCGATCTATTTCGTCTTGCATAAACTAATTTATGGCTGTAAAATTGCTTTATATTTATCGGATTCCTTAAACTGTTGCCAATAAAACCATTTTTGAAAATGAGTTTCTTGTGTGGATGAACTCTTATAACTCTCAAACCTATCTATTTTCCAAAACCTTGTGCAGCCAGTCCTCAATTTTAGGTGGTGTGTCTTTCAGTATGCCTGTATTGATCTGGTGGTGTGATGAAGCAGCAGGTTCAAAGGTTCATTTGGGATCTCTGCATCGTTATATCTTTAATAAGATCCCTTATCTGAGTCACGTAGTTAGACAGCTTTGAGCATCCCCAAAAGATGTGAGATAGGGTACCTACATTTTTATCACACCTCCAACATGTAGGAGGAAATGTTCTGTATATCTGTATATATAATTTTACTGGAGTTCAATACCATTTGCTCATGATTTTGTAGTTCAGCTCCTGTATTTTACAACAAACCCAGGGGGATTTTTTCAAAGTCCTCCTCTGCTATCATAAGACCTAATTTTTCCTTCCATTTAACTTTAAAAGATTCGCTCAGGGAGATTTTAATGTTTTGAATACGTATAAGTAAGAGAGAGTTCTCTGAGGTGGATCTTTGGAACCCCAAAGGGGTTCTATCTGGGTGGGAGGTGATTTTGTTGTAAGGTGTAGGTGTTGTGGAAGTATAGAGTGTCTTATCTGTTTGAATCTGAACCTTTTTTTTTTAACTTGTTTTTATTGAATATTTTGTGACAATACAAAACAATTAACATAAAAAAAGAAGAAAATAAACAATTGTCTTACAATACACTGCATTTCTTTGTGGTCACTTGCATGCACTACAGTTGGGGAAATTTGATTATGACCAACCAAGATAGATAGACAACCATGTTATTGTGACTGTTGATGCGCAATGATTGCCGTTTCCAGCGTCTCAAGCCAAGGACCCCATATTGCCTGGGATTTGTCCGGACATCCTCTGGCCAAATATATCACTTTCTGCAGGGGGAGTATTTCATTTATTAGCTGTTTCCACCGATTCAGGGTGCTGGGCCCAGTATCTTTCCATGCTAATAATATATCCTTTTTTGCATAGTATAGCATTTGGAGAAGTCCAGGATTTTACGCCAGTAGCGTTGTATGAGGGGGCAATCCCAAAACACATGGAAAAAGATGCCTACCTCCACCCCACATTTATAACAGTTGTCCGGGGTACCTGGGTAAATCTTGGCTAATCTGTGGGGGGGTAAGATAGATTTGGTGCAGAAATTTGATCAACCTGTCCCTGTTTGATATCGTTAGTTCAGGTAATTGCTCTATAACCCCATTCTAGGCCTCCCCTTCCGGGGGATTTCGGCCGCCCATTTTACTCTTAATCTGTCTAAATGAGAGTCCGTTGCATTTAAGAGTATGGTGTAAATCCAAGTGGTTACCTTTTTAATTCAGGCTGCCTAAGGTAGTGCTCCAGTGAGGATTGAGTTATATCCAATGGTCTAGACTGAAATGGAGTCTGGAAGGCATGCCTCAGCTGTATGTATCTAAAGATTATGCGGGATGGCAATTGGTTTTCTGTTTGCAGTGCCTGATAAGGTTTTAGCTGCCCATCCATACATGAGAAAGTTCATCCAATCGATAGTGCTTCAAAGGAAACTGGAGTGACAGAGTAATTGGATCATAAACAGGAGAAGAGGAGAAAAAAAGTCCAGCCTGGGAAGTCTGTAATAATTAACGTTTTGCCCCATCGCTCTATAAGTAATTCATCAACAGCAGCCAAAGAGCTGAAACCGAAGCTGAAAGGTTCAGGGAAACCCCCCAACTGAAATAATCACCGCCCCCACAAATGGCCTTTAACCAAAACCGTTTAGTTCATCCTGCTGTTAACTCTCATAACTGTAATATTAGCAGCAGGTCTGGACTGGGAGTCAAAATAGGCCCTGGCATTCCAATACAGAGAGGCCCAATCAGCTCCCCACCAGCCCACTAAATAGTGACTTTCAATGGCATCTTATGGCAGCCCATCTGGCATTTGCCAGAACCCACAGATTGCCAGTCCGGGCCTGATTAGCAGTGACAACATACTAGAGGGCGGTTGATGAGGACAGGGCTGTGCCTTATGATGTCCCATAACTTGAGAATTACATGTCTAAATGATGTGCAAGTTCAGGTGAGTGGGAAATGTCTACGTGCCTCCATCCACCCACCCCTATGCTGCCAAAATATATGCAATGTGCAAAGTGCACAAAAAAATATGGCCCACTGTGCCCTATTTAGCACACAGCACAATGCATCCTGCATTGAAAATAACCCTAATAAAGCCTTTACCTTCAATTGCAAGAACACAGAACATGAAGCGAGATGTACACAGATTTGTTTCCATTTTAATTTCCAAATATTCTTTATTATTTTCCAAAGAGAAGAGTAAAGCAGATCAGGTATACAGCATATTTTCATGTAACATACAGTTTCCTCTATGAATAACCAAGTATACCGTTGGGGAAGGGAGAAGGGTTGTTAGTGAGGAGGAGAACAAGGGAAGAGAGAACAAAGAAAAAAAAAGAAAAGGAAAAAGAGGAAGAAAAAGGCACATCCCAAGTTTAACCCAAGATCACATTGCTCAAATAAAAAACCAACAAAGTATTACACAGTACAGTCAGATCAGGCCAATGGGACCGATGACCCTGGAACGGATAAGGTTTGCCGACACAGGTCAAGCAATTGTGTGCGTCTCCAGACTCTCCAGATAGCGGTGTTGTGGGTTGCTCGCTTAATATCACAGTCCATTAATTTTGTTTCCATTTTAATGGGGTCACCGGCCATGTAGAAATGTGGGAAAAAATGTACTGAGCAATATTGCTTTAAGAATACAACTCTGCCTTGAACTGCTGCCAATATTCTTTAATATTTCATAACATGTTAAAGCATGCTGTAATGTGCAGTGCATCAGCAAATGACTGAAGTATGGTTGAGCAGCAGATCTAGTATAAATCTGCTCTACATATTGCAGTCATATGCAGCCTCTTTGCATCAGAGATGTTGAAAATTATGTAATCTTGTATAGTCTAATTAGACTGTATGGTCCTAAACCAGGATTCTCTTGTTTCTTTGCACGTGTTTTATTCTTCTGCGTATTGTGAACTTTCACAACATTTTGGGGCAGATTTATTAAAGTTAGAAGTTTGTCCTTCATATTTTCGAAATTTTTTAACTAGAACTCGCCAATGCGAGTATTAGAATATGAATCTTGAACACGAAATTCGAATAAGTAAATTCCAAACTTGAATTAGAAATTTCAATTACAGATCAAATTTCTATCAAATTTTTTTAGCAACCCATTTTTTTGCCTGTTTTGACTTGCCGAGTTCCCTGAGAGACTACGATAATTCAAATATTCAAAAACTTGATTTAGGCTATCTATCCTTATGGTTTAAAAATGGTTAAAGGCTGCATGGAATGCTGGGTTACCAATAAAACCCCTCACCTGATGCTATTTTAGTTTGAAAGAGAGTAAGAAGTTATAATCTGCCACCTAGCAATTATTGCTAGGCAGGAAAGGCAGCAACAGCTAGAGGAGGAGCAGCATCAGGAGCAAAAAACTAAATTTGAATTGAAACAATTCAAAATAAAACTGTTTAGATCAAATTCACCCAATTCAACCATATTCATAAATATGATCATAGCCAAATTATTTAAAAAAATGAAAACTAATTTAAACCAGTTTCACACAAAAATAAATCTGCCCCTTTGTGTGGGATATCCTGCTACATTGTGTCTTGCGTTCCCAGTTCCCCTCTGCACCTAGCTTTTTTTCCCGTTTGATACATAGTTTCTGGTTTTTTTTACATATTTGAATGTAACATAAGCGTTGGGTAAAGTAACTAACATGAGCGCATACATTTGTTAATGCAGCTCTGATTTTTGCTCATTACAATTATCATTTAATTTTATTGTTGCAGTCACTTTTTCATATCTGTCTGTTTCACTTGATTTTTAGTTTTCATTCATTCGTTATTTTCTTTTGCATTAGATACATCTTTTTTACGTATGTTGACTTTTACTTATGCTGTCACACGCACGTCACTTCCTCTGCCACTGTGTATTTATTTTCGTTTGTTTGACTCACTTTTCACTTTGAGAAAGGCTGTTGTATCAGCCAAAACATCAGCGATTGTCCACAAATAAAAATCTATTTATTACTCTTAAGACCTGCGAGTGCGATCTCTAACATCTCCACTGATTCTACTTATCGAGGACTGCACCCAGGCATAGATGACCTCAGTATCGTGAGTGCCGGTTCTTCGTACTACTATATATATATATATATATATATATATATATATATATATATATATATATATATATATATACTGATATATAACTGATCAAGGACCCCGCACTGCCTGGCATCAGTGCCTCTTTTATTACCCACTACTGCTGTTTAACTTCAGCTAAAGGCACAACGGTTTTCCCCCAAATTAATTAAAGAAATCAACTGACACAAGTGACAAACAAATTCAAGTATATTTTAAAAGTAAATATATTTTAGAATAAGGTATACCCTACCAATTAATCTCCAAATTCAATCATAATCGGAAACTGCAGACTAAAGTGGAACATTGCCTTTACCTTAACCTATTACTGATAAAAGAATAAGAAAAAAAGACACACATACCTTTGCGGTAACATCTTTTAATTTTTCTGTAAGTTGCTTTAGGTATGAATTGGGTAGAGGAAAATGATGTAGCATTTCGATCTTCCAGCATCATATTGGTCCCAACACATATACAAGTTATTAATAGTTTTTATAAGTAACATTTGTAAAAGACCAAAGCATTAGAATAAATTCTCTTGCAGCAGTTTTCAGTTACTTTTCATAACCCAACTATTTTCACTAGATATTTTCATTTCTGTCCTTGCAGGGTTATTATTTAACCATCCACTCCTTAAGAACAGGTTATATGTGCTTAAAGTTCAGCAAAATTTTTAAGAGAATGTCTTTGCATGGCTGATCTTCACTGAAATAGGGGAAAAATTCAGCACTTAACAGCTGCAGCTAAAATGTGCATTTTTCAGGCAAAATTCAGCAGACAACCCATTTCAAGTAACAGTAAAAATAAAAATTCCAGAAATCTTGAGAGTAGCTTCAACAAAATTCCAGATTTCAATATCCAAAAATGCATAACTGTGTGTACCATTTACATTTTTAAATTGTTTAAACTGCTTTAAATGTACTGCTCCAGCATGCCTGGTGTGTAAGATTTTTAGTACAGTCAATTGCAGATCTCATACCTTCAGTTGTATCTAAAGTTTCTATAGTAGCACGAAAAAGAGAGGGATGGGAGGCAGCAGAACTCCAAGGCAAATTTATCTGCCTTTAATGTGTGGCTGGTGAATTCTTCAATCTGTTTGTTACAAAACACAGGTACTTATGTGCAACAGGTGAAGCTCAATTCCCTAACTAGCACAGAACTGTAAATACACATCAGAGGCAGCAGTATCTCTGGATTCTGTTTCTTTGACTTTGAGTTGACTTTTAAGCAGGCATCACGTGTGACAGCTTAGTGATTATTAAAGGTGCAGTACTCCTTGCTTATTATAATTTCCAGCAACCTGTACTTCTTTTTTTGCTGGATCATATTCTTGTGTTACTTCCCTAAAGTTATCTACTGAAACAGTCCCCTAAGTGTTAAAAGAGTAAAACTAGAGTCTAGTTTAAAGAAGAAAATGTTAAAATGCTACTTTGTATGCACTACTTACTGAAAATACAAAAGCTACATTAAAACCAAAAGTTCAAGACAATTAATGATGTATAATATAGAAAGATATAAAAGTAACACATCTTGATAAAGGTTGTAGAGCACAACTGAAACGTCGATGTAAATACGATGTAACGCTTTTGTATTCTAATAAATCTTTTGGAGAAAAGAAGATTCGGTGTGCATGCAAATTTCTGTTTCTGCACATTGTTCAACTACAGCACAGCACCCGACACTTATCGATCATCGACATTGGAGGCATATATATATATATATATATATATATATATATATATATATATACGTGTGTGTGTGTAACTGTACATGTATGGGGGTTATTTATCAAAATCCAAACTTTTCTGAGATTTTATTTTAAAAAAGTGTGACCAAACTACAATTTGAACTTATTTATTATTAAAAAATCTTGATTTAATCTGATTGGGAAAATCTTGATAAAATCGAGCAAGCTTTTTCACGAAACATGATTTTTTCTGGCTTTTTCTAGAAAAGTATGAATTTTCGGACTAATTTCAGCACAGAAACTTCCAAATAGTATAGGGACCTCTCCAATTGACTTATATACAACCTAGGCAGGTCTGAGATGGCGGATTTTCAGATTGAGGGGTCCGTTTACTAAAGTGCGGTAAAAATTTGCACACAAAATATAGACAAATTTAACGCCAAATATGTTTTCGCGAGTTTATTAACCTGCGGTAAATATAAATTTGCGAATTTTCTTGCGCAAGAATATGTGTTCGCCAGTTATCGCATTCGCTGAAAATAACGCTGCGTACACATTAACGCCTGGTTTACTAAACAGCGAAATGGTTTAAGGACAAAATTAACGCAAGAATATTCGCAATATTTTACCGCCATCTATATGGTGGCGTTAACTTATTTTTTCGCCAGAAAATTCTCAATGGGAGGGACATGAAATATCCCATAACACCTTGTTTTACCCATAATTCCTGCTGCCATTCCTGACAGGAAAAGAGAGAAGTGACAAGAGAAGAGAGAATTGACAGGAGAAGAGATAAGAGACAGGAGAAATGTTTTGTGTTTTGCTTTTGGCTGCTGCTACAGCATCTTTTCAAGGTGAAAGACAGATTAGGAGAGACAGGCTTCGTCAGCCTAGACAGTTTCGACCACGCTCTGCACTAGAAGAGCTGAGTGACACTGATGTCAGGGAGTTATTCCGTCTGAATAGGCAAGCTATTCTTGCCTTGTACACTTGTATAGCTCATGATCTTGAGCCACTGACAGGTCGCTCACAGGCCATTCCTGGCATAGTAAAATTGCTGGCAGTTTTGAACTTCCTTGCTACAGGCAATTTTCAGCCATCTGTTGCAAGGGTGATTGGGATAAGTCGCTCAACTTTTTCTAGACTTCTGAAACCCGTATTAAGAGCCATAGTGCAACATTCCCCAAAATTTGTCTGCTTTCCATCAACTCCAGAACAGTGGCAGGAAGTTAAATCTGGTTTTTATAACCTTGGAGGCATGCCCAATTGCATTGGTGCAATAGACTGCACGCACATTTTGTTAACACCTCCTCATGCTACTGAGGAACAATTTCGAAACCGGAAGCATACCCATTCTCTGAATGTCCAGGTAGTTTGTGACTCCCATCAAAGGATTATGAGCATTCACTCTGGTTTTCCCGGGAGCTGTCACGATTCATACATTTTACGGCAGTCAGCTCTGTTTGACCGTTTTCAACTTGGACTCATGCCAGAGGGCTGGTTGGTTGGTAAGTCAAATACTTGCCTTCATTTGTGCTGTTCATTTGTTGAATTATTTGCCTTCTTCTTATGACTCTTGTTTTCAAAAGAGGGTTACAGACCTATCTGAAAAATAAACTTTCTCTATGGCTACATATGTATTGTTATTGCAACTTTTTATTACTCATCTTTCTATTCAGGCCCACTCCTATTCATAAGCCAGGCTCTTCATACTAGGCAGATAAGATGGCAAAGTAGTCATCACAGCAAATCTGCCCATGTGTGGACACTATTGCACAGTGCTTGCTGTAGCATGACTGTTATCAAAAAGCATCCATATATGTATAGGATCATTCATTTTATTCATATTCATTTCAGGAGATGCAGGATATGGAAGTAAACCCTGGCTTCTAATTCCTGTATCTAATCCCAGGACACCGGCAGAAGTAAAATTTAACACAGCTCACATAAAGACAAGAGGAGTTATTGAGCGGACCTTTGGAGTCCTCAAATCTACTTTCCGGTGTCTTTCAAAATCTGGTGGATGCCTGCAGTATTCTCCAGAAACTGTTTCTCAGATTATTCAGGCTTGTGCGGTTCTGAACAATGTTGCTTTAGACCATGGAGTGAATCTGGAAACTAATGAGGAACTTCCTCCTGAAATTCCCGGTTACCCTGCAGTTTCCCAAGATTCGAGTGATGAAGGGAAACGTGTGAGATCGCATCTCATAACATCATTTTTCCAGTGTAAGTTTTTTGGACATGTAAAGTGATATATCTATATATGTTTTGAATGAATGGTGCAGAGATAGGCCACATGGCACAAATTGAAGCAGTTAATCTAGGACTGCTGCTTTAAAAAGCTAAGCAAGCAGGTTATTGTATTATTCAGTAAACAAAGAAATACAGGGCATCTTTAACAATCTGTGTGTCATTGCCCTGACTGATCAGTATATTTTAGTGTTTACAAACACATGTAATTGTGTTTACATTGGTTTTTTTTCAGGAACAACATTACAAACTCTTCCGTTTGCCTGTTGGAATGCGATTTCCATATGTTTACAAGTTTTGTGGGAACCTATTTGTTACCCTTTCCAGTTATATTCAGTTTTATTTCAACTTCACCTTGAAGTAGAGATCCGTTACCATTATGTTTTAAGGACAAAAAAAACAACAATGCAACGGCTAGTCTTTTGTAGCCTTTATGGCAGCAATATCTGCCTTAATCTCCTCCAGGCAGATTATGACACTGTTAACATTTTGTTGGATGTCAGCCAACAATGGCAAATACATAAATTCACTGTCCGTTTGGGTGCCAACATCTTGTTGCCTTGAGCACTGGCCCGACGGACCCTCTACAGCATTCTCTCCAGCAACCTCATCCTCTGCAGCGGCTGGTGCTTCCTCTTCTGGTGGAGCTGCCTCTATAGCTTCTGGTGCAAGCTCTAGAAATTAATAATACAAGATAATGTTAATTGGTTATTTTTTTTTTTTAATAAGTTGTCATGTGAAAGTGATAGTTTGCCTTTATAGATGATGAGAGGGATATTGTGAGACTATTTACAATTGGTTTTATTTTTTTTAAAAAGTTTTTAAAGTTATTTAGCTTTTCATTCAGCAGCTCTTCAGATTGCAAATTCAACTATCTGGTTTCTAGGGTCCAAATTACCATAACAACTAGGCATCAATTTGAATAAGAGACTGAAATGTGAACAGGAGAGGCCTACGTACAAACATACTATAGCAATAACAATGGGGGCATGTAGCAACCATTTGGGGTAACAGGAAGGAAAAAGTTAAATTCTAGATACATTGTATACCAATTGGAACATTGCATAGAATTACCCATTCTGTCAGTTGCCATAAAGGTGAATTATCTCTGCACACATGCCCATCCAACAATTATTTAAAAAACTTTCCATTCTTGGGCTTCTACAATAAGGGCATGATTGCATCTTTTAAGTTCTGTCCAAAATGTTTGCAAGTTCCTTTAACCACACTTTTGATATCAAGGGCATCCATTAATATTTAGAAATAATTACCTGCTTGAATTTCTGCTATCAGTGCGTGGTTTCGGCGTTTCAGGTCTGACCAGATTTTTTGAATATTTCGCACATCTATATTGAGCTCAAACTTACGACGCATCTTGCGCGCAAGTTTTCTCATGCACCCCTACCGTGCCCAGTGCTTGGGTGTCATATTGATGTCCAAGCAAATATTTTGCCAAATACCTAGCCTCCTCAGCTGACAATGTACTGACACCAGCCATGGCTATTGCGCATATGAAGACGCACGTGCACGGCGCGTGAACGCGTGACGTCACCGCGACAAAATATTAACACGCATGAAGTTTCTGCGAATAGTCGCAATAGTTTTGCATTGCGACTAAATGTTCGTGCGCACAGCAGATTTTAAAATTATTCGCAACACAACACGTGTGATAAGTCGCTTTAGTACCGCTGCTAATTGTCGCCACATATGTGCGAATAAGCTACAAACACATTCTGCACATAAGCATAGCAGTCTTATATGATGTCATTGCGACAATATATTTGCACGCATGTGTTTAATGTGAATATTCGCAACGTTAATGTTGCTATTAATCTTTAATATACAAGGATAGCATATTCACATATACATTCAGTTATTCATCCATTCATATATACATGCATTTTAAAGGGGTCTGTTCACCTTGAAGTTAACTTACAATGACCAATTATAAGCAACTTTTCAATTGGTCTTCATTTATTATTGGATATACTGTATTTTATACATGTACTTTGACCTGCAATGTGTTAGTTGTTCTGTTCCCTATAAAAAAGGTTGAAGGCATGGATTCCAACCAGGGCAACAGTATTATTATTGAATTCTATTTGATGAATAGTTGAGAATTGAGAATTGCAGAATGAGTAAAGCAGTAATTTCTCTATTGAAAATATTTTTTTTTTTTCACAGCAAAAACCAGAAAGTACAGAAAATGGATCATTGTCAGTCTTTCAGGATTTTTTATGCCTAGCTTCCTGGTAAGTATTTTTGGTGTAATATTTCTGTGTTTTGTGGTTGACCCATTGAAATGATTTATATAGACATTAAATCTTACCCTTATACACATTTAATCTATATTTAATATATAGACATTTAATCTTACCCTTCATTTTACAGGTCAGTATTCAATATGTTAAAAATAAGACAAACAAGAGATTTCAATGTATGAAAACAAAATGCCAAACTTTATTTGAACAAATTGAAAACCACATAAAATATCTTAAAACATTTTTTTAGATAGTTTACAATATTCAGTATTTACATACACTCACTCACACATTCATACTATCATACTAACATACTAACATATCCAACACAAACACACACACATTCTTACTAACATACATACTCAACACATACACACACACAAACACACACACAGAAACACACACACACAAACACACACACACACACTCTTACTAACAACATACCCAACAGAAACATACACACACACTGACACATAAAAGTTATCACACAATTTGCCAGGTTAGCCTTATTCTGTTGGACTATCAACACTCCAAAGCACAGAAATGTACCTGCTTCATTTCCAGCACAGTTCAGGAAATCTGGACAATCAACTGTCTCCAGTATTATATATTCTAAAAAAAGAAAAAAAATAACTTAAAAAAGTTCTTTAAGGCAACTCACATGAACGAACAATACTAACCTTCAGCATTATTTTCTTCTAGGTTTTCTTCTGTTCCACAGACGGCTTCCAGCTGCTGAGGTTGCTCAATGTGTTGCTGGATAACTTGGCAAAAAGAAATAAATATTATTTTTCAAACCATACACACTTGTTTTTATATAATGTACAGTGGTATCTAGGGCATTAAAGTTATGCAAATATGGGGGGGGTTATGCTGAAATGACATAAGCAAGTAGGTGTGTTTTTGGGGTGCTTGATATTGGAAGAGACAGACCAGTTAACATCAATAACCATTAGATAAGCAATGGGGAGGGGTTTGGTGGAAAAGCTTCTCCCACACTGCTAGCAAGAATTCAGCTAGAGGAGTACAGTAAACAGACACTAGTGCAAGAATCAGTAGCATCAACAAATGAGTGGGGAGGGGGAGGATGGCTACTGATGCTGAAATGATAACTAAAGGCAGCTAAGAGAGGCAGTTCATTAATGCAGCTGTGCAGACAGACAATAAATTTACCATCTAGGGTATCTGTTCCACAGACAGCTTCCACCAGCTGCGGCTGAGCAATGTGTTGTTGAACAACTAGGCAAAAAGAAACAAAAATTTTTCAAACCATACACACTTGTTTTTATATAATATACAGTGGTATCTAGGACATTAAAGTTATGCAACTGTGGGGGGGGGGGTGTTATGCTGAAATGACATTAGCAAGTATGTGTATTTTTGGGGTGTATGATGTTGGAAGAGAAAAAACAGTTAACATCAACAACCATTAGATAAGCAAAGGGGAGTAGGTGAAGGAAAGTTTCTGTACTAGCAAGAAGGCAGCCATAGAATAAGAAGGAGTACAGATAATAGACTAGTTTGCTAACATCAGTATCCATTAGATAAACATTGGGGAGGGGAAGGGAGGGGTTCAGTTGATTTCAGCTAGAGGAGTACAGTAAAAAGACACAATGTAGTGCAAGAATCAGTAGCATCAAGAAATGAGCAGGGGGGAGGGTGGCTACTGATGTTGAAATGTTAGCTAAAAACAGCAGAGAGACAGTTCATCAATGCAGCCGGTAGAGTGCAGATTATGAAAAGCCAATACATTTACCTTGCAGATCTGTATCAATTTGACCCTGGATTCCTTCCACCACATCTGGGCCAATGACCTTCTTTAACTCTTCCTCAAATAATGAATATTGGAGGTGTAGGGCTGGACCCCCTCCAGTCCCTCTGGCATATTTTGCCTCTTGACCCATTTTCCTCTTCAACTGACATTATATATCGTTCAATCTCTTCTTGCAGTTGATGATGCCTCGCTTGTGGAAGGACACTGCATTCACCATCCTAGCAATGTTATCCCACAGCAGATTCTTCCTGGCCATGGCAGTTTTGCTGGCATCCTGGCCAAAGAGTTCGCGCCAGTGCTTAACAGCAGCATACACCAAGGCACAGTTTTCTTCATAGGAAAACTTTGTACTCCTGCTTCTTTTGGCTCCTCCTGATGCTCCCTCTCTTTCAGCATCCTGGTTGTCAGGGCTTGACATATCTCCAACTCTGTCACTCTCTCAATACTGTCTCTTCACTCCTACTGAGACTCCTATCAAAGATTCACTATATGCCAAGGCTACTTATAACCAATCAATCAGTGGGATGTCTTGTGTAAAATGACAGGTGTCTATTGGCTGTATATATTTGATTTCTGTAACTTTAAGATCCTATTGGCAGGGGGTTCGGTTTCATTGTGATTGGCTACATTAAACTGTGCATTTATATGATGCAATGAGATTGACTGGTATGATTTCTTATTCATATGATTCTATTGGCAGAAGGATTTGTGACTGGATAGATGAAGTATCAGTTTATGATGCATAAATGTTTGATTGGTGTTATACTCTGGTAATGTTGATGGATGTTATAAACATTAGTCAATAAAGTTTATGAGTTTTGAAGATGCATTTCTAGCCATAAATATGACCGTAAAAATTGCCATAATTAACACAATAAAATAAGACTAATTTTAAGACTATTTTATAGCATAAATATTCGCAAACGTAATTTTTCGCCAGAAAATTCGCAACTCGCTAAAATTACCGCTAACGTAAGCTGGTTCGTTAACGTAGTTACCGCAAGTGATCGCAATGACTTCTGAGCGCATCGCTGTTTAGTAAACTTAGTCGCTGCGAATATTCTGGCGGAAAAATATTCGCAGCGATAACATGCGGAAACTAATAGTCAGATTTACCGCACTTTAGTAAACGGACCCCTTAGACTTTTTGCATTCTCAGGGGTTTAATAAATCTCTAAAAATTTTAGTTTTTTTCCCACTAAAAAAATTGGATTTTATAGTAAAAAAAACTCAAATCTTTTGAGTTTTTAGCATTCAAACTTTTTTTTAAAAGCTCCCATAAACTCTAAATTTGATCCTTGATAAATATTCCCCTTAAAGTAGAAGTACAAAAAAAACTTCAACAGTTGTTTCAGATTCAAAAAGTCTTTCTTACCCTACTGGCCCTCTACATGGTAAACAGGTAAAATATAATAAGCTAAACTTGTTAGGTAAAAAAAGCTATTGTAAGAGCTTAACTCAACAAAATTACTAAATAATAGTTATCATACCTCCTCCAAATGGTGCCCATATAACTCTATGGATGGACCTCACCCAGTCTTCCATGTCATTTTGGGTGCTGGCCATAAGAAGGTAGGTCTCATGGTTTGCAGTCATCCGCTCATGGTCTCCCCCTATGGGCACACAACTAAAATTAGAATATGAACTCCCTTTAGAAATATAGCAATATAGTTACATCTCATTTTCATGGGTAATGTTTTTTACTATTTAATTCATGTCAGTAACAATGCATAGCACAATGCAATTTTAAGTCACTGCTGGGAACAGGATGAGGTAATTTAGCAAAAATAATCAGAATATAGAATTCCAGTCATATCACATTTTGCCTAAAATAGCACCATATTTAATGCATTTGTTTTAATAAGAAGTTGGATCAAAGTATTTTCTGAAATCTTCTGTAAAGCTGTTTGATTTTGGTATGATGTTTTTCTGACTGAATTCTTAGGTGGATTATGATAATGTTAAGAGGGGAGCTCTGGCTGCACCATCCAAAAGCATTATCAATCCAGTTAAGCAGTACCTAGAAGCCAAAGCAACTTATATGATACTGATACTAGTTGCCCCACTAGAAGTGCATCTCCCTCTATGTGGTGTATTGTGCCAACTGACAATGCCTTCAGTATTTTTCAGAACCCATGATTAGTTTAAACAGCCATCGGTGGCATTTCTTTTACTTTAAAAAAAAGTTATTACGCTTTTTGTTCGCTCTTCGGTTTGGAATATCAGCAGCTATCTGCTTGCTAGAGTCCATTTTATTATAACTACCAGGCTGTAATATTAGCGAGAAACTGAAAAGAACCTGAAAATAAGAAATAAAAATAATTACAATAACAATAACAACTAGATGGTGTCGTTTCTGAAGAAACCACAAGATGCTGGCTTTGAAACGCATGAGGTGTTGGGGCCAGTCGCCCCTGGTGCATAGAGAATACACAAAGTTGGTAGAATCTGGTTTAAAACGGTGAAAATTGAAGCAGATCAAATTGTACCATTAAAATCAATCAAAAAACCTGATTGGCTATTTTTGGCTCCACCCACTTTTAAAATTTGAATCCCAGTCCCCCCCTGTGACCGACTGTGCCAAGTTTGATGTCCCTGCCATTAACTGTGAAAGAATGGCAGCAATTTATATATTGACATTGATTAGCAATAGGTAACATTTGATTGGCTGTTTTAAGCTCCACCCAGTTTTCCGAATTTTAACCCCAGTCACCCAGTCATGGTCTGTACCAAGTTTGGGGCCTCTGGCTTTAAAACTGTGAGAATGGCAGTATTTGAAACTTTTACATTGAAGTCAATAGGTAAAATCTGATTGGCTGTTATTGGCTCCGCCCACTTTTCCTAAATTTTGACACAGTCACCCAGTGAGTAATTGTGCTGAGTTTGGGACACTTGGCATTGACGCCGTAATAATAGCAGCAATTTGGCGTTTTTCATTAAGGTCAATGGCTGAAATCCGATTGGCTGTTGGTGCCCCGCAACCTTTTTTATCCTAATTCTGAACCAGAGTCACCAAGTGACTAACACTTTAAGGTTTCGGAATCATGACATTTAACATGTGAAAATGGCAGCAATTTTATGTTTTTCTATTGAAAATCAATGAATGACATTTGATTGGTTGTTGGTGGCTCCACCCACTTTTCCTAACTTTGAAGTGCAAACACCCAGTGAGCACATTTGTGATATTCGAGGTCCATGACATCAATAACGTGCAAATGGCAGCAATTTTAATTTTTCCCATTTAAATCATCAAAGAAATCTGATTGGTTGTTTTTGGCTCCACCCACTTTTCCAGATTTTGATCCCGGTCCTCCAGTGACCAACTGTGCCAAGTTTGAGGACCCTCCCATGAACAATCTAAGAGCGGTGACAGTTTTAATTTTTCCCATTGAAACAAATGGCTAATATTTGATTGGCTGTGGTAGACTCCGCCCACTTTTCAAAATTTTAACCCCAGTGACCCATGGTGCCAAGTTTTGGGTCTCTGGCTTTAACACTGTGGGAATGACAGTTTTTGACATTTTCTCATTGAAGTTAATAGGGAAAATCTGATTGGGTGTTTGTTGCTCCACCCACTTTTTGGAGTCCCCAAAATGTGACAGAACTTTTCAGGTTGACCCCATGACTAAGTGACCCAAGTTTGGTGAATGTAACTTTAATGCTGTACGAGTGGCAAAAGTTTCAAATTTTCCAATGAAAGTCTATGGGAAAAAATGGGGTCTTTGGGGGGCCGCCACAGGGCCACAGAGGGTGGGATTGCTTAACAGAGCACAAGCAACCTATTCGGGTATGAGCCCAACAAGTGTGCAAAGTTTCATAATTGTACTCCTAAAACTCTGGGAGGAGTAGCGTTTAGAAAATTGGTAAAATTTCATTGGCTGTTGGTAGCGCCGCCCACTTTGGGGTTCCCCCCCAAAATACATATTTTTATTCGGGGTGGCACCAACAATATGCGGTCCGAGTTTGGGGAGTGTAGCTTCAAAACTGTACGAGCGGCAGCGATTTGAAAATTTTCCCTGTCAAAGTCAATACGAAAAACGGCGTCTTTGGTGGTCCGCCGCACGGGCGCAGTGGGTGGGATCGCTTATTAAAGCACAAGCAACGTACTTTGCTATAAGGCGAATAGGTGTGGAAAGTTTGGCGCTTGTACCCCAAAAACTGTAGGAGGAGTAGCGTTTAGAAAACCGGGGGGCGCTAATAATAATAATAACTAGATGGTGTCGTTTCTGAAGAAACCACAAGATGTTGGCTTTGAAACGCAAGAGGTGTTGGGGCCAGTCGCCCCTGGTGCATAGAGAGTACACAAAGTTGTTAGAATCTGGTTTAAAACGGTGAAAATTGAAGCAGATCAAATTGTACCATTAAAATCAATCAAAAAACCTGATTGGCTGTTTTTGGCTCCACCCACTTTTAAAAATTGAATCCCAGTCCCCCTGTGACCGACTTTGCCAAGTTTGATGTCCCTGCCATTAACTGTGAAAGAATGGCAGCAACTTATATATTGACATTGATTAGCAATAGGTAACATTTGATTGGCTGTTTTAAGCTCCACCCAGTTTTCCGAATTTTAACCCCAGTCACCCAGTCATGGTCTGTACCAAGTTTGGGGCCTCTGGCTTTAAAACTGTGAGAATGGTAGTATTTGAAACTTTTACATTGAAGTCAATAGGTAAAATCTAATTGGCTGTTATTGGCTCCGCCCACTTTTCCTAAATTTTGACCACAGTCACCCAGTGAGTAATTGTGCTGAGTTTGGGACACTTGGCATGGACGCCATAATAATAGCAGCAATTTGGCGTTTTTCATTAAGGTCAATGGCTGAAGTCCGATTGGCTGTTGTTGCCCCACCCCCTTTTTTTCCTAATTCTGAACCAGAGTAACCAAGTGACTAACACTTTAAGGTTTCGGAATCATGACATTAACCTGTAAAAATGGCAGCAGTTTTATGTTTTTCTCTTGAAAATCAATGAATGACATTTGATTGGTTGTTGGTGGCTCCACCCACTTTTCCTAACTTTGAAGTGCAAACACCCAGTGACCACATTTGTGATATTCGAGGTCCATGACATCAATAAGGTGCAAATGGCAGCAATTTAAATTTTTCCCATTTAAATTATCAAAGAAATCTGATTGGTTGTTTTTGGCTCCACCCACTTTTCCAGATTTTGATCCCGGTCCTCCAGTGACCAACTGTGCCAAGTTTGAGGACCCTCCCATGAACAATCTAAGAGCGGCGACAGTTTTAAATTTTCCCATTGAAACAAATGGCTAATATGTGATTGGCTGTGGTAGACTCCGCCCACTTTTCCAAATTTTAACCCCAGTGACCCATGGTGCCAAGTTTGGGGTCTCTGGCTTTAACACTGTGGGAATGACAGTGTTTGACATTTTCTCATTGAAGTCAATAGGGAAAATCTGATTGGCTGTTTGTTGCTCCGCCCACTTTTTGGAGTCCCCAAAATGTGACAGAACTTTTCAGGTTGACCCCATGACTAAGTGACCCAAGTTTGGTGAGTGTAACTTTAATGCTGTACGAGTGGCAAAAGTTTCAAATTTTCCAATGAAAGTCTATGGGAAAAAATGGGGTCTTTGGGGGGCCGCCACAGGGCCACAGAGGGTGGGATTGCTTAACAGAGCACAAGCAACCTATTCGGGTATGAGCCCAACAAGTGTGCAAAGTTTCATAATTGTACTCCTAAAACTCTGGGAGGAGTAGCGTTTAGAAAATGGCTAAAATTTCATTGGCTGTTGGTAGCTCCGCCCACTTTGGGGTGCCCCCCCAAAATACATATTTTTATTCGGGGTGGCACCAACAATATGCGGTCCGAGTTTGGGGAGTGTAGCTTCAAAACTGTACAAGCGGCAGCGATTTGAAAAATTTCCCTGTCAAAGTCAATACGAAAAAAGGCGTCTTCGGTGGTCCGCCGCACGGGCGCAGTGGGTGGGAACCCTTACTAAAGCACAAGCAACGTACTTTGCTATAAGGCGAATAGGTGTGGAAAGTTTGGCGCTTGTACCCCTAAAACTGTAGGAGGAGTAGCGTTTAGAAAACCGGGGGGCGCTAATAATAATAACTAGATGGTGTCGTTTCTGAAGAAACCACAAGATGTTGGCTTTGAAACGCAAGAGGTGTTGGGGCCAGTCGCCCCTGGTGCATAGAGAGTACACAAAGTTGTTAGAATCTGGTTTAAAACGGTGAAAATTGAAGCAGATCAAATTGTACCATTAAAATCAATCCAAAAAACCCGATTGGCTGTTTTTGGCTCCACCCACTTTTAAAATTTGAATCCCAGTCCCCCTGTGACCGACTGTGCCAAGTTTGATGTCCCTGCCATTATCTGTGAAAGAATGGCAGCAACTTATATATTGACATTGATTAGCAATAGGTAACATTTGATTGGCTGTTTTAAGCTCCACCCAGTTTTCCGAATTTTAACCCCAGTCACCCAGTCATGGTCTGTACCAAGTTTGGGGCCTCTGGCTTTAAAACTGTGAGAATGGTAGTATTTGAAACTTTTACATTGAAGTCAATAGGTAAAATCTAATTGGCTGTTATTGGCTCCGCCCACTTTTCCTAAATTTTGACCACAGTCACCCAGTGAGTAATTGTGCTGAGTTTGGGACACTTGGCATGGACGCCATAATAATAGCAGCAATTTGGCGTTTTTCATTAAGGTCAATGGCTGAAGTCCGATTGGCTGTTGTTGCCCCGCCCCCTTTTTTTCCTAATTCTGAACCAGAGTCACCAAGTGACTAACACTTTAAGGTTTCGGAATCATGACATTAAACCTGTAAAAATGGCAGCAGTTTTATGTTTTTCTCTTGAAAATCAATGAATGACATTTGATTGGTTGTTGGTGGCTCCACCCACTTTTCCTAACTTTGAAGTGCAAACACCCAGTGAGCACATTTGTGATATTCGAGGTCCATGACAGCAATAATGTGCAAATGGCAGCAATTTTAATTTTTCCCATTGAAATCATCAAAGAAATCTGATTGGTTGTTTTTGGCTCCACCGACTTTTCCAGATTTTGATCCCGGTCCTCCAGTGACCAACTGTGCCAAGTTTGAGGGACCCTCCATGAACAATCTAAGAGCGGCGACAGTTTTAATTTTTCCCATTGAAACAAATGGCTAATATTTGATTGGCTGTGGTAGACTCCGCCCACTTTTCCAAATTCTAACCCCAGTGACCCATGGTGCCAAGTTTGGGGTCTCTGGCTTTAACACTGTGGGAATGACAGTGTTTGACATTTTCTCATTGAAGTCAATAGGGAAAATCTGATTGGCTGTTTGTTGCTCCGCCCACGTTTTGGAGTCCCCAAAATGTGACAGAACTTTTCAGGTTGACCCCATGACTAAGTGACCCAAGTTTGGTGAGTGTAACTTTAATGCTGTACGAGTGGCAAAAGTTTCAAATTTGCCAATGAAAGTCTATGGGAAAAAATGGGGTCTTTGGGGGGCCGCCACAGGGCCACGGAGGGTGGGATTGCTTAACAGAGCACAAGCAACCTATTCGGGTATGAGCCCAACAAGTGTGCAAAGTTTCATAATTGTACTCCTAAAACTCTGGGAGGAGTAGCGTTTAGAAAATTGCTAAAATTTCATTGGCTGTTGGTAGCTCCGCCCACTTTGGGGTGCCCCCCCAAAATACATATTTTTATTCGGGGTGGCACCAACAATATGCGGTCCGAGTTTGGGGAGTGTAGCTTCAAAACTGTACGAGCGGCAGCGATTTGAAAATTTTCCCAACCTTTTTCAAAGCCAACATAATAAGAATAAGAACGAGCTGAACTAGTAGAACAGTATGTTGGCTTCTTCAAAGCCAACATAATAAGAACGAGCTGAACTAGTAGATCAAGATGTTGGCTTTTTCAAAGCCAACATAATAATAATAAGAAGAAGAATAAGAACGAGCTGAACTAGTAGATCAAGATGTTGGCTTTTTCAAAGCCAACATAATAAGAAGAAGAAGAATAAGAACAAGCTGAACTAGTAGATCAAGATGTTGGCTTTTTCAAAGCCAACATAATAATAATAAGAAGAAGAAGAACGAGCTGAACTAGTAGAACAGTATGTTGGCTTCTTCAAAGCCAACATAATAATAATAATAAGAAGAACAATAATAAGAACGAGCTGAACTAGTAGATCAAGATGTTGGCTTTTTCAAAGCCAACATAATTAATCTGTAACTTCACAGAGCAATATAATTTTTTCAATAATTTGAAAGCTGAAAAGTGTCAAAAGAGTAACCAACTAATTCAAACACAAAAAACTGTAAAAAAATGGAGACCAATGGAAAAGTTGCAACTGCTATAATGTTTTGTAAAGGAATTTGTTTAAGTGGTTAATACCTGGATGAATGAGAATCTTCACAAACATAATTAAACACATTAAACACAACTTTTCTCTTTCATATTGTGATATGTGGATCTGATCATACTGCCAAATTTTAGACTACTGTATGCCTGGAACCTCAGCCACAATCCAAGGATAGGATTGAATAGTTTACTTATGGCGCATTGACTGGAAGAATTATGGAAAGTTAGAGCAAGGGAAAAAGCAATTTACCAAGTATAGTAATACATTTATTTAAATCCTAAGCATTAGACAGCCCTGATAAGTTACATTGTATCGCTGTTTCCACTCTAAAATGGTAATATAATGTCTGAATAAAAGCAGCTTGTGTGTTTGAGAGGTACGTTGCACACATTAGATTTAAGAGCATATTACATTTGCAGGCATTCCCTAGCTTCTCTTATTTATTATTATACTTAGTAAATTGCTCTCTCCCTTTTTTCTATAATATTATTTTATTGTTTTAATATATCAATATATCCAGCAAGCTCAACTTCAATAAAGGCAGAATTCCTAATGCTGCATCTTCGCCTACCTGTAACAAAACAAGTCATATTCCCCCTTCCATATCCACACCAGCTACTCTACTGTGTCCTCTCAGTTGAGATGTTCCCCCAAATCTCAAGAGGGTCCTTTGTGTTAAATGTGTGAAGTCAGTTCTCATAATATATTCAATGATTAGAAAAAAGTTTAGTGACTTTTTTATGGACTGAATGACACTACGGCATTATAACATTCACAATTAAATCTGTATGTCATCCCAGTTGGGTTGGAGTAAAAATTACACATGTTTGCGACAATTGGCTTTCCTTGGACAACTCATAGCCCATGAACAGTTTCCATGTGTTTACATTATTTAAGTATGGAAGATCTTACAAGTGTGATATAGAAGAAGAGAAAGTACCCCGCTTACTCAATCTGACTCAGCAGTCACTTATCTCAATTATACCAACAACCTGATAATTGTACATAAATATATTAACGTGCAATCCCATTGATTGTCTGGTAGCAATCACAGGAAATATAAATTATAAAGTGCAGTGCTATAATTTATTTGTTTTTACCACTAAATCAATTATAACTTAAGTTAATTAAGATTAAAGTGCAGTGCAATACATAAAACCATATAGTGATATTGTCCACATTAGAATCAATTATACATCACAATTATTTATATACTTTCCAATAGGGTGTTGTTATGAGATGAATAATTAATATGCCCACATCCAATCAAACTTGAAAAATTAATTATAAAAGTTTAAAGTGCTTAGCAGTGCTTAATAATTATTTGTAGCTCAGGTAATTGATTTTAAATAAAAAAATGACCGCAATTAATGGGATAAATATTAAAAAACAGACACAATGCTCAAGTTCAAAGGTTAAAGGCAGAAATTGGAAAAAAGAGAGGTGGAAGTGTCTACTACCTAAATTATTTCTTTCCCTGGGACACCACAAAGGCAAAGAAGGCAGAGTGACCAGGACTGTGGTCTCAGATTTTACTCTAAGTCCTAGACTGTGAAGAGCTATATTAGCCTAAAAAAATGCAAATCCACGGGCTCCTGAGAATTCAGTATCAGAGAAAAAAAGAGAGATAGTGAACCGAGCACTGGTGGAATTGCAAGTTAATATATTTATGTACAATTATTAGGTTGTTCGTATATTTGAGATAAGGGACTGCTGAGTGAGATTGAGTAAGCGGGGTACTTTCTCTTCTTCTATATAATTGAATCATTCAGCACTGACTTAGGTCAGACCTCTGCTTCAATCAAAGGATAAATATATATTAGGAAAGGGATCACTTGTTTGTTTGATTATAGATCTTACAAGTGTATTATGGATAAAAACCACTGAGGAGGTTATTTACTAAAAGCCGAAAATGTCTCACTATTTTCTTAGAACCACTAGAAACAAACTCCCGTGCACATTTTTACTGTATTTATCAAATAATGTACTCAAAAAATCTGGTGTGCAAAAAGTTTTGATAAAATCGTATTTAACGGCCTGAAAACCACAAATTTTGATATCTTCCAACTGTAAACAGGACATCTGCCATTGACTTCTACATGACCTTCAGTATGACATTTTAGATGGAGTACTTTTTTTATTCGGACAGTTAGCAGCATTGGGGACTAATAAATCAAAACAAAATTGCATTTTTTTACAAAAAAATTGTGTTTTTCACTTTAAGGGGAAGATTTATCAAGGGTCGAATTTCGAGTTCATTGGAGTTTGGAAAAACTTCCATTAACTCCCATGAACTACATAAAAACATCCAATTGAACATTTTCAAAAAAATCTAATTTTTCAGATTTGGGTGAATGGGATCAACCCACAAACTGGAATTGAATTTGAATCTAATTCGATTCAAGTTTTTTTCTCCAAAAAAAACACCTTGATTTTCAGGTAGGCTGCAAACAACTTAAACTCCCAAGACGTCCCTCATAGGCTAAAACAGCAATTCAGCAGGTTTAAGGTGGCGAATAGTTGAATACGAATTCTTAATGGGCCAGTACATGATACATTTTAAAAATCTAATTAAATTTTTTTTAAAAAAACTCTAATCGAATTTTAACTATTCCCTACTCAAATTCCACAAAAAAACTTTTATGTTTTTTGTTAAACAGTTGACCTGTAAAGTCAGTAAAAGATCACGTGCACACTCAGGCCCTATCCAAAGTAGTTCCACTCGGTGCACAGCTCATAAGGGAGACGGCCCTCCCAATCTCTATGTAGAAATCAATAAAGGCTGGCACACAAATCGATTCAAACTGGGGTACAACCCCTGGCACATTTATTGCGTCACAACCTGTAAAGTCTCGATGCAGCTTGGTTACTATGGCAATAGCAACATTTCAATATATTATTACGCTTCCCCTATTAATGCTCTGCTGAAATATAATATTTCATATGCTGCAGAAGATGGTTTTGGCAGGGGGGCAAGGGTGAAAAACATATGCGGCGTGCCCTGCTGCACATTTTGACCATGCCCCTTTTGGTCACTCCCTTTGGACCCCACCCACTTTCCTGTGTGCTTTCACTGAATTTTCAGGAAAATCAAACCATAGTAGTGTGGGCAAAATTTGTTTTAAGTCTGGCACTGCAGGAAGGGGCTATTAACACCACATGTACAATTTCAACTGAGAGCTGTGAATGCTGGCACTACAAGCACATTATGGGGAAAAGGGGAAAAAAGATTCTGGCACCTAAAGTACATTACATGCAGAGACTGTGAGGTACTCAAAAGACATAAAGTCTGAACTGAGCTGAGTCTGATCTGAGCAGTAGGTACTGATCTGCCATAACATAGTATAGAGAAGGCACCACAAGCAATATAAAGAACATTATATAGTAAGAAGCACTGGCACACCAAATACATATATAAGAAATAGAGAATACTGGCTGGCCAAGCACAATATAACAAAGTGGGTATAAGTACAAGAATGCATTAAATAGTTAGAATCAGTGAGCACAGGCATTCCAAGCCTATTATAAGTTCTAGCATCTCCCCTTGAACTGCGTCACTCTATTGCTTTGCCAAAAAGCAAGGTATGAGGAGCTGTAGGCCTGGATCATTGTGTAACCTGTAGAAGGGAAACCCATGCAGTGATTGCATTAATAATGTGAAAAATTCAAATATCTCTCACTACATGGATATCTTTCCCGCTAGTTAGACAGCAATGTTATATTATAACAGGGCAGTTGTACACATTCTCCAATCGTACTGCAGCGTAATAATTATATACAAACATAGTAATTTAGGTTGAAAAAACACACATGTAGCCTTTTAGCCTAAGAAAAGCCTGTCTAACTTCTAGCTGATACAAAGGAAGGACGAATAACCCCTTCTAAAGATTCTCCAATTACAAGATACAATTGGACCATTTTCTGGATTAACTTTGTACTAAGATCTTTAACCCTGTATTTTCTGTATACCCCCACCCAGAAGGCACAGTAAAAATTCCATGTATAAATACCCCTAGAACTCATAGCAGAATGGCAACTTAATTTATAAATCCCCAGAATCCCAAGCATAATTGCAACTTCATTTATAAATACCCCCAAAATTCATAGCAGAATGGCAATTCCATGTATAAATACCCCCAGAATTTATAGCAAGATGGCATGGTGGAAATTCCATGTATAAATACCCCCAGAATTCATGGCATGATGGCACCATGGCAATTCCATGTATAAAAGCACTGGTGCAATTGCACTCCCTTCTCCCCCTGTAGTTACGCTGCCACTGCTCTGCACCTTTTCAGGGATCCCTCTCTGCGGCAGGCAGTCAGCCGGATGTGCACCCCCCCTCTAAAAGTGTTGTTTGTGGAGGCAGGCTGCAGGGGGGAGTGGCCCCTGGTGCAATAGTACTCTCTACTCCCCTGTAGTTGAAAGCTCCACTCCTCTTCCGGGATCCCTCTGCAGCAGGCAGGACTTTCTTTCGCTGGCTACTTCCACTTCACCGGCTTGGGGTGGTGGATCAAGATGGAAGTGGATCGAACAGGGAAGGAAATCAGCCTGCCCAGACACACCAGCAAAAATGTATAAATCGAAAAAAAATCCAAACCGGGGAGAGCGAATTTCTGTGGGGCCACGGCCCCTGTGGCTATCCTGGTTCTGACGCCTATGATATATTTATATAATATTTAAAAATTAGACATGGTAGAGGGTTTACAACACAGTAGGTTAATGTGTGGTGAGGCCATATATGCATTGTCCATTTTACTTTGCCAGACAAAGCAGGATCTTTACCCATAATCTGTTATTTAAATAATAAAATAAAATTTTATTTTTTAGGAATTTCTAGTATATTCTATGAATTTTTAGTGGCTTTAGAGAGACTGGCATGGGATTGGATGCCAAAGCCGATAAATATGGCCAAAGTTCAGGACACTATGATGTAACCCCCCTGCATGGCTCCATCTGCAAGAAAAGATTACCCTCAGCGACCGCAGAAGGTACACAGAGCAGTATTATCTGTCACCACAGACACAATGTTTCAAGCTACAAAAATTGCTCCATGGATCTGCATGACCTGCTACATGTATGGCGCTGAAACAAGATATGCGGCTACTGCACACGCGGTGTTCCAAGCTATGAAAATTTCTCAACAGACACGGGTCCATATGACTCACTACAGTGATGTGTCTATACAATGGCGCTGAAATAAGTAATGTGGTTACCGTGAGTATTTCAAAACTTTAAGACGACGATCATTGGTGAGCTCTGATGTGTTACGCATACCGGGTCTCAGCTCTCTCTATGCGTCGGGGTTTCTAAATCCGACATTCTATTTCCCGGCAAAGATCTGATGGTCGACCTCTATGATGTCGGTGGATTAAGGCAGAGTTATCCATACATTGCGGGGTGCCTACATTTTACTCCTTTAGACAGTGATCGGCAAGTGCTAACTGTCTAACCCGCTAAGGCATAATGTGTTGATAATGTCCGCTTATTAAATAACCACAGTCCCAGTGCCCGTAAGTGCAAGCCACAAACCTCAGTAACCCAGATGATTATATCTATGTCTACCAGATGATGTTTTGACTATATGGATATCTGGACTGATTAATATGTCCCACAAGTTTTGGTGGCTTTTTTTTTTTATTGTTTATTTTTTATGTATATTGTTTTTTGAACTTTTCTACATTTTTTATTCTCATTTTTTATGCATCTATTGCTTTTTGGTGTTTCTTACTATAGACATATCTAGACTGAATAGTGTAATATGTAAATTATATGCACATCTTATGCATATTACATATGGCTGCTCACAATGTTTATTGTGATAGATAGAAAAAAGGGGCAGCAGTCACACTTATGGTTAACACTTTTAGTACAAGGGGTTATTTAATATGTAATTGAGCCACAACATAGACACACTATATACTTTCACTGGTGGGTAGGTTGGTGACCTTATAGGCACTGACCCACAAGACACAACATTGACACACAACCGATGGGTTAATATCAGAAGTTAATTGGCACACTGGGAAGGAGAGGGTTTGTGCTGCATAAGTTAGTACGCATTACGGACACTTGACCGATTTTAGGATCACATTCAGGGCCGGACTGGGAGAAAAAAGCAGCCCTGGCAAAAAAATCAAAGCAGCCCACTTCAGGCAAGAGATTGGTTATCTGGAAAACCATTATCCAGAAAGCTTCAAATTACGGAAATGCCATCTCCCATAGACTCCATTATAATCAAACAATCCAAATGTTTAAAATTGATTTCATTTTCTCTGTAATAATAAAACAGTAGCTTGTACTTGATCCAAACTAAGATATAATTAGTCTTTTTTGGGAGCAAAATCAAATTATTGTTTATTTAATGTTTACATGATTTTCTAGTAGACTTAAAATACGAAGATCCAAGATCAATTAGCAGGAAAACCCCAGGTCTCGAGCATTCTGGATAACAGATCCCATACCTGTATACATGTGCGACATTGACAACCAAGCTCCCCCACCCACACAAGCTAAAAATAAAACATTGGTGGTCAGGACCCCCCAATAAATTTAGGGGAAAAAAAGGTGGTCAGGACCTACGATAAAAAGTAAAAATAAATATCGGGACAGCAGGCTGTGCAGAGAGGCCCGTGTGCAGGGCTGGTCTTACCAACTGCGGGCCCAATTTGAACCATTTTGGCGGGGCCCCCTAAATTGAGTTTTTCCATCTGGCACAGGGTTCCAGGGCTGGGGTGATGAAAAGTGACTGCCTTTCCTTTTGTCCCATGATAATTACTCACTATATTTCACTTATTTATTTCTATAGAGTTCAACTGCATACATAACACAGGAATTAAATTTTCACAATATATGTGAACTACCCTCAAACCTTCCTGTTGTATGTTAAATAGTACATGGGGAATACCTATGTTGGCATGGTCTTCTTATATCTCTCTGAACAGACTATTAGCTCAGGGGTATGTTCCTGCTGAATTGTGCTTAGTACAGGGAATACCTATGCTGCCATAGTTTTATGGGATCTCTCTGTACAGACTATGAGCAAACTTAGGGACTGTTCCTGCTGAATTGTGCTTAGTACAGGGAATACCTATGCTGCCATAGTTTTATGGGATCTTTCTGTACAGACTATGAGCAAACTTAGGGGGCTGTTCCTGCTGAATTGTGCTTAGTACAGGGAATACCTATGCTGCCATAGTTTTATGGGATCTCTCTGTACAGACTATGAGCAAACTTAGGGGACTGTTCCTGCTGAATTGTGCTTAGTACAGGGAATACCTATGCTGCCATAGTTTTATGGGATCTCTCTGTACAGACTATGAGCAAACTTAGGGGACTGTTCCTGCTGAATTGTGCTTAGTACAGAGGAATACCTATGCTGCCATAGTTTTATGGGATCTCTCTGTACAGACTATGAGCAAACTTAGGGGACTGTTCCTGCTGAATTGTGCTTAGTACAGGGAATACCTATGCTGCCATAGTTTTATGGGATCTCTCTGTACAGACTATGAGCAAACTTAGGGACTGTTCCTGCTGAATTGTGCTTAGTACAGGGAATACCTATGCTGCCATAGTTTTATGGGATCTCTCTGTACAGACTATGAGCAAACTTAGGGGACTGTTCCTGCTGAATTGTGCTTAGTACAGGGGATACCTATGCTGCCATAGTTTTATGGGATCTCTCTGTACAGACTATGAGCAAACTTAGGGGACTGTTCCTGCTGAATTGTGCTTAGTACAGAGGAATACCTATGCTGCCATAGTTTTATAGGATCTCTCTGTACAGACTATGAGCAAACTTAGGGACTGTTCCTGCTGAATTGTGCTGTGACTATCTGACCATGCCCAGTATGGAAGAAATCTTGAATATAGATAACTAAACATTTTTTTAAAAAAAAAAGACACTGAAGAAATGTAATTTATAAAACCCAAAAGACACGATTGCAATTCCATGTATAATACCTTAGAATTAAAAGCAGGATGAACACAGTGAGAATTCTGTGAATAAATACCTCCCAGAAATGGCACAAATGCAATTTTTGCTAACAAGGAAAGGGTTAAAAATCACAAGGCAGTGTAATAAAAATGATTTGTATCCTTACTTGCCCAGCATTCTTTCTGCACCAATAGTCTGGGGGGGTGGGGGGGGGAAGAGGATGAATCTGCAGCACCAGCGTCTGCCATCCATCCTGCCTGTCAGCTGAATACTGGACAACACAGACGTACACTGGCACCTTTTTCCCTGCCTGCGATTGGCTGCCATCTGTCCCATAGCTGAGAGCACACATAGGGGATGTAAGGTGCGCTCTTTCTTCCAGTCCCACCTCTCCGCCGCATACTTGTTGAAACCCCACCCCCCTCAGTCTGCTAAAGCTAAACACTGTCGGGACAGAAAAAAAAGAAAACATACACGGCCCTTGCGTGGCTTCAGACTGAAGATAGTGATCTGTTTGGATCACTGTTACTGCGCGCACACGGGATCGGATCGTTCAGTGTGGGAGGAAGTAAGCTCCTTGATTTACAATGGCGCAGTGCACACTGCCCATGCGGCCCATTACACTGCACAGACAGCGGCCCTACGGGCATTTGCCCGAATTCGCAGATGGCCAGTCCGGGCCTGATCACATTCATTATATTTTTATGGTGTTTGGATTCATAGTTAATGCATATGAGGGATTTCGAAGTCAGACCTTTCACCTACACTCAGATTACGATACTCTGTAAAATTAACAATACAGCCAGTCTAGGTCTGTGCTGTGTAAAATAAGTTGCAACTAAGATTGATACATTGTTACACAGTATGGTTTTATTTCCTTATTTAGTTAGATAGGGGTTTTAATACAAATGTGTTTTAACGTTTTATCAAAATATTTTTTATATGTGAAACTTAAAAACTTAACTACTTGACGCATAGTGATGATGATGATGATGACAACATGTCAGCCAATTAACCTTTCCCGCCATCAAGGGTATTTATTGCTTTCATTGAGTACCTATCTGTACTTTGAGAAAGGCCTCAGAGAGGCCTTAAGTTAATAAATCATATTTGATTTTTATTTAAGACCTGAGAGTGCGGACCTTTGTTGGATATATATATATATATATATATATATATATATATATATATAGAGATATATATATATATATATATATATATATATATATATATATATATATATATATATATATATATATATATATATATATATATATATAAAGTCAATTGTGGTGAGCGCACTCTTACCGGATTTCTTAGATGATGGGTGCGTTGGTCAAGTTTTTTGCATATGTAGTAAAGAATGGACCCGCACTCCAATGTTCTTAGTGAAAAAAATTTTTTGTGTTTTATTCACAATGCATATCCAACGTTTCGGTCCACGCTGGGACCTTTTCTCCTTGAGAAAGGTCCCAGCGTGGACCGAAACGTTGGATATGCATTGTGAATAAAACACAAAATTTTTTTTTCACTAAGAACATTGGAGTGCGGGTCCATTCTTTACTATATATATATATATATATATATATATATATGGAATCAATGGGTTAAAACTGCGCTCAGTCCAAAAGTCATGTAAAGATGCAAGCTGCACCTGTATTCACAAAATGGACCCACTTGTCCACGTATCAAAAAGTTCAAGAGAGAAGAAAGGTGCACTGAAGTAATAAATGAAGGTTCCTATAGGAAGAAAGAAAATGCTCTATGGTGTAATAACCTTTATACAGGGATCTGGTAATTTATGTCAGATCTACTCACACTTAGAAGATGTTAATCAAGTCACGAAAGTAAGAAGCTCAATATCATCTGTTAGCAGTCGCCCCTGTTAAATAAAAACGAGGATAGTGTAGCACCGTTAACGATCGGATAGGAGATGACAAGTAATGCGCTTACCTAATGACGATGTGTATCATGGCCTAAAAGCTGTATCAGTGCGATCGCTGATGGTCGCCAAAATGTTCTTCCTGTTTTCAGTATGGAAGGAAGCGGTTCCTCTATTCAGAGCCGGTTTTGCGAAGAGGATCTTATTGTGCACACGGCTGCGCTGATGGAAGTGCAGCTTTTCTTTAGGTTTCCAACCAGAGTTTCTGCGAACTCTCAGAAGTTGGCGTCCCTCTCCTCGTGGTTTGGGATTATGTATATACACGGTTCTGTGTTGTCCTCAGTTTATCAACAGGATTGCTTCGCTTGTGGAACAATTATAAGGAAATATTAGAGGCACCTAATTGCCTTATTCAAAAATCAATTTATTGTTCAAATAAAAACTTTTTTTGTTACAGAGTTCTTAGCCCAACGCATTTCGTATCTTTTGATACTTCCTCAGGGGCAAATTACCCATACTGCTTCACAGAAGCTTTTTATCTCTTCTGTGGGTGGTTCTTTCAATTAGAAATGGTAATCACATTCGCACATTAACTTGTACAATCTGTTAAAACATAAGTAATCCAACATTTAAAAATCATTCAATCATTTAAAAAGCATTTAATATCAATGTCAACGTTAAGACTGTTTGGTGTAAGAGTCTTCAATTTATGTATCCAAAAAGTTTCTTCTTGTGATATTGTTTTATTCATATCGCTCCCACGCCAATGATCCTTTTTTATGGTTATTCCCATAAAGGTAAGTAAGGAAGGGTTCGAATTATGGTGAGTTTTGAAATGCGCAGGTACACTATGGGGCAAATGTATCAAAAGGTCGAAGGTCGAAGTTAAAAAAACTTCGAAATTCGACCATCGATTTGGAGTACTTCGATAGTCTAAGTAATTTTTACATGGAAAACGGCTGTTTCCGATCAAAGTAAAAACGTACGATCGAACGATTTAACTCTGCGATCGAAGGAATAGTGCCTTTGATTCGAAGAGTTTGGTCGTAGCGTATTGTCGAATAAGATCGAAGTAAGATCGAAGTGAACCTTGCCCCACTTGTATTCGAATCGATCGATTCGAAGTTTTTATGCCCCACTTCCTTTCTGCAATTTTTTTTTAAACAGGAAGCCCTCTAAAGGCCATTTTAGGTGCAGTTTCGGCCTGATTGCACACTTGCTATTTAGACTGCACAGGTGGAGGAGGTGTCTGAGGCAGGTTGCTTATTTTGTATTTTTGGGCTGCAAATGGCTTGGAGGAGTGAGGAGGAGGAAGGAGAACGTCTCTCCAGCCCTGGGGAGGTGCCAACGGCGGCTGGATCCCACACTATGTGGGATCTTAGTCGTCGCAGGAGGGGGAGAGAGGGGGGCACTGGATGGGGTGTCACTGGGAGGGGTTCCTGGGGGGAGGAGGAGGAAGAGAGTGGGGGGTCCCGTAGGGGAGGGGAAGAGAGTAGGTCAGGTGGGCGGTCCCGTAGTGGGGGTGAGAGTAGGTCAGGTGGGGGGTCCCGTAGTGGGGGTGAGAGTAGGTCAGGTGGGGGGTCCCGTAGTGGGGGTGAGAGTAGGTCAGGTGGGGGGTCCCGTAGTGGGGGTGAGAGTAGGGCAGGGGGGTCCCGTAGAGGGGAGGAGAGTAGGGCAGGGGGTCCCATAGAAAGGGGGAGCGTAGGGCAGGGGGGTCCCATAGAGGGGAGGAGAGTAGGGCAGGGGGGTCCCATAGAGGGGAGGAGAATAGGGCAGTGGGGTCCCGTAGAGGGAGGGAGGAGCGTAGGGCAGGGGGGAAGGAGCATAGTATAGGGAGGGTGTCCCCCAGCCAACGCAGGGAGTCCCCCAGGGCACGCTGCGTGTCTCGCTCACCATCTGGGGCACGCAGCGTGTCATGCACCCCACCCAGGGCTCGGAGAGGCTCCCCCAGGAGGAGGACACAGAGGCTGCCCAGCAGCGAGGAGGAGATGGAGGCACAACCAACTGCCTCAGAGAGGAGACAGGAGGAGGAGGAGGGTGATGATGACGGAGGAGAGGAGGGCCCCACCAACAAAATGGCCCAAAAATTTACCAGTGATGAGAATGGAGCACTGGTGGATGAGGTGGTAGCGCGATGGGATGTGCTGTTTGGGAGTCGGTCCCATCTTATCAGTGCTGCCAGACATCAACAACACTGGCAGCAGGTAACGGACAAGGTGAACACTGTGGGCGCTTTACACAAGGATTGCCCCACAGTGTACAAGCGCTTCAGTGACCTGAAGCGTTGGCTAAGGGTAAAGCTAGTTACCAGGAGAGCTAAAGCCCAGAAGACCGGCGGAGGGCGTTTCCCTCCACTTAGACTGAAGCCCTACGAGCGCAGGCTTCTGGACATTTTGAGCAAAGAGGGCTGTGAAGGAGTGGACACAGACTGGAGAAGTAAGTTGACTTTTATAGAAACAAACATCTGACTCCTTTTTTCCACATTCACATCATTTAGATAAATGTCTAATTTCCCCTTTAGCATTTCACTTCTTTGCTAAAATATTGCTCCTGTTTTGCATTAGAGGAGTTTCTTGTGCTTTTCTTTACAACTTTGTTGTTTGTTCATTACTAGTTATTACCGTATATACTCGAGTATAAGCCGACCCGACTATAAGCCGAGGTACCTAATTTTACCTACGAAAACTGGGAAAACATATTGACTCTAGTATAAGCCTAGACACAACTACAGCCCTGTCTCCCAGCAGCGCACATTCTGCCAAAGCGACCCCCCCAAAGATCAACCGGACTTCTTTGCAAAGTTGATGGTGACAGAGAATTGCCAAACGGATTACTGTGTGCATTGTCCCACTGTCCCACTAACATGTGCAGAGGGTGCTGTTTGATATTGCCATCACTGTTAATCTTTCGTATAACCAACAGAGGGCGATGTGTGATATTGCTGTCACTGTTATTCTTTCATATAACCAACAGAGGGCGCTGTGTGATATTGCAGTCACTGTTATTCTTTCATATAACCAACAGAGGGCGCTGTTTGATATTGCAGTCACTGTTAATATTTCATATAACCAACAGAGGGCGCTGTGTGATATTGCAGTCACTGTTATTCTTCCATATAACCAACAGATGGCGCTGTGTGATATTGCAGTCACTGTTATTCTTTCATACAACCAACAGATGGCGCTGTGTGATATTGCAGTCACTGTTAATCTTTCATATAACCAACAGAGGGCGCACTGTTATTCTTTCATACAACCAACAGATGGCGCTGTGTGATATTGCAGTCACTGTTATTCTTTCATATAACCAAAAGATGGCGCTGTGTGATATTGCAGTCACTGTTATTCTTTCAAATAACCAACAGAGGGCGCACTGTTATTTTCATATAACCAACAGAGGGCATTGTGGGATATTGCAGTCTCTCCCCAAGTGTACTATTGGTATAGGAATGATTAAAAGTGACTGCAATCTCAGCTACTCGGGTCGGGTACTGCTGACCCGAGTATAAGCCGAGGTAGACTTTTTCAGCACATTTTGGATGCTGAAAAACTCGGCTTATACTCGGGTATATACGGTAAGTGCAGCTGTAACATAGATAAAATGGCAGTCATTTCTTTATTAACCATTTCTCCACTATACCACAAATGTTTAGAAACTGCTTTAAAGGGGTGGTTCACCTTTAAGTTAACTTTTAAGTATGTTATAGAATGGCCAAGTCTAAGCAACTTTTCAGTTGTCCTTCATTATTTATTTAGTATATTTTTAAAATGAAATGACTCTTTCCAGCTTTAAAATGTGGGTCTAGAAATGCTCTGTAAGACTACACATGTGATGTTATTGTGAGCTTTTCTTACTCGTATTACTAATTAGACCATCCCCTAATTATATTCCAGTCTCTTCTTCAGATGAATGCATGGTTGCTATGCTAATTTGGACCCTAGCAACCAGATTGCTGAGATTGCAAAGTGTAGATCTGCTGATTAAAAAGCTAAATAACTTTAAAATCACAAGTACTGTCATATATTACATTCTCTCCTGCTCGCACCATTGCAAATGTATTTAACCCTTTCACTGCCAGCCAATTTGGCCAAGTTGGAACTTCTATTGCCAGACCGTTTTTGAACATTTTTTGCTCTTTAACTTTAGGGGACTTTCCTGGGGGGTCTTTTAGTTTACCCATGAAAACAAGATATTGTTTTTTTCAGGACAACCTAAGCTTTCAAAATATGCTAGAATTTAGTTGTCATTCCAGTCCTGTAAAAAGATATGGGCTTCTAAGTGTATATAAAAAAAAAAAAAAACAGTTTCACGTGATACAAACGCATATATCAGAAGCATAATTCATTTTATGCATGAGAACATGGCAGATTTGGAAAGTTCTGTGTCTCCCGAACGAGCCAATACCAAATATATATAATTTTATGGAGATTTCTCACTTCGATAGATTATAAACTCCGAAGCAGTAAACTACCAAATTTACAAAGCACCGCTCCACAAAACTGCATACATCTGATTTTAAGACCAAACATTCCACTAACAGTAGGTTTACCCTAAAAAACTACCCCTTATTGGAAAGAACAGATTCTAACTAGTTCAAAATGGGTAAATATATATTTGTACTCCAAACTACCAAGTTGCAATTCTTTCCTAAAGTTAGCAGTTTTTATAAAAATGTGTTACATTTTTGACAAATTACCTCAAAGTGTCCAGTCTACAGCATTGTATCTCCCACATATCATTATATACCAAGATACAACACCCCAAATATGAAAGCCCAGTGTCCGCTGAACAGTTTAATGCCCAATATGCATAGGTACACCTAAGTATGTGGCGTATAGGGGCCCCAGAACCAAGACACCCCATATGAGTTATCAGTTCTGGAATTCCAAATACTGCAGAAGCCACAAAAAAGAAAGCTCTCTGTTTGATTTCAAATTAAGCAGAGAAATCCCTGTCTAAGGCAAGATTTTTTGTTCTCATTTGGTGTGTGAAGGTGTTAGCTACTTGGTGTGTGAATTTTGGGAAGTTTTGAGTTGATTTACTTTATTTAAAATCGAATTTTATTTTGATCCAGCCCAGTTCCCTTCACTTCCTGTGCGCTACAAACTCACTGACAGATCCCCTACTCCTCCCCCACACCTGGGTGTCAGTTTCACTTGTTTTTTGTATATTATATATCAAGCCATATTATGTAACGAGTTCGGTCCAGTAATATTAGCTTGGCACCAATCTCGGACCACAATTGTGCTTCTTTGATGGTGGCAGTTGCACCATCTCTGCCCAAAGCAGCCTATTGGCACTTTAACAACAGCTTATTAAAGGATGAAGGGTTTGCAAAGACAGTCTGGGAAATGTGGACAGACTGGAAGGGTTATCAGGATGAATTTGCCACACTGAGTCAATGGTGGGATGTAGGCAAAGTTCACCTAAAGCTCTTGTGTCAAGAGTATACAAAATGTTTGAGCAGACAGAAAAACGCAGAGATTGAGGCTCTGAATAGGGAGGTGCTTGATCTTGAGCAAAGGCTGTCAGGCTCTGAAGACCAAGCCATACAGTGTGAATAAGTAGAAAAGAAAGAGACTCTGCGTAACATGGAACAGCGGCAGGCTCGTGGTGCTTATGTGCGAAGCCGCATGCAGTTACTCTGTGATATGGATCGTGGCTCGCGTTTCTTCTATGCTCTGGAGAAGAAGAAGGGGAACCGAAAACAAATCACACGCCTTCTTGCAGAGGATGGCACCCCCCTTGAAGATCCGGAGTCTATCCGGGACAGAGCCCGGTCCTTCTATCAGAACCTTTTTTTTCCGGATCCCATCTCTCCGGATGCCTGCAGGGAGTTATGGAATGGGCTTCCAGTGGTCAGCGAGGGTAGAAGAGAGAGGTTGTAAAAACCAATAACTCTGAATGAACTCTCTCAAGCACTCCACTTAATGCCCCATAATAAATCTCCAGGGCTGGATGGATTGACTGTAGAGTTCTTCCAGTTCTTCTGGGATACTCTGGGACATGATTTCCATAGGGTTCTAAATGAGGCCCTCAAGACCGGTGAGATGCCACTTTCGTGTCGTCGAGCAGTGTTATCACTGCTACCTAAGAAGGGGGATCTCCGCCTTATTAAGAATTGGCGACCGGTCTCATTGCTCAGCACAGACTATAAAATTGTAGCCAAAGCTATATCACTCAGGCTCAAGTCTGTGCTAGCAGAGGTGGTTCATCCTGACCAGTCCTATACAGTCCCCGGCCGGACAATTTTTGACAATGTCTTTCTGGTTCTGGATTTACCACATTTTGCCCGGAAGGCAAGGTCTATCTCTCGCTTTTCTCTCCCTGGATCAAGAGAAGGCATTTGACAGAGTAGATCACCAATATCTTTTAGGCACTCTGCAAGCCTATAGCTTTGGCCCACAGTTTATGAGCTATCTGAAAACACTGTACACCTCTGCAGAGTGTCTAGTTAAAATCAACTGGTCTCTGACTGCACCTCTGGCCTTCAAACGAGGAGTTCGACAAGGATGTCCTTTGTCGGGACAGCTGTATGCACTGGCCATTGAGCCCTTCCTGTGTCTAATAAGGAAGAGGCTTACAGGACTGGTGCTCAGGGAACCTGACATGAGGGTAGTTCTTTCAGCATATGCTGATGATGTCATCCTTGTGGCCCAGGACCTAGTTGATCTTGAGCGAGCACAAGAATGCCAAGAGGTTTACGCTGCTGCCTCATCAGCTCGGATCAACTGGACCAAGAGCTCAGGCCTTCTGGAAGGTCCTTTACATGTAGATTCTTTGCCTTCTGCTTTTCGCGACATCTCGTGGGAGACTAAAGTCATCAAATATTTAGGTGTCTATCTGTCAGCTGAAGAGCGTCCTGTTCCACAGAATTTCATTGAACTTGAGGAGAATGTTCTTACCCGCCTGGGAAAGTGGAAGGGTCTTGCTAAAATGCTTTCTATGAGGGGGCGGGCTTTGGTGATTAACCAGCTGGTGGCCTCTCAACTCTGGTATAGGCTGACATGTCTTAGCCCAACCCAAGAATTCATTGCTAAAATCCAGAGAAGATTGCTGGACTTTCTCTGGATGGGAAAGCACTGGGTCTCTGCAGGTGTTTCAAGCCTACCCTTGAGAGAGGGAGGTCAGGGAGTTGTATGCATATGCTCTCAAGTACATACTTTCCGTCTCCAACAGATACAGAGATACTTGTATGCAGATCCTTCTCCACAGTGGTGTACCCTAGCATCCAGCTTTTATCATCAGGTACGCAACATGGGGCAATTGTTTGTCATCGAACCTGAAGGATTCTTAAGAAGCCTCTCACCATTGCCGGCTTACTACCAAGAGACTCTAAAGACCTGGAGCATGGTAACTGTGCAAAGGCAAGGAGGCATTCGGGGGGAGGACATTCTAACTGAGCCCCTACTTTACAATCCATCTTTAAAGACTAGGATGTTGGAGTCCACCAGCATCCGCCACCGCCTTTGCAGGGCTCAGCTAACCAGAGTTGGGGATTTCCTGGATTTCGAGAGGTCAGATTGGGTGGAAGCTCGGGCAGTTATGCCACGCATGGGGTACCTTACCACTAGAGTTCCACATCGTCTGCTCCAGGAGATCAAGAATAACCTCTCTCCTGAATATCACACATTTATTGATGGGGTTTTACGTGGTGGAAAACAACATCCACCTTGGAACTCTCCACCTCCAGCCATAAAAATAGCCCATAAGACCCATCAATCCCCTGACACACCTCCTTCCCCCAACTTGAGCCAGTTGGAGAATTTTACCTCAACGTGTTTTTTTGACATGACAAGAAAGCTATTGTACTCCCTCATGCTCCACATTGTACACTTTCTTGCTCTTGTCTCCCGCTATGATACCATCTGGAGGCGGGTGTTTAATGAGGGTAAGAAACCCCAGTGGCAAGCCCTTTATTCCAGCCTGGTGCCCAGACCCACTGGAGACTTCATTTGGAGAGTGCTCCATTGTGCTTTGAGCACAGGAGAGTACCTGGTCCATTTTACAGACTCCACAGCTGCTTGCCCATTCTGTGGCAAAAGGGAGTCTGTGTTTCATGCTTATTTTTCGTGTGCCAGACTGCAACCTCTTTTGGCTCTTTTGAGGAAACTTCACCTGCAGTTCTGGTTACATTTTTCCCCTCACGTTTTTATTTTTGGACGCCCAGTATCCCAGGACAATCGAGAGAAAGACCTTCTCTTCAACTTGCTCCTAGCTTTAGCCAAACTAGCCATTCATAAGTCTAGAATGCAATGTTTCAAAGGTGGGAATCCTCTACCGGTAGAGGCTTTGTTCCGGGCGCTGGTGCGTTCTCGCATCCGAGCGGAGTACACCCAGGCAGTGTTTACTGGGCAGTTGAATGAATTTGCTGACCAGTGGGCAATAGATGGGTTGCTTTGCTCAGTATCCCCAGATTTGGTTTCTGTTAAGACAACTCTCACACTTCATATTTAAGTGCACTTTAATTTAAGTGACAGATCTATTATATTCATCATCAACATCTCCTTTGAGGTGTAATTCATTTTGGTGAGCAATCACTCACCTGTAATTTGAATAATATTCCAAATACTGCAAAATCAGCAAAAGTACAAAAATATATGTTCACCCCAGAAAACCATATGTTTTTGGAAAGTACACATTCTGAAGAATCTAATATGGGTATGCATGTCTTTCTACTCCAAAGTACCAAGCCGCAAAGCTTTCCTATATTTGGCAATTTATGACATTTCCGAAAATCACCTCAATATTGCAACTCTGAAGCATCGTATCTCCCACATATCATTATATACCAAGCAAAAGTACCCTAAATATGAAAGCCCGGGGTCCGCTGAACAGTTTGATGCCCAATATGCATAGGTACACATAAGTATATGGCGTATAGGGGCCATAGAACGAAGACAGTTCTGTAATTCCAAATACTGCAAAATCAGCACATTTACAGCATTTTTTTTTCAACGGGCAAAAGTACAAAAATTTATGTTCACCCCAGAAAACCATATATTTTTGGAAAGTACACATTCTGACGAATCTAAAATGGGTATGCACGATTTTCTACTCCAAAGTACCAAGTCGCAAAGCTTTCCTACATTTCGCAATTTTTATGACATATACAAAAATCTCCTCAATACTCCAAATCTAAACCATTGTATCTCCTACATATCATTATATACCAAGATAAAACTCCCTAAACATGAAAGTCTGGGGTCCGCTGAACAGTTTGATACCCAATATGCATAGGTACCCCTAAGTATGTGGCGTATAGGGGCCCCAGAAAGAAGACACCCCATACGAGTTCTGTAATTCCAGATACTGCATATCAGCACATATACAGCATTTTGCGACAGGCAAAGCTACAAACTAGGTTCACCCCAGAAAACCATATATTTTTGGAAAGTACACCGAATAAAAATTTGCTAAAACTGTCTTTCTACTCCAAACGTACATACTGCAAAGCAACGCTAAACGCAGTGGTTTTTATGATATTTCTGAAAATCTCCTAAAAATATTGCAGTTGGTCGCATTTATCTCACCCAATTTCTTACATACAATTAGAAAACACCATAAATATTGACGCCAAGGGTCTACTGAACAGTTTGATGCCCAATATGCATAGATATACCAAAGCAGGTGGGCACGTGCGGACCCCAAATGAAAATAGTGCTTAAGAATTTTCTCGGCTGTCAATTCGCCTTCTGTGAACATAGCGCCCTGACTACATATAATGTGCCGTAAGACCCCCTAACAGTACAAAGACCCCCCAAAACCATATATTTTTGGAAAGTACACATTCTGACAAACACAGAATTGCTAAAAATGTGTTTCTACCCCAAATTATCAAAGTATAAATGATGCTAAAAAATTACATAAGGAAAAACAATGCAAGCATAGAACTGCAATAAAAATCACAAAAAAGCAAATACAGTTAGGAAAATCAACGAAATAACAAAATAACTGATCCAATAGCGTGTTTAGAGGTCAGAATGCTTGATCCAGTAGTCATGCTGTGAAAAGTTTTTAGGGAAATAACATAAGGGAAACTTAGAAAATGAACTAAAAAAAAAAAAAGTGAAAAAAAACCCAATAAGTGTGTGTTTGTGTATGCATGGATGTACATTTCTAAAAAGTGTATAAATATGTGCATATATGTATTTGAGTATGTAAATATGTGCAAAAGTTTGAAAAATCAAAAAAATCTGAAAATCAAAAAAAAAAACCTACTTTTACTAATATGTGTACTGTGTATATGTAAATGCCTGTAAATACCTGTAAATACCTGTAAATACCTGAAAATAAGTAAAAAAAGGGTCACTTACCAACTCTAGATGAAAAGGAGTCCTTTTCAGTGCTGTAGGGTTGAGAAACGCTGAGTCACTGCACCCATACCTCCCAACTGTCCCTTTTTCGGAGGGACAGTCCCTCTTTTGACAGCTCAACCCGCAGTCCCTCATTTGTACTGGATTTGTCCCTCTTTTCTCTGCACTGAACAGCCAGAAAAAGAAACAAAGTTTCTCACTTAATTGGCTTTTAGCAGAGAGCCCAGAACAGCTAACAGGTGCAAATAAGATACTTTGTAACAATTTTGAGACACAAAAACACAGTTTAGATAAGGAGAAATATTTTCAAACTTTCATAACCTGCCAAATTTTGTAAAACAAACATGGTAATTAGGGGGCGTGGCCACAGAAAGGGGTGTGGTCAAAAAATTGCTGCGCTACATGCGGAAAAATTTTTTTTGTCCCTCTTTTTACTTCCAAAATGTTGGGAGGTATGACTGCACCAGGAAGTGCGTGGGTGGAGCTGGAGCATGTGAGCTGCTGGTGCTGCGACAAGGAAGCTGTTGCTGCATCTCTCTGCGACCCTGGAGTGGAGGATCGCCGATCTTTTTCAGGTAAGCTCATTGCCTAGGGGGTTCTGCTGCTAGCTGCTCCTCTCTGCACACTGATTTTATAGTGTGTGCAGAGAGAGCGCTGTTTTAGTAAAGAACGTAGCTCCTACGTTCTTGGCACTTAAAGCCTTTTTTCAAAAGAACATAGGAGCTACGTTCTTGGCAGTTAAAAGGTGAAAGGAGCAGTAACACCGAAAAATGTAAGTGTTTTAAAGTAATGAAAATTTCATGTACTGTTGCCCTGCATGGGTAAAACTGATGTGTTTGCTTCAGAAACACTACTATAGTTCATATAAACAAGCTGCTGTGGAGCAGGAATTGAAAAAAGTCTATATGGCACAGGTTAAATAGTGGCTAACAGATAACACCATTATGTTCTACAGAGCTTATCTGCTGTGTAACCTGAGCCTTTTCTCCTTTGAATGGCTGCCCCCATTACTACACAGCAGCTTATTTATATAAACTATAGTAGTGTTTCTGAAGCAAACACATCAGTTTTACCAGTGCAGGACAACATTGCATTATATTTTCATTACACTTTTATTTCATCGCGGCCTGACTCGGACAGTGACCAGGACCAGGATGACGCCGCTCAGCAACCCCAGGAAGAGTGTGAGGCTGAAGATCCTGATAGAGTCCCGGAAGCTCAAGGTACAGACATGTTCAATGTTGTGACCAATGTAGTTGCTTCCTCAACTTGTTTACAGCATTACTAATGTCCTATCTCACATTACAGAACACCGAGCTGAAAGCCGCGCCCAGTCACCAGCTGTGATTCCTGTGGTGCCCCCCAGACGTAAGAGTAATTTTATAACTAATAACCCCTTCCTTTATTTGTCTGTGTGTCACCAAAGATGCCATGTATTGGTTAAGCTGAGCCCAGGAGAGGTGGTTAGGAGAATAAAATAGGATCAGACAGCTAGAGCAGAGTTTCTATGGGAACCAGTAATGATATCTCCTCAGTGGCTGTTAGACTGGAGGGTGTGTTTAGTAATCTGAGCTGAGAAGAACTGAGCATGCTCATTAGCCAACAGCCAAAGTGAATTCCTGAGGGAGGGCCAGAGTGAGTTAGAAGAGGAGAAGGAATTCTCAGTGATTAAGGGGATACTGCAGACTTTACTGTTAACCTTTTAAAAACCAGTGGCAGGTATCTGAAGCTCCTCCTCACTGGGAGGGAGGGTTTACATGTCATTGAAAACATTTTTTTTTGTCAAAAAAAAAACGTTTTCAAAGCTACAGACTGGTGTGAAAGTTTCACTCTAATGTTGTGTTTATGCCACCCCCCAAAAGAAAACACCACCCCCAATCTAAAGGTGGCCAAACACGGGCCAATAAAAGCTGCCGACAGACCGGCAGCTTATTGGCCCGTGTATGGGGGCCCCCGATGGGCTTCCCCGATCGAGATCTGGCCGTAAGTCAGCCAGATCTTGATTGGATGGGACTAAAATCCCGTTGGATGGCGGCCGCATCTGTTCGTTGATGCGGTCCTGCATTCTGACCACCCGTTCCCATTCGTTAGGATCCGATCGTTGGACCCTAGGGCCCACAATCGGATAAGCGCAATATTGCCCACCTCAAGGTGGGCATATCGGAGAGAGATCCGCTCGTTTGGCAACATCTCTCCGTGTATGGCCACCTTAACTTGGAACCTTTTCTAACCTTTTGTTTGTTGAGGGTTATGCACATGTCCAATATATATACTTATATTTGATTTTTCTTGTAGGTCGTGCTGCTGCCACTGCTGCAGCAATTGGGGGACCACCACAGGAGGAAGGACGGCGACTGGGTTATCAACCTGCGGCACAACCGGGGCTCGTTGACGCAATGGTGCCTGCCATGCAGCCTACTATCCACCAGCAGCGCCGCCAGGAACTCTGGATGAGTTGGTGGATGGCCCAAATCCATACTGATATTCGGGAGACCCAGGTGACCATCCATCGTGGATTCCAGGACCTGGTGGCAGCCATGGCAGCCCAGCCTCATCGACCAGGGGGCTCTGCTGAGGGTGAAGTCCCTGGTCCACCTGCTGCTCCCCCTCCACCCCCTGAAGCTCCTCAACATCGGAGGGAAAGTGGGCATGGAAGGGGACACGGTCCTGTCCGAGGGGACAAACGTCCCTAGCTCCAGTCTGTGTCATTTTCCATCTGACACTGGCCTCTTTGCCTATTTTTCTGCTGGTAACAAACTTTGCCCTATTGACGCTTCAGGTATCACTTTGTCCTTTACCCAGCAGTGGGACTGACTCCCAAACAACACATCCCATTGTTTAAACTGTGCTCCATTCTCATCACTGAGGGGTGCCATTTTAACATCTATTGGCACCCTTTCCAATAACACCTGGAAAAGCACTTCAAAACATCTAAGTGCATTCGCTCTAACATATGTATATATGTATGGTTATCAGCACCAAGGTGTGCCATATCTAACATCCATTGGCACTCTTTCCAATAACATCTTGAAAAGCACTTACAAACATCAAAAAGTGCATTTGCTCTAACATATTTCTAGGGCAATGCTGCAGTGTTGCCTAACACATTCACTTGGCCAAAAAATGTTACATGTAAGGGTCAATTAATTCCATTGCAAGCATATGACTACACTTTTTTATTGTGTATTTATCACTAGTGCAGTGTTGCTTCAAAGGTTCCATATGCTAATCAAGCTCTGTATTCATGTGGTTTACATGTTATGTGCATTCATGTAACAATGGCCTATGTTCTGCAACTGTCAAAGTGAAAACAGTGTACCTTGTGCTTTGCACTATGAAGTATTGTTGGCTACCTCTGGCCTACTTTGGCTACCCAGCACTCATAATATGTGCTATTGCCTACTACTACCTCCTCCTCCTCCACCACCACCTCCTCCACCTGTGGTACTTAAATAGCAAGTCAAAGGTATATGATATGCCTTAAAGGCACAAAGCGTTGGTTGTAACTTTGCACTATAAAGTATTGTTGGCTACCTATGGCCTACTTTGGCTACCCAGCACTCATAATAGGTGCTAACACCTACTACCTCCTCCTCCTCCACCTGTGCTCATTAAATAGCAAGTCCAAGGTGTATGATATGCCTTAAAGGCACAAAGCATTGTTACTTTGCACAAGAAGTTATGTTGGCTACCTCTGGCCTACTTTGGCTACCCAGCACTCATAATAGGTGCTAATGCCTACTACCTCCTCCTACTCCTCCTCCTCCACCTGTGCTCATTAAATAGCAAGTCCAAGGTGTATGATATGCCTTAAAGGCACAAAGCATTGTTACTTTGCACAAGAAGTTATGTTGGCTACCTCTGCCCTACTTTGGCTACCCAGCACTCATAATAGGTGCTAACGCCTACTACCTCCTCCTCCTCCACCTGTGCTCATTAACCCTTTAAGTGCCACAGAACGTAGAATCTACGTTCTGTGGAAAAGTAACTTGAAATGCCACAGAACGTAGATTCTACGTTCTGCAGCACTTCCGGGTTCTGGAGCGGAGAAGCGGCTGTTAGCAGGGGATCGAGTGGCCCCTGGGGCGCGATCGACCAGGGGCCCCAAAACAGTAGCAGGCACGTGTCACTTACGTGTCCTGCTGCTGCAGCCTACACTGCGTCGTCCAGCTCCGCCCCCACAGCACAGGGACAGGAATCACGTCGCAGATGTCTTCCTGGGGCCCTTCCAGATCATCTGCAACAGTCTCCAGCAACTTTTTCAGGTTAGTTCAACAATTACACACACAAACACACCAACACACACTTATTACAGTAATACACACTTAGATTCACACTTACACACACTTACACATACATTTTTGGGGATTGGGGGGGTCACTTACACTCACTGCACTCACACACACACATGCACACGCGCACATAACATGTAATTTACCAATTGTACACACGCACACGCACATACATGGCATTGTGGCTTTTTTTTTTCTTATCGCATTGTCTCTTTTTTTGGCTGAACAAAAATGTTTTATTGCCATTACGAATAGCGTATTCGCTAACCGTACTGTGCAATACCTTTTGTATGTTATTTCGGTGATCATATTGCAATTTTGGGCATTTTGGTGCATTTTTAGCCTTTTTATTGAATTTTTTGCCATTTTATTGCATTTTCAGCTCTGCATATGTTGTGTTCACTTGTTTCTAGCCGTATAACCTATTTGGCCCAGCTAAAATATTCAAACTGTGATTCTGACGGCCGATTACACTAGTCTGGAAAAAAAAACATTGATTTTTGTGGTTTTATTGGATTTTTTTGCATTTCACTCTTTACTGCCTTATTTTGTTTTGCCTTGTAAATTTTATCTACTATATATCCATTTAGGGGTCTCTGTGCGCCACATAGTTTGGTATATATATGCATATCGGGCATCAAAGTGTTCAGTAGACCCCTGGCGTTCATATTTAGGATGTTTTATGCTGATATGTTACAAAATGTGGGGCATATAATGGGGTAAAATTCAAGCTTTGTGACGATTTTCAGAAATTTGATAAAAAACGTTATGTTCAGCATTGCTTTGCAGTTTGGCAGTTTGCAGTAGAAACACATATTTACCCATATTGGATTCGTCAGAATGTGTACTTTCTGAAAATATATGGTTTTCTGGGGTCTCTGTACTGTTAGGGGGTCTAATGTCGCATAATACACACACCAGGTGCTTATATTGCAGCAGCCAGCGCGTCAGCCGTGAAAATGTATATACACTGTTGTCATTTGGGGGTCTCTGTGTGCCACATAGTTTGGTATATCTATGCATATTGGGCATCAAAGTGTTCAGTAGACCCCTGGTCTTCATATTTAGGATGTTTTATGCTGATACGTTATAAACTGTGGTGCATATAATGGGGTAAAATTCAAGCTTTGTGACGATTTTCAGAAATTTGATAAAGACCGTTACGTTCAGCATTGCTTTGCAGTTTGGCAGTTTGCAGAAGGAACACACAATTTTGGGAAAGCCTTGCGACTCAGTAGTTTGGAGCAGAAAGGCATGGGTACCCATTTTAGATTCTGTAGAATGTGTACTTTCCAAAAATATATGGGTTTGGGGGGTAAACATATATTTCTGTGTTTTTACCTCACAAAAAATGCAGTCAATGTGTTGATTTTTCATTAGCTGTAGTTACCCACAGGACTATTTGTATGCGCTAACTTCATTTTGGGGCCTCTTAATGCCAGATATTTTGGTAAACCTATGAACAATGGCCACCAAACTGTTTGGAGGAACCCTGGCAATCATATTTAGGGTGCTTTTTCTTGGTGCGCAATGATACATGGGTGATATCGTGCTGGGAAGTTGAATCTTTGAGGCAATTTTCAGATATTTCACCAAAACCGACAATTTTGGGAAAGCCTTGCGACTCAGTCGTTTGGAGCAGAAAGGCATGGGTACCCATTTTAGATTCAGTAGAATGTGTACTTTCAGAAATATATGGGTTTGGGGGGTAAACATATATTTCTGTGTTTTTACCCCACAAAAATTGCAGTCAATGTGTTGATTTTTCAGTAGCTGAAGTAAAGTTCTGAACAATTTGGATGTGCTAACTTCATATTGGTGTCTCTAAATGCCAGATACTTTGGTAAACCTATGCATAATGGGCATCAAACTGTTCAGTGGACCCCTGGCAATCATATTTCAGGTGCTTTTTCTACCTATATTTGGTACCAAATATAGTTTGGGATATGCGGAGCAATAAAACCTTTGAAGTGATTTTTCAGAATTTTTTAATTTTTTTAGAAAAACTGCTATGTTCAGACAAGCTTTTATGTTTGGTAGTTGGGAGTAGAGAGACATAGTTACCCATTTTGGAATCAGCAGAATGTGTACTTTTCAAAAATGTATGGTTTTCTGGGGTAAACCTACGGTTTCAGGATTTTTTGCCTTGGAATCTAAAGCATGCCGTTTTCTGCCTTAGTGCTTTCAAAATTCGGTAATATACTGCACGGAGTTTTTGCTGTACAGATGTCCTAAATCTGCTTAAAACTATACATATCTGATATTGGCATGTTTCAGAGACATGAGGCTTTTCATGCATAAAATGTTTCTGGTATAAGTTCATATATTGTGAAAAATGGTAATTTTTCATTTTTTTTTTTTTGGTATTTAGCACTATAAATTTTTTTGCACATTTAAATTTTATAAATTTTTTTGCAGATTTAGAAAGCTCAGTTTCTACCGAAAAAAACAATGTATAGTTTTCCTAGGTAAACTATAGGTTTCTCCTCAGAAAATGCCCCTAAAGTGAGAGAGCACAAAATGTTTCAAAAACGGCTGGCATTTCGCGTAACCAAAATGTGAAATTCTGCTGGCACTTAAAGGGTTAACCTAATGCAGATCTGAGAAATTTGGCAAATATTCGTATATTTAAATTAACTGTTACTCCTATTTGCATTAAGTTACAATGTTTCCTTCTTTAGAACAGGTATTACCTATTCTATCACTGCAAAATATACAAATTTGTGGGGAAACCTATATGAACAATATAAAAATATGTGGGGAAAAAATGGTGTTTATACACTGTATTTTTAGACCCAGAGTTATGCTTCTTACAGTTACAGCCTGCAGCTGTTACAATAACAACCAGTCAATATTTGATAGGCAAACCTCTTACCAGTAAGACATGAAATGTTTGTTTTCAGGCAGATTACCTGTAAATACTGTACATCTATTGTTAGGTTGCTATGCCAGAATCAAATGTACTTTTATTACATTAAAGGAACATTAACACCAAAATATGAAAGTGTCAAAGTAATTAAAATATAATGAACTGTTGCTCTGCACTGGTAAAACTGGTGTGTTTGCTTCAGTAACTCTTCAAACGTTTATATAAACAAGCTGCTGTGTAACCATGGGGGCAGCCATTCAAAGCTGCAAAAAGGAGAAAAGGCACATGATACACAGAAGATTAAGCAGACTGTTAAGCTCTGTTGTATACAATTGGAATCTTCAGAAAGTATCTGTTATCTACTATGTATCCTGTGCTTGAATGGCTGCCCCCATGACTACACAGCAACTTGTTTATATAAACTATAGTAGTCTTTCTGAAGCAAACACACCACTTGTACCAGTGCAGGTGTTACTGTTCCTTTAAACCCCCCCACCCCATAAGATATTAGAGGGAACAGTCTCAGGAGAATACAGCTTATTGAGTCACACTATATAGCCACACTGTATACTATGGGGCAGATTTATTAAGGTTCGAATTAAAAATTCGAATTCAAATTCGAATTCTTACATTTTTTTTATGGTCAAAACTCTCAAATTCGAATTGTGAAGTATCCAAATTCGATTCAAGTTTTAATTCGAATTTCGAGATTTATCATAATCTGGCCCTTTAAGAACTCAAATTCGACTATTCGCCACCTAAAACCTGCCGAGTTCATGTATAAGTCAATAGGAGACGTCCAGGGACCAATTTGGACATGTTAGTAGCTTCCTGACATTCGAGTTTTTTTCTGAGAAAAAACTTGAATTGAATTCAGTCAAATTCGATTTGAATCCAATTTGAGATTTCAGTCAGTAAAATTCATTTGAGTTTTAGATATTCGGTTTTGAGTATATTCGAATTTAACCCTTAATAAAGGTGCCTCTATAGTGACATAATGTCCCTGAACCCTGTTGCAATATTATTTTCTGCCACCGCTCATAATGGTACAATTTTTGAACCTAGTGGATGATGATTTCTTTGCAAACAAATTCTGAGGCTGCTAATTAGTTTTAATCCCCACTTGAGGTGGCGAGCATTTGTCACAATACTAGTTGTTTAGAAACTGAGGGAATCATCCAGTAGGACAGCACAGGGTGAGTTTTGGTCACATTTGCTCCCAAGGTCCATAGAGGTCTTTAATCAAAATTCTAGAAGGGGGCTACTTAAAGGGCATGTAAAGGCAAAAAAAAAAAATATTAACTTGTCGGACCATGCCCCAGTCCTGATTGAAATAGAGTTGTGCCCTGTCCCAAAATCGTATGTACCATGGTCTTATCCCACTTTTTTCAAAGATAAACCAGAATTTAATAACATGTTAAAAGAAAGATGGAATCTTTTTCTAAAAGATAATGCTGAACATCAAGACAACCTTCCATTGTTATGGGATTCGTGGAAAGCGGTTATTCAAGGAGAAATAACTTCTTATAAAATTCATTTTAGAAGGAAATAGATAAAAAAATTTCTCCTTCATACTGAAATACAAATGAAAGCTTACTTGAATTTCATTATACATCCCTCAAAACAAAATAGTGAAAGATATAAAGAATCTTTAGAAAATCTGAAACATTGGACTAATTTGAGAGATCAAACTTCTATGATATATTATAAAGCTAAATGGAATAATTTGCATAATAAATCTAATCGATTTCTAGCTAACTTATTCAAAAATGGTAATAGACCACATAAGCCAATTCTTCTTAAAAATAGTTTAAATCAATTAACTAATTCTCCAAAGGAGATAGTGAATATTTTCAAAAATTATTTTGAATCTGTTTATTCTCCTTCACACACTAATACTAATGATTGTTTGGATTTTCTTTCAAAGATTAACTTTCCAAAATTATCTAAGGTACAATTAGATTTACTAAACCAACCAATTAACACACAGAAAGTGCTTTCCATTATAACTTCACTTAAGGACTTTAAAGCAGGAGGTCTGGATGGATTAACATCTCCATTTTATAAGTCATTAAAAATGGAAATAACCCCTTTTTTAACTAACTTTTATAATTAGTGATGGGCGAATTTATTCGCCAGGCGCGAATTCGCGGCGATTTTGCGAGTTTCGCCGCCAGCGAATAAATTTGCAAAACGCCCGTGAAAATTCGCGTCAAAAATTTTTCGGTGAAGCAAAACGGCGCAAATTCGCCCATCACTATTTATAATGAAATTTATTGTAAGGGGAAGTTTTTAAATTCTAGCTCTACTTCTCATATTAAACTAATTCCAAAAGAGGGAAAGGATCCTTCTCTACCAGCTTCTTTTAGGCCAATTTCTTTAATTAATCTCGATTTTAAGATACCAACAAAGATAATAGCTGATAGGTTATCCCAGATATTACCCAGCATTATTTCCCCTCAACAAAATGGCTTTGTAAAGAACAGAACAGGTGTTAAAAACATACGTACTCTATTGAATGTTATCTATAAAGCTAAGAAATCTACAACCCCGTGTTCTTTATTAAGCTTAGATGCTGAAAAAGCTTTTGATAATGTTTCATGGAAATATCTTTCGGAGTGTTGTGATCAATTTGGTTTTAAAAGGAAAATTTATCGATTTACTCAACTCCATTTATTCTAATCCTAAAGCAAGAATTGCAATTGCTGTAGCTGGAGAACTTTCTGAAACCTTTGGTCTCTTCAGAGGTACTCGTCAAGGTTGCCCTCTATCCCCTCTTTTATTTAATATCTCTATGGAGCCTCTGATCAGATTTTGAGATTCTTCCGATATTTTTAAGGGATTGAACATTGATGGTAAACATATTAAATCTTTAGCATATGCTGATGATCTTCTTTTGATTGTTAGTAATCCTATTTTATCACTTAAAAATATCTTTACGTTTTTTGATAATTACAAAAAAATTTTAGGATATATTATTAACTCTAGTAAAACTGAGATTTTGAACATTTGTAATGTGATTCCACGTCAATTACTTATAGATCTTCATCTTACATCACCTTTCTATTAAAATAAAATACCTTGGTATTTTTATCTCTACGGATCTTTGTAAATTATATTCTTTAAATTTCACTCCTTTAATTCAGAATATGAATGTCCTTTGCAAAAAATGGATTAATAGTCCACTAAATTTAATGGGAAGAGTGGCGTTATTTAAAATGCTAATTTTTCCAAAGATTACATATCCCATCCTTAACTTACCCTTATTGTTAAAGCATTCTGATATTCAAAAGTTAGACCGTATTTTGAGCAATTTTCTTTGGCAGAATAAAAAACCAAAAATTTCTTTAATGAGGTTGAGAAATTCTAAATTTTCAGGAGGACTTAATGTTCCTAATTTTAGGAAATTTAATTTAGCATCAAATACTAGATACATTTTGGAGTGGTTATCTTGTAAGGAGAAATTCACTAATCTTGATCTTGAATTATTCCTAGATTCCAAAGAACATATTACATCCTCTCTTCATAAAATCTGGTCTGACCAACATATTGATATCAAAAAAAATTCTATCTATAGAGATACGGTTATTACATGCAAGATTTTGTGTAAACAGAATAACTTAGGGGCAGATTCACTAAGGGTCGAATTTCGAAGTTAAAAATTCTTCGAAATTCGACCCTCGAATTGAAATCCTTCGACTTCGAATATCGAAGTCGAAGGATTTAGCGCTAAACGTTCGATCGAACGATTAAATCCTTCGAATCGAACGATTCGAAGGATTTTAATCAAACGATCGAATGAATATCCTTCGATCAAAAAAAGTTTAGCAAGCCTATGGGGACCTTCCCCATAGGCTAACATTGACTTCGGTAGGTTTTATCTGCCGAAGTAGGGGGTCGAAGTTTTTTTTAAAGGGAAAGTACTTCGACTATCGAATGGTCGAATAGTCGAACGATTTTTACTTCGAATCGTTCGATTTCGATCAAATTCGAACGAATTTAACCAATTCGATGGTCGAAGTACCCAAAAATACTTCGAAATTCGAAGTTTTTTTCATTCGAATCCTTCACTCGAAGTTAGTGAATCTGCCCCTTAAACTATAACATTTTGCCTTTTCTTTCCCCCTTTTTTTTTAAAGGGTTTCCTAAAAAACAAAGTAATCAGTTTTCTTATAAATGGAGAAAATTTGGTATATCCCAAATTAGACATATTGTAGATCCAGATACAGGTAATCCTTTTTCTTGGGAAATAGTTAAAAGATTATATAACCTTTCAGAAAGAGACAGACTAATCTATTCACAAATTAGACAAGGGTTTTCATTAAATGGAAGCAGAACTAGGTCGCAATTGAGAAAAAATCAGTTCTACCATTCAATATTGCAATTATCGGATGACCCTAGTCTTGATAGTATTCCTTTGATATCATCGCATTTACTTAGTAAACTTTCCAGGGTTAAAGATCCATTTGTCAATTCATCAGCTAAATGGACTTCCTTTTTGGAAACTAGTGCAACATCTAAAGACCTTTTGAGGTCCTTCCAAAATTTCAGGAAATATGTAAATTCTGAGGGTTGGAGAGATCAACATTATCGATTTACTCATCTTGGATATGGAATACTATTCCAGAACTCTATGGACTCTCAGAAGGTTTCCTATTTTCCTAAGTGTAGAGAGCAAAATGTTGATTTTTTTCATTATATATGGTCGTGCCCATTTATTAAACAGTTTTGGGAGTATGTTACCTGCTTTATTAAAAAGTCTATTAAGTCAAATTTTGTATTAAATCCACATTTTGCTTTATTGGGTCTGAAGGACTCCTTTTTGGAGGCAAATAAAATTTCATTAACAAATTTTTCAACCAAAATATTGGACTATTGCTGGTTAGTCCTGGCAGCTTCCCGGAAATCTATTTTCTTATGTTGGATTAGAGATGATTCTCCACAGTTGAAAGATGTATTTTCATATTTATACAATTTATGTATCCAAGAGGTCATTAGATATAGAGTTGATGAATTATCTCAGAGGAATAGGATTGAACGTAGATGGTCTTTTTATATTGAAACTCTTGATGATGCTAAAAGAAAATTCATTCACAAACTTATGGGGAAAGATGATGAAAACTAGTTATTTTATTTAAAGACTACCGTATATACTCGAGTATAAGCCGACCCGAGTATAAGCCGAGGTACCTAATTTTACCTACGAAAACTGGGAAAACTTATTGACTCTAGTATAAGCCTAGACACAACTACAGCCCTGTCTCCCAGCAGCGCACATTCTGCCAAAGCGACCCCCCAGTGATCAACCGGACTTCTTTGCAAAGTTGATGGTGACAGAGAATTGCCAAACGGATTACTGTGTGCATTGTCCCACTGTCCCACTACCATGTGCAGAGGGTGCTGTTTGATATTGCCAACACTGTTAATCTTTCGTATAACCAACAGAGGGCGCTGTGTGATATTGCAGTCACTGTTATTCTTTCATATAACCAACAGAGGGCGCTGTCTGATATTGCAGTCACTGTTATCTTTCATACAACCAACAGATGGTGCTGTGTGATATTGCAGTCACTGTTATTCTTTCATACAACCAACAGATGGCGCTGTGTGATATTGCAGTCACTGTTATTCTTTAATATAACCAACAGAGGGTGCACTGTTATTCTTTCATATAACCAACAGAGGGCATTGTGGGATATTGCAGTCTCTCCCCAAGTGTACTGTTGGTATAGGAATGATTAAAAGTGACTGCAATCTCAGCTACTCGGGTCGGGCTGACCCGCGTATAAGCCGAGGTAGACTTTTTCAGCACATTTTGGATGCTGAAAAACTCGGCTTATACACGGGTGTATACGGTAAGCCCTTTCACAAAATGCATTGTTTATCTTATTTAAATCTTCTTGATTGAGTCTTCAATTTTATTTCGTAAAGCTTGAGCTATATGGAAAGTACAGGTCTATTTATATTTATATATTTATATTTGTATTTGTTTTAAAAAAAAAATTTTTATGTGTATGGTTGATACTGTACAAATTCTTTTTGAATTACATATACATGTTTCTGCATAGCCATACGCTTGTGATTATCAAAAAGATATGTAAATTATTCATATTTTATTGCAAACTCAATAAAAAGAATTTGAAAAGAAAAAAAAAATAAATCCCTTATTTACTTTCTTTAATGAAAATGTAACCTATCTCCAATATACTTTAACCTTTTAAGTGCCAGCAGAATTTCACATTTTGGTTACGCGAAATGCCAGCCGTTTTTGAAACATTTTGTGCTCTCTCACTTTAGGGGCATTTTCTGAGGGGAAACCTATAGTTTACCTAGGAAAACTATACATTGTTTTTTTCGGTAGAAACTGAGCTTTCTAAATCTGCCTGAGTTTTCATGTATTTCCACCTGTGCAAAAAAATTTATAGTGCTAAATACCAAAAAAAAAAAGAAAAATTACCATTTTTCATCGTATATCAATTTATACCAGAAAAATATTTCATTTTACGGAGGAAAATCCAACTGATTTGGAAAGCCTTATGTCTCTCGAACGTGCCAATACCAGATATGTATAGTTTTAGGGAGATTTAGGACTTCTATACCTCAAAAACTCCCGGCAGTATATTAACGAATTTTGAAAGCACTAAGGCAGAAAACGGCATGCTTTAGATTCCAAGGCAAAAAAATCCAGAAACCGTAGGTTTACCCCAGAAAACCATACATTTTTGAAAAGTACACATTCTGCCGATTACAAAATGGGTAACTATGTCTCTCTACTCCCAACTACCAAACATAAAAGCTTCAAAATTCTGAAAAATCATTTCAAAGGTTTTATTTTGCTGCTCCGCATATCCCAAACTATATTAGGTACCAAGAAAAAGCACCTGAAATATGATTGCCAGGGGTCCACTGAACAGTTTGATACCCATTATGCATAGGTTTACCAAAGTATCTGGCATTTAGAGACACCAATATGAAGTTAGCACATCCAAATTGTTCAGGACTTTACTTCAGCTACTGAGAAATCAACACATTGACTGCATTTTTTGTGGGGTAAAAACACAGAAATATATGTTTACCCCCCAAAACCCATATATTTTTGGAAAGTACACATTCTACTGAAGCTAAAATGGGTACCCATGCCTTTCTGCTCCAAACTACTGAGTCGCAAGGCTTTCCCAAAATTGTCGGTTTTGGTGAAATATCTGAAAATTGCCTCAAACCTTCAGCTTCCCAGCACCATATCGCCCATGTATCATTACGTACTAAGAAAAAGCACCCTAAATATGATTGCCAGGGTTCCTCTGAACATTTTGGTAGTCATTGTTCATAAGTTTACCAAAGTATCTGGCATTTAGAGGCCCCAAAATGAAGTTAGCGCATACAAACAGTCCCATGGGTAACTTCAGCAAATGAAAGATCAACACATTGACTGCATTTTTGTGGGGTAAAAACACAGAAATATATGTTTACCCGCCAAAACCCATATATTTTTGGAAAGTACACATTCTACCGAATCTAAAATGGGTACCCATGCCTTTCTGCTCCAAACTACTGAGTCGCAAGGCTTTCCCACAATTGTCGGTTTTGGTGAAATATCTGAAAATTGCCTCAAAGCTTCAACTTCTCAGCACCATATCACCCATGTATCGTTACGCACCAAGAAAAAGCACCCTAAATATGATTGCCAGGGTTCCTCCAAACAGTTTGGTGGCCATTGTTCATAGGTTTACCAAAGTATCTGGCATTTAGAGGCCCCAAGATGAAGTTAGTGCATACAAATAGTCCTGTGGGTAACTTCAGCTAATGAAAAATCAACACATTGACTGCATTTTTGTGGGGTAAAAACACAGAAATATATGTTTACCCCCAAAACCCATATATTTTTGGAAAGTACACATTCTACTGAATCTAAAATGGGTACCCATGCCTTTCTGCTCCAAACTACTGAGTCGCAAGGCTTTCCCAAAGTTGTCGGTTTTGGTGAAATATCTGAAAATTGCCTCAAAGCTTCAACTTCTCAGCACCATATCACCCATGTATCGTTATGCACCAAGAAAAAGCACCCTAAATATGATTGCCAGGGTTCCTCCGAACAGTTTGGTGGCCATTGTTCATAGGTTTACCAAAGTAACTGGCATTTAGGGGCCCCAAAATGAAGTTAGTTCATACAAATAGTCCTGTGGGTAACTTCAGCTAATGAAAGAGCAACACATTGACTGCATTTTTGTGGGGTAAAAACACAGAAATATATGTTTACCCCCCAAACCCATACATTTTTGGAAAGTACACATTCTACAGAATCTAAAATGGGTACCCATGCCTTATTGCTCCAAACTACTGAGTCGCAAGGCTTTCCCAAAGTTGTCGGTTTTGGTGAAATATCTGAAAATTGCCTCAAAGCTTCAACTTCCCAGCACCATATCACCCATGTGTCATTACGTACTAAGAAAAAGCACCCTAAATATTATTGCCAGGGTTCCTCTGAACATTTTGGTGGCCATTGTTCATAAGTTTACCAAAGTATCTGGCATTTAGAGGCCCCAAAATGAAGTTAGCGCATACAAACAGTCCCGTGGGTAACTTCAGCTAATGAAAAATCAACACATTGACTGCATTTTTGTGGGTTAAAAACACAGAAATATACGTTTACCCCCCAAAACCCATATATTTTTGGAAAGTACACATTCTACAGAATCTAAAATGGGTACCCATGCTTTTCTGCTCCAAACTACTGAGTCGCAAGGCTTTCCCACAATTGTTGGTTTTGGTGAATTATCTGAAAATTGCCTCAAAGCTTCAACTTCCCAGCACCATATCACCCATGTGTCATTACGTACTAAGAAAAAGCACCCTAAATATGATTGCCAGGGTTCCTCTGAACATTTTGGTGGCCATTGTTCATAAGTTTACCAAAGTATCTGGCATTTAGAGGCCCCAAAATGAAGTTAGCGCATACAAACAGTCCCGTGGGTAACTTCAGATAATGAAAAATCAACACATTGACTGCATTTTTGTGGGGTAAAAACACAGAAATATATGTTTACCCCCCAAAACCCATATATTTTTGGAAAGTACACATTCTACCGAATCTAAAATGGGTACCCATGCCTTTCTGCTCCAAACTACTGAGTCGCAAGGCTTTCCCACAATTGTCGGTTTTGGTGAAATATCTGAAAATTGCCTCAAAGCTTCAACTTCCCAGCACCATATCACCCATGTGTCATTACGTACTAAAAAAAAGCACCCTAAATATGATTGCCAGGGTTCCTCTGAACATTTTGGTGGCCATTGTTCATAAGTTTACCAAAGTATCTGGCATTTAGAGGCCCCAAAATGAAGTTAGCGCATACAAACAGTCCCGTGGGTAACTTCAGCTAATGAAAAATCAACACATTGACTGCATTTTTGTGGGGTAAAAACACAGAAATATATGTTTACCCCCCAACCCCATATATTTTTGGAAAGTACACATTCTACAGAATCTAAAATGGGTACCCATGCCTTTCTGCTCCAAACTACTGAGTCGCAAGGCTTTGCCAAATTTGGCGGTTTGGGTGAAATATCTGGAAATTGCCTCAAAGCTTCAACTTTCCAGCATCGTATTGTCCATGTATCATTACCAGCATAAAGCATCCTAAAAATAAACATAGGGGTCTACTAAACAGTTTGATGCCCAATGTGCATAGATATACCAAACTATGTGGCGCACAGAGACCCCCAAATGACAACATTTATAGACATTTTCACCGCTGACGCACTGGCTGCTGCAATATAACCACCCGGTGTGTGTATTATGCGACATTAGACCACCTAACAGTACAGAGACCCCAGAAAAACCATATATTTTCAGAAAGTACACATTCGGACGAATCCAATATGGGTAAATAAGTGTTTCTACTGCAAACTGCCAAACTGCAAAGCAATGCTGAACATAACGGTTTTTATCAAATTTCTGAAAATTGTAACAAAGCTTGAATTTTACCCCATTATATGCCCCACATTTCGTAACTTATCAGCATAAAACATCGTAAATATGAACGCCAGGGGTCTACTGAACACTTTGATGCCCAATATGCATAGATATACCAAACTATGTGGCGCACAGAGACCCCCAAATGACAATAGTGTATATACATTTTCACGGCTGACGCGCGCTGGCTGCTGCAATATAAGCACCTGGTGTGTGTAATATGCGACATTAGACCCCCCTAACAGTACAGAGACCCCAGAAAACCATATATTTTCAGAAAGTACACATTCTGACGGATCCAATATGGGTAAATATGTGTTCCTACTGCAAACTGCCAAACTGCAAAGCAATGCTGAACGTAACGGTTTTTATCAAATTTCTGAAAATTGTCACAAAGCTTAAATTTTACCCCATTATATGCCCCACATTTCGTAACTTATCAGCATAAAACATGTTAAATATGAACGCCAGGGGTCTACTGAACACTTTGATGCCCAATATGCATAGATATACCAAACTATGTGGCGCACAGAGACCCCCAAATGACAATAGTGTATATAAATTTTCACAGCTGACGCGCTGGCTGCTGCAATAAAAGCACCTGGTGTGTGTATTATGCGACATTAGACCCCCCTAACAGTACAGAGACCCCAGAAAACCCTATATTTTCAGAAAGTACACATTCTGACGAATCCAATATGAGTAAATAAGTGTTTCTACTGCAAACTGCCAAACTGCAAAGCAATGCTGAACATAACGGTTTTTATCAAATTTCTGAAAATCGTCACAAAGCTTGAATTCTACCCCATTATATGCCACACATTTTGTAACTTATCAGCATAAAACATCCTAAATATGAATGCCAGGGGTCTACTGAACACTTTGATGCCCAATATGCATAGATATACCAAACTATGTGGCGCACAGAGACCCCCAAATGACAATAGTGTATATACATTTTCAAGGATGACGCGCTGGCTGCTGCAATATGAGCACCTGGTGTGTGTATTATGCGACATTAGACCCCCCTAACAGTACAGAGACCCCAGAAAACCATATATTTTCAGAAAGTACACATTCTGACGAATCCAATATGGGTAAATAAGTGTTTCTACTGCAAACTGCCAAACTGCAAATCAATGCTGAACGTAACGGTTTTTATCAAATTTCTGAAAATCGTCACAAAGCTTGAATTCTACCCCATTATATGCCACACATTTCGTAACTTATCAGCATAAAACATCCTAAATTTGAACGCCAGGGGTCTACTGAACACTTTGATGCCCAGTATGCATAGATATATCAAACTATGTGGCGCACAGAGACCCCCAAATGACAATAGTGTATATACATTTTCACGGCTGACGCGCTGGCTGCTGCAATATAAGCACCTGGTGTGTGTATTATGCAACATTAGACCCCCCTAACAGTACAGAGACCCCAGAAAACAATATATTTTCAGAAAGTACACATTCTGACGAATCCAATATGGGTAAATAAGTGTTTATACTGCAAACTGCCAAACTGCAAAGCAATGCTGAACATAACTTTGATGCCCAATATGCATAGCTATACCAAACTATGTGGCGCACAGAGACCCCCAAATGACAATAGTGTATATACATTTTCAAGGCTGACGCGCTGGCTGCTGCAATATGAGCACCTGGTATGTGTATTATGCGACATTAGACCCCCCTAACAGTACAGAGACCCCAGAAAACCATATATTTTCAGAAAGTACACATTCTGACGAATCCAATATGGGTAAATAAGTGTTTCTACTGCAAACTGCCAAACTGCAAATCAATGCTGAACGTAACGGTTTTTATTAAATTTCTGAAAATCGTCACAAAGCTTGAATTTTACCCCATTATATGCCCCACATTTCGTAACTTATCAGCATAAAACATCCTAAATATGAACGCCAGGGGTCTACTGAACACTTTGATGCCCAATACGCATAGATATACCAAACTATGTGGCGCACAGAGACCACCAAATGACAATAGTGTATATACATTTTCACGGCTGACGCGCTGGCTGCTGCAATATAAGCACCTAGTGTGTGTATTATGCGACATTAGACCCCCCTAACAGTACAGAGACCCCAGAAAACCATATATTTTCAGAAAGTACACATTCTGACGAATCCAATATGGGTAAATATGTGTTTCTACTGCAAACTGCCAAACTGCAAAGCAATGCTGAACATAACGGTTTTTATCAAATTTCTGAAAATTGGCAGAAAGCTTGACTTTTACCCCATTATATGCCCCACATTTCGTAAAGTATCAGCATAAAACATCCTAAATATGAACACCTGGTGTCTACTGAACACTTTGATGCCCAATATGCATAGATATACCAAACTATGTGGTGCACAGAGACCCCAAATGGATATATAGTATATAAAATTTACAAGGCAAAACAAAATAAGGCAGTAAAGAGTGAAATGCAAAAAAATCCAATAAAACCACAAAAATCAATGTTTTTTTTTCCAGACTAGTGTTATCGGCCGTCAGAATCACAGTTTGAATATTTTAGCTGGGCCAAACAGGTTCTACGGCTAGAAACAAGTGAACACAACATATGCAGAGCTGAAAATGCAATAAAATGGCTAAAAATTCAATAAAATGGCTAAAAATGCACCAAAATACCCAAAATTGCAATATAATCACCGAAATAACATACAAAAGGTATTGCACAGTACGGTTAGCGAATACGGTATTCGTAATGGCAATAAAACATTTTTTTCAGCCAAAAAAAGAGACGATGCGATAAGAAAAAAAAAAAAAGCCACAATGCCATGTATGTGCGTGTGCGTGTGTACAAATGGTAAATTACATGTTATGTGTGCGTGTGTGCGTGTGCACATGTGTGTAAGTGCAGTGAGTGTAAGTGACCCCCCCCAATCCCCAAAAATGTATGTGTAAGTGTGTGTAAGTGTGAATCTAAGTGTGTATTACTGTAATAAGTGTGTGTTGGTGTGTTTGTGTGTGTAATTGTTGCACTAACCTGAAAAAATCGCTGAAGACTGTTGCAGGCGATCAGGAAGAGCCCCTGGAAGACATCTGCCTCGTGGTTCCTGTCTGTGTGCTGTGGGGGCGGAGTTCGACGATCCGGTGCAGGCTGCAGCAGCAGGACACGTAAGTAACACGTGCCTGCTGCTGTTTTTGGGCCCCTGGGCGATCGCGCCCCAGGGGCCACTCGATCCCCTGCTCTGCTCGTTGCCTAGGGGCAGGGGATCGAGCAGGAACGGAGCGAGCGGCTCTAACAGCCGCTCCTCCGCTTCTGAACCCGGAAGTGCTGCAGAACGTAGAATCTACGTTCTGTGGCATTTCAAGTACCTTTGCCACAGAACGTAGATTCTACGATCTGTGGCATTTAAAGGGTTAATTCAAAAATGTGTACCGTTTGTATAAGAAGCCTGACTGTATGATTCCAAGGTCTGGCCCCCCTTTTCCTCAGGCCCCCCATGACCACAGGTCTGCTTCCTCTATAGTTACACCACTGATGTGATTTTAGTGTTTTACCTGCAGCGATTCACAGCACCTACAATGGTAAAGAATTTTCAGGCATTTTGTTGCCACAACAAATGCACTAGAGAAAATGCTAAGTGTTATTGCCCTAAAGTTAAAAAGTTAATAAGCCTGTGTAAAATTTTGTGTAACTACCTTATCTCACATTATGCCGAAAGGAAATGTTTATCCATTGAAATGCTAACTTAACCATTTGACTATTAGCAGAATGAAAGTGTTTATTAAAATGTTAATTTTCTGACACTTAGGTGGTCACACCATTAGTGCGAAGCAGTTGCGTTGTTGGTTGGTGCTGCCATGGGGCTAAGCCTCACAGGGGGGAATTCAAACATTGATCCTAGTGCCCGACCACCTCAGGCTCACATAAAGGAACTGGGGTCTCACTCGTCACATGTTGGCGAAACAATAGGCAGTATAGCAGGATTGGAGCCATATGCAAGAAGGCTTGAGTTTGTAAGCCGAAACGTTGAATTAAATCTACCAGCTTTTTTTCACTTATCAAGACCTATGTGTGCGGAAGTTTTTTTGCTATAGATAGATAGATAGATAGATAGATAGATAGATAGATGGATGGATGGATAGATAGATAGATAGATAGATAGATAGATAGATAGATAGATAGATAGATAGATAGATAGATAGATAGATATTGTGAAGTTTGGGGGGATCACAGCGGGATTGTTATTATAAATGCAGGCCACTCCCAGGTGAAAAGAAAAACAGTCCGTTTATTTTGAACACAAAGAGCTTCCAGCAGCAGTCAAAATGTAACAGAAAGAAAACAGCTTCATTCAGCAACATAAAGTCCAGCAATAAACACTTACTTACTTCAGCGTTTTTAAGTTTTCAGTACCCCAAGGTACTATCCCAGCTTGGTCTGTGGGGAAAACACCAGGAAAATATCCCCCTGGCTATCAGGAAAATATCCCCCTGGCTATCAGGCCCCCCAGGTCTCTCTAAGTACAGCCGTTCCAAACCAAAACCAGCCCAGCCCTCCTGTGCAGCTCCTTCTCTCACACACTGCACACTTGCTGCTGACTCACTTAAACACCTCTTGGCTGTCCAGCCCACCTTCTGGCTGCTTAACCCTCTGGTGTTTCTTAAAGGGCACATTCCTAAATGGATGTCTCAGAACCTAAAAACAGGGGATACATATCTGCCATCCACTATAAATCCCGTCCGGCTTGTACAATATATATATATAATCTACAGTCTGGTCATTTCCCTATGGGACCAGACTGTAAATTATATCCTTATAAACAGCGCGTTCTGGCGTCAGAACGCGCCATTTATAAACTTAAAGGGACAGCACTTGTAGCTGCTGCTCTCATCTCTACCCTTGTTTCCCGCAGTTTGGCTTTCATGCGCCACATTTCGTTGCTTCGCCCGCACTTAACACGCGCCACCTGTTTCACTGCCTCCCATCTATCGCTGCACATTCCTTCCTCCCAGGTCACCTGCAGCTGCCTCCCTGGACAGTGTCGCTTCCTTCCTCACACGATTCCTCTCCACTCTCAATGCCCGTCGCGTCCACTATGGCAGTCACTCCCCCCTCCCATCCATCATCTCAAATCTCGCTCCCCCTCGCACCAACAATTGCATGTCTGGGAAGGGGGTGTGACTTCCTGTGTGAGGACTTTACTGTTGTGAGGTAATTTTGAGTAAAACAGCAGAAAAAATTAGAGCAAACAGAAAGGAATCAGTAGTTACGATTTCTAACCATATTGCTGACAGAAAAAGTCTTGCTCCCCCTCCCATCATTCATCTCAAAACTCGCTCCCCCTCCCATCCATTATCGCAAGTCTCGCTCCCCCCCCTCCCATCACTATATCAAGTTTCACTCCCTCTCCTTCCCTTGGCCCACCCCCATCTCTGATGCAGCAGAATGTCATCACACAGAGCAAGCTCCTGCAAAATCTAAAGAAAGCAAAAGTAATACAGGTACCAAAAGGGATGCAGGGGGAAAAAAAATCCACAAGGAGGGACAACAGCAAAAAAAAGTTATGCATTTTGTAAAAAGCAAGGACAGGATGTAAAAATTGAACTTAGAAACTGTAGATTATAATAAATAATGTACCCCCTACTTAAAATTTATAAATATATTATAAGCACCTCGGAGTTATGTGACCTGTATAAAAGCACTCGGCCTGCGGCCTCGTGCTTTTATATGGTCACATAACTCCTCGGTGACTGATAATATCTTTATAAATTACAGTAGGGGGTACATTATTCACTATATATACTATAAACATACATAACACGTCCCTGGTAAATAAGCCTAAATGAGTTTAAGTTATGTTGTTGTTGAGGTAGAATTTGTTTTTTTTTTTACTTTTTCATAAAGGGGTGGGTAACATTTTGAATAGTACATGGTGGAGTGCACACTTATATAACAAAACAAGAAGTACTTTATGAATAAATAGCATAGTCATGGGTGGACAACACAGTGGCTCAGTGGGCAGGATTCCTACCTGGCAGCACTGGAGTCTGGTGTGGCGTAGGCACTATCTGCAAGGAGTTTATATTTTCAACCTGTGTATGATTTCCTCCCACACTGCCAGGTAGACAGCTAGTGTACTGTGTCTATGACATCTCCAGCAAATTATATCATGAGAGAAATAGGTAATGGCACTTGCATTACAAACGCTGAATACATTGAAATCCTGGTGACAAATTATATAGTAAAACTTAGTGTGTATGGTCACCTCAAGTACAGTAAATACAGTGATATTAGGGGGAACTAGTGGACCAAGTACAGTATATACAGTAATACAGAGCAGGAACTGGCACCTTGTTGCGTGGCTAAATTCTGTGTCCCCAAAGATATTTTGCCAAGGGCCCAGTCGATGGTAGTTAACGACACGGCTGAAAAGGTTAGTAAAGTTAATGTTATGCTCACTGGGTATTGGAACTTGATGACAAGGTCAGGCTAATCCCTTAAATTGTTTGTTACTTGTCTAAAGGCAATCGCCCATAATAATTGTTGAATAACAGTTAAATAACTTTGTTAATGGTTACATTGTATATTTATAATAATATATGAGCAGTTAAAATCACTATTGCTTAATAATTTTATCATAAAGCCAAACATATTTCAGGCAATATCTGGGAATATCAGGCAATATATGTGAAATTATGACAAAACATATTATAGTAGGATTGTGTTAGTATACTTTTAATGACAGCCTAGTGCTCCTGCCATCCCATTCGTCTGACCTACCAAAACCTATGATACCAGTGTGTATATCTCTCCCTTTTCATACAGTCCCTAAGCACCAAAGCTTGAGCTGGAGGGGGGGGGGGGAAGATCTCGGAATGAGTCAGGAAGAGAGAGGAGGAATAATGATAAGAAAAAATGGCCACCGGCAGCTGCAGAAACCAGTACCAACTCCTGACTTTCCGGGATGGTCCGGCTGCACTGGCTGGTCAGCATTAATGGAAGCAACAGCTAGAACAACAGTGGCTCGGACAGCTGCTCACTAGGTCACAGCATCTGAAGTACAGTCGCAGAGGACCATCTGCCTCATCTTTCTATTTGGTTTCTTGTCTTAAGTGACATATTAAAGAATTACTATTTATTTGGAAGCGAATATTTGGAATACGTGAATGCAGCATGCCTGGCGCTGGACCGCAGTAGAAGGAGGAGGAGGAAGAGGGCAGGTTGTGTTTGTGTGCACTCGGCTCTGCCTTTATTCTGCAACCCTGCACAACGGTGAGTTCTGCTGGTCTCATCTCTCTGGTGCTGGAGAGATACATGGACAAACCCATGGCATTTGTGTATAAATCATCTCTTGTTTGCACTGTGATGAATATTATGCCTTTTTTGCTCTATAGAATTGCTATGCATAAGATGGCAATTTTAAAGGGGGAAGTTCATATAACTATTCCTTCCCCTGGCCTTTGCTAGGATGCAGTCCCACTGGTAGAAGCTGAAAACAACATATCTGCATTAAAATGGTTAGTCATACAATGGAGCTTAAGGTCCCCACAGACACAAAGATTTTTCTTTGGTGAACAACCGATTTTAGTGCAATCCATCCAATTCATCAAATTAGGTTAGTGGGAATCGAACGATCATGCATCCAAGGATTTTTCATCCGACATCTGTCAGAAAATTGATCGGCCAGGTTAAAAAAAAATTAAAACGGCCACAGTGAAATCTATCTGTGTTTGCAGGGCAAAGCAGGCAGCTACCCTCGGTTTCGCTGGCTTCAACTACATATTATCGCTTGAAAAAGTTTTTTAGTTGATGGACAAATCATACATTTCTATCTGTGTTTGCAGGGCCAAGCAGGCAGCTACCCTCAGTTTCCCTGGCTTTAACTAGACATTATCGCTTGAAAAAGTCTTTTTAGTTGATGGACAAATCATACATTTAAATGATAGTTTCAAGATAATTTTGGTCTCACGATAACGAAAAGATCTTTTAAAAATCTTCATCTATTGCCAGCTTTATAGTATTGCTTTATCTGTGTAAAGCAATTCTTTTCAATATCTCCTAGACTTGCAAATTAGTTTATGGCCTAATCTTAGGTTAGTAGGGCACAGGGATATGCTTCTGCAAGGTCACAAGGAGTGTTTTACAGAGATTATCCATCCTTAACATCAGACCCTACCACAATGTTGCGTACAGTATCACACACTACCCCAATGGTGCTTACAGTAACACACACACACGAATAAATCTCTGCTTCTGCGGGCAACTTATCTCCTGTAAAAGCTTTCCCCTTGGCAATAATGCGAATCGCTTGGTGCTAAAACCCTTGTGCTGTTTTAGTTTTTCAAAATCGCTTGAACTTTCCTCTTTTTCCCTGTCATAATAAAACAGTACCTTGTACTTGCTCCAAACTAACATAAAATTAATCCTTGTGGGAAGCAAAACCAGCATGTTGGGTTTATTTAATGTTTAAATGATTTTTTAGTTAATTAAAGGGGTACTCCACAAAAACAGAACTTACGCTTTTTGAAAAGTAACATAATTTCAAGCAACTTTTTAATATACATCAATTAAAAAATATGCAGACTTTTCATGGTTTCTGACAGTTCCCTGAGCCTAGCCCTCTGTTCTCCTGTTAAACTGGCTACTATTACTACTACTACTATTACTTTGCCAGCTGTCCTTAGCCTGCATCCCCCAAACCCCACAATTCCCTGCACACGTGATTTCAATAAGGAAACGAACATCAGAGTGCAATGCATTGTGGGGTATGTAGTTCTTGCATGCTGTCTGTAAACTGTGGAGAAGTTGTTATAATTTGTAACATCAGTGTTTTAGTCCTTCCATCTCTGCCAGGATTTTAAATGATGTAGAAAGAGAAGAAAGAGAATTAATACTTTTTGAAGTAAGTAACTGTGATGGATATATTAGGGGTTTCTGTGTTATGTGGGCCTCTTTATCAAATTTTGGTTTGGAAGCCGGAGTTCCCCTTTAAGACATGAATACTATATAAGACAAAATCCAAATTATGGAAAGATCTGTTATCTGTAAAACCCCGAGCATTCTGGATAATAGGTTCCATACCTGTACTAAGAACTATTTTTAATAACCCAGTGTGTTTTTGCTTCAGCCATACACCTTCTTGAAGCTAATGCCAGTACAACGCATTCAGGGAGAGAATTCCACTAACTTCACAGCTCTCACTGTAAAAACCCTTTCTAGATGGAATTTTATTAAATACTTTTGATAATTCTGTTTTAGTTTTTTACACTCTTCTTGTTGACTAGGAATATGCTGTACCTCACTGATTACCAAAAATATCCTTACATTTTCTTGGGAATTCTCCTGATTATTTGCTTTTTCAATCACCTATATCCATTTCATATGTGTTTTATAGCTAAAATATCTAGGGATGCTCTTATATTTCTTGCACAAAAACAGCACATACAACTGGTGACCACTATTGTTCAAATATATTGGGGAGGGGAAAAGCGGGGAAGGCAAATATATTATTTAATCAAGAAGATTGAAGCCTGAATGCAGTCTGATCAGGATTATTGTGTAGATATACTGTATGTACACAGTTTATTGCTGGATCCAGTATAAACAGAATTAGCTGACTTCCCTAAAGTTACTTGAACAAGTGACTATTTTTATACTTTCTTTTGCATCGTCGCTGGGAACCTAGCTGATGATTAGGGATGTAGCGAACGTCGGAAAAAAAGTTCGCGAACATATTCGCGAACTTGCGCAAAAATGCGAGCGGTTCGCGAACGGTTCGCGAACCCCATAGACTTCAATGGGAAGGCGAACTTTAACATCTAGAAAAGACATTTCTGGCCAGAAAAATGATTTTAAAGTTGTTTAAAGGGTGCAACGACCTGGACAGTGGCATGCCAGAGGGGGATCAAGGGCAAAAATGTATCTGAAAAATCTGCCTGTGTGTGCTTGGAAGAGATAGTGTAGGGGGAGAGCTGTTAGTGATTTCAGGGACAGATGATAGTAAGCTTGCTGGCTAGTAATCTGCTTGATACTGCTCTGTATTGGAGGGACAGAAGTCTGCAGGGATTTGAGGGACATTTTAGCTTAGGTAGCTTTGCTGGCTAGTAATCTACTGTTCTCTTTAAACAACTGCCATACGTTGACCTTGTAGGCATTGTTTGCCCAGTTTTTTGGACGCAGCCACTGAAGCACAGTTGCCAGAAAAAATATGCCATATAAATGCTGAAAATAGTAATTTTTCGCCATACGTTGACCTTGTAGACATTGTTTGCCCAGTTTTTTTGGACGCAGCCACTGAAGCACAGTTGCCAGAAAAATTATGCCATATAAATGCTGAAAATATAAATTTTTTTGGTTGCAGCCACTGAAGCACAGAGGCCAGAAAAATTATGCCATATAAATGCAGAAAATATGCATTTTTTTGGTCGCAGCCACTGAAGCACAGTTGCCAGAATAATTATGCCATATAAATGCTGAAAATATAAATTTTTTTGGTTGCAGCCACTGAAGCACAGAGGCCAGAAAAATTATGCCATATAAATGCAGAAAATATGCATTTTTTTGGTCGCAGCCACTGAAGCACAGTTGCCAGAAAAAATATGCCATATAAATGCTGAAAATAGTCATTTTTTGCCATATACGTTGAGTCAACGTATGGCAAAAAATTACTATTTTCAGCATTTATATGGCATATTTTTTCTGGCCTCTGTGCTTCAGTGGCTGCGGCCAAAAAAACTGGGCAAACAATGCCTACAAGGTCAACGTCGTTGACCTTGTAGGCATTGTTTGCCCAGTTTTTTTGGCCGCAGCCACTGAAGCACAGAGGCCAGAAAAAATATGCCATATAAATGCTGAAAATAGTAATTTTTTTGGTCGCAGCCACTGAAGCACAGTTGCCAGAAAAATTATGCCATATAAATGCTGAAAATATAAATTTTTTTGGTTGCAGCCACTGAAGCACAGAGGCCAGAAAAATTATGCCATATAAATGCTGAAATATAAATTTTTTTGGTTGCAGCCACTGAAGCACAGAGGCCAGAAAAATTATGCCATATAAATGCAGAAAATATGCATTTTTTTGGTCGCAGCCACTGAAGCACAGTTGCCAGAAAAATTATGCCATATAAATGCAGAAAATATGCATTTTTTTGGACGCAGCCACTGAAGCACAGTTGCCAGAAAAAATATGCCATATAAATGCTGAAAATAGTCATTTTTTGCCATACGTTGACCTTGTAGACATTGTTTGCCCAGTTTTTTTGGTTGCAGCCACTGAAGCACAGAGGCCAGAAAAAATTAAACCAGTAGGGTTTGCACCCTAGTTTGTAACGGTGGCGGAGGGAGGAGGAGGACGCTAAAGGACAGCTGTGTGTGGAGTCATGAGGCTTGAAGAGAAGGACAGCTGCATAGAAGTCAGAACAAGTCTTCCGGCGTGCAGTAACCCTCCGAGATCCACCCCTCATTCATTTTAATAAAGGTCAGGTAATCGACACTTTTGTGACCTAGGCGAGTTCTCTTCTCAGTTACAATCCCTCCTGCTGCACTGAAGGTCCTTTCTGAGAGCACACTTGAGGCTGGGCAAGACAAGAGGTTCATGGCAAATTGTGACAGCTCTGGCCACAGATCAAGCCTGCGCACCCAGTAGTCCAGGGGTTCATCGCTCCTCAGAGTGTCGATATCTGCAGTTAATGCCAGGTAGTCCGCTACCTGCCGGTCGAGGCGTTCTTTGAGGGTGGATCCAGAAGGGTTGTGGCGCTGCCTTGGACAGAAAAACATTTGCATGTCTGACGTTACAGACTGGCCAAAGGGCTTTGTCCTTGCAGGTGTGCTCGTGGCAGGATTACTGGCACCTCTGCCCCTGGAATGTTGATGAGTTCCTGAAGTGACATCACCCTTAAAAGCATTGTACAACATGTTTTGCAGGCTGGTTTGTAAATGCCGCATCTTTTCGGACTTGTGGTATGTTGGTAACATTTCTGACACTTTATGCTTGTACCGAGGGTCTAGTAGCGTTGCGACCCAGTACAGGTCCTTCTCCTTAAGCCTCTTGATACGGGGGTCCTTCAACAGGCATGACAGCATGAAAGACCCCATTCTCACAAGGTTGGATGCAGAGCTATCCATCTCCGCTTCCTCATTATCAAGGACTGCATCATCCACGGTCTCCTCCCCCCAGCCACGTACAAGACCAGGGGTCCCCAAAAGGTCACCACTAGCCCCCTGGGAAGCCTGCTCCTGTTGGTCCTCCTCCTCCTCCTCCACAAAGCCACCTTCCTCCTCTGACTCCACTTCTGGCACCTCTCCCTGCGTTGCAGCAGGTGCCTGGGTTCGTTCTGGTGATTCCGACCAGAAATCGTGCGCTTCCAGCTCCTCGTCACGCTGGTCTACAGCCTCATCTGTCACTCGTCGCACGGCACGCTCCAGGAAGAAAGCGAAGGGTATTAGGTCGCTGATGGTGCCTTCGGTGCGACTGACCATATTTGTCACCTCTTCAAAAGGTCGCATGAGCCTGCAGGCATCGCGCATAAGCACCCAGTAACGGGGGAAAAAAATCCCCAGCTGTGCAGATCCAGTCCTACCACCCAGTTCAAAAAGGTACTCGTTGACGGCCCTTTGTTGTTGCAGCAGACGTTCCAACATAAGGAGCGTTGAATTCCAGCGAGTCTGGCTGTCAGAAATCAAACGCCTGACTGGCATGTTGTAGCGCTGCTGAATGTCAGCAAGGCGTGCCATGGCTGTGTAGGAACGTCTGAAATGGGCCGACACCTTTCTGGACTGGGTGAGAACGTCCTGGAATCCTGGGTACTTGGAGACAAAACGTTGGACTATTAAATTTAACACATGTGCCATGCAGGGCACATGTGTTAAATTGCCTAGTCTCAACGCTGCCAACAGATTGCTTCCATTGTCACACACCACTTTTCCGATCTGCAGTTGGTGTGGGGTCAGCCACCGATCGGCCTGTGACTGCAGAGATGACAGGAGTACAGATCCGGTATGGTTTTTGCTTTCCAGGCACGTCATCCCCAAGACAGCGTGACAACGGCGTACCTGGCACGTCGAATAGCCTAGGGGGAGCTGGGGGTGCACAGGTGTGGAGGAGGAGAAGGAGGACCCAGCAGCAGAGTAAGAAGAAGAAGAAGACGAGGTAGAGAGCGATGGAGGAGTAGAGGTGGTGGCAGAACCGCGTGCAATCCGTGGCGGTGACACCAACTCCACTGTTGTTGTTGAGCTACCCATTCCCTGCTTCCCAGCCATTACCAAGTTCACCCAGTGGCCAGTGTAGGTGACATACCTGCCCTGACCATGCTTGGAGGACCATGCGTCAGTAGTCATATGGACCTTTGGCCCAACACTAAGTGACAGAGATGCGGTAACTTGGCTCTGCACATGTTGGTACAGGTGTGGTATTCCCTTTTTAGAAAAAAAATTGCGGCTGGGTACCTTCCACTGCGGTGTCCCAATTGCTACAAATTTGCGGAAGGCCTCAGAGTCCACCAGCTGGTATGGTAAAAGCTGGCGGGCTAAGAGTGCAGACAAGCCAGCTGTCAGACGCCGGGCAAGGGGGTGACAGTCAGACATTGGCTTCTTACGCTCAAACATGGCCTTCACAGAAACTTGGCTGGTGGCAGATGACTGGGAATGGGAACAGGTGGTCAAGGTGGAAGGCGGAGTGGAGGGTGGTTCAGACGGGTCAAGGAGAGCAGAGGTAGAGCAGTAAGATGCTGGACCAGAAGGAGTGTGGCTTTTAGTTTGCCTGTTGCCTTTGAGGTGTTGCTCCCAAAGTGCTTTGTGCTTGCCGCTCATGTGCCTTCGCATAGAAGTTGTACCTATGTGGCTGTTGGGCTTACCAAGGCTCAGTTTCTGACTGCACTCATTGCAAATTACAATGCTTTTGTCAGAGGCACACACATTAAAAAATCCCACACTGCTGACTTTTTGGAAGTGTGCGATCTGGCGGTAACAGTAGAAGTTGGCGGAGTTGGCGGTATTGGCGGCAATGGCGGGTGCGTTGGCCGGCTGAACACAGGTGCCGATACATGTTGTTGCCCTGCTGATCCCTGCGGGCTGTCCTCCCTGCTTCTTCTAAGTCTTATTCTCCTACTGCCTCTCTGACTCTCCGTCTCTCCATCTGAACTACCCTCCTCTTGCTCTCTTCTACTAGGCACCCACAAAACATCAATCTCCTCATCATCATTCTCCTCAGATGCATCAATTTCTTCTGACACATCACAGAAGGAAGCAGCAGCGGGGACCTCCTCCTCATCACTCATTATGTCCATCTCTATCGTGTTCTCTGCCAGAATTAAATCTGGTGTAAGGTCCTCATCTCCTTCATCTTCTTCTGGCAATAATGGTTGCGCATTACTCAGTTCAAGAAACTCATTGGAAAATAACTCCTCTGACCCCAGTGAAGAAGGGGCACCGGTGGTGGAGGAAGTGTTACGTGGGGTGGCCATAGCAGTGGAGGATGAGGAGGATGTTGTGGTAAAGTTAGAAACGGTAGAGGATGGGGTGTGCTGTGTAAGCCAGTCAACTACCTCTTCAGCATTTTGGGAGTTCAGGGTCATTGGCTTTTTAAAACTGGGAAATTTGCTAGGGCCACAGGATTGCATAGCAGCACGGCCCCTAGCACGGCCTCTGCGTGGCGGCCTGCCTTTGCCTGGCATTATTTTTAAAAAAACAACAACAACAACAAAAACTCAGTTGGTTTTTCTGGAAACGATAATACACACAGCTAGATGGCGGGTTGAAGAAAACACTGTGCAAATAATGCCTACAAAGTCAACGTATACACTACTACAGCGGTGGATACGGATTACGTAAAATATATGAATGCTGCTTGAAAAAAAGTAACTCAAGTGGTTTTTCTAGAGACGATAATATTATCAATATTTAGACAAAATGTGAACAAGCTCACACAGCTCGATGGCGGGTTGAAGAAAACAGTGTGCAAATAATGCCTACAAGGTCAACGTATACACTACTACAGCGGTGGATACGGATTACGTAAAATATATGAATGCTGCTTGAAAAAAAGTAACTCAAGTGGTTTTTCTAGAGACGATAATATTATCAATATTTAGACAAAATGTGAACAAGCTCACACAGCTCGATGGCGGGTTGAAGAAAACAGTGTGCAAATAATGCCTACAAGGTCAACGTATACACTACTACAGCGGTGGATACGGATTACGTAAAATATATGAATGCTGCTTGAAAAAAAGTAACTCAAGTGGTTTTTCTAGAGACGATAATATTATCAATATTTAGACAAAATGTGAACAAGCTCACACAGCTCGATGGCGGGTTGAAGAAAACAGTGTGCAAATAATGCCTACAAGGTCAACGTATACACTACTACAGCGGTGGATACGGATTACGTAAAATATATGAATGCTGCTTGAAAAAAAGTAACTCAAGTGGTTTTTCTAGAGACGATAATATTATCAATATTTAGACAAAATGTGAACAAGCTCACACAGCTCGATGGCGGGTTGAAGAAAACACTGTGCAAATAATGCCTACAAGGCCAACGTATACACTACTACAGCGGTGGATACGGATTACGTAAAATATATGAATGCTGCTTGAAAAAAGTGACTCCGGTGTTTTTTCTGGAGACGGTAATATTATGGATATTTAGACAGAATGGGAACAAGGTCACACAGCTCGATGGCGGGTTGAAGAAAACAGTGTGCAAATAATGCCTACAAGGCCAACGTATACACTACTACAGCGGTGGATACGGATTACGTAAAATATATGAATGCTGCTTGAAAAAAGTGACTCCGGTGTTTTTTCTGGAGACGGTAATATTATGGATATTTAGACAGAATGGGAACAAGGTCACACAGCTCGATGGCGGGTTGAAGAAAACAGTGTGCAAATAATGCCTACAAGGCCAACGTATACACTACTACAGCGGTGGATACGGATTACGTAAAATATATGAATGCTGCTTGAAAAAAGTGACTCCGGTGTTTTTTCTGGAGACGGTAATATTATGGATATTTAGACAGAATGGGAACAAGGTCACACAGCTCGATGGCGGGTTGAAGAAAACAGTGTGCAAATAATGCCTACAAGGCCAACGTATACACTACTACAGCGGTGGATACGGATTACGTAAAATATATTATGGCTGCTTGAAAAAAGTGACTCCGGTGTTTTTCTGGAGACGGTAATATTATGGATATTTAGACAGAATGTGAACAAGGTCACACAGCTCGATGGCGGGTTGAAGAAAACAGTGTGCAAATAATGCCTACAGGGCAAATAATGCCTAAAAGGTCAACTTATACACTACTACAGCGGTAGTAAAATAAAAAAAGTAAAATAAAAAAAAAAAGAATATTAAAAAAAAAAAATTAAAGTTGGTGCTGCTGAACTACTAGGAGCAGCAGATTAGCACACCAGTCCCACTCCCCAACACTGCTAGACTAATAGCACTGGGCTCTTATAGTAGTAGTAGTAGTAGTAGTAGTAAAACAACAAAAAAATAAATAAAAGCAGTCCTTACAAGGACTACTGTTATTGCAGCAGTCAGCAGATGAGATCAGAAGCAGGACAGCTGCCCACTGCAGCTACATACAGAGCACTGCAGTAGAAGGTAGATTACTAGCCAGCAAAGCTACCTAAGCTTAAATGTCCCTCAAACCCCTGCAGACTTCTGTCCCTCCAATAACAGAGCAGTATCAAAACGATTACTAGCCAGCAAACTTTCAACTGTCCCTGAAATCACTAACAGGCAGCAGCTCTCTCCCTACACTATCTCTTCAGCACACACAGGCAGAGTGAAAAAACGCTGCAGGGCTTCGGTTTTTATAGGGAAGGGGAGTGGTCCAGGGGAGAGCTTCCTGATTGGCTGCCATGTACCTGCTGGTCTGGGGTGAGAGGGCAAAAAAAAGCGCCAACAATGGCGAACCCAAAATGGCGAACGTCGCGCGACGTTCGCGAACTTCCGGCGAGCGCGAACACCCGATGTTCGCGCGAACAAGTTCGCCGGCGAACAGTTCGCGACATCTCTACTGATGATAATACTTGTAGCATTTTTCCCTGTAGGAGTAAAAGCTGAATGGAGTATGTATGCATTTTTAATGTTAAGTGTATTATAATGAAATGGATGAAGCAATGTCTGTTTATTTTAGTACAAGTATGTGTTATCGAGAATGCTTGGGACCTGGCGGTTTCCAGATAAGGGGGTCTTTCTGTAATTTTGATCTTCATGCCAATAATAACAATAATTTTAACCTTTAATTAAACCCAACAGGATTGCTTTGCCTCCAAGAATTAATTATGTGTTAGTTTAGATCCTACGGTTTTATTATTATAGTGAAAAACTTTGAATAAAATTGAGTCTTTAGGAGATGCCCTTCCAATACTTCGGAGCATTAAGGTTTCTGGATAATGGATTACATATATGTATAACAATAGTTTGCCGCATTTATAGAGTTTGTTTTTTTTCCCTCAGTGTTCAGCTAGTTTTAGAAATCTGACTGCACAAGTGTTTGTTTGTGGGTATGTGAACAAATGCTTTCTGATTATTGGTATTTGACTCTAGCAATCTGCTTGTAGGTAATATTCACGATGGCTTAAAAGAGGACCTCTGCCCAAAAGACAGTTTTTGCATAGTGAATGAAAATTCTATTTTAGCAGCTTTCCAATATATTACAATTACACATTTTCTGTGCTTTTAAATGGATTTGTAAAAGTGATAGCAATTGAAAGTACAGTAGTATCTGACTGCTTTCAATTGCAATCAATAATAATAAAATAACTTTAAAACCACTGAAAATGTTTTTTTTTCTTTCATTATGGATAAAACATTTTTGCGTGAAAGAACCCTTTAAGGAATTTGCTGAGAAGTTTTTTTTTGTTTTCCATGCAATAAGATTTTGACCAGATATGATGCAATGCTTCCGTGTTACTGAAGCTGAAAAATTGATTTTTTTTCTTTTAGAATTCTTAAAAGTAGCTGCTTGTAAACCTTTCATTTTTTTAACATCCACTCATTCCATAATGTATTTAAATTTGGATTTACTGACTTTGTTCAGTGCATTTTAATTTGACATTTAGCAGTTTTAATCCATGTTAAAACTTGAGATATTGTGTTAGACAATAAAATACAACAACCTGCATAAATAAAATGGGTACCTGCATTTACTCCAGACCTCTGCTAATAATTATTACCTTTAAGTTCTGTCATGATTTAGTAATTTAGTAATGGGGACAAACCATTACAAATCTCTCTCACATTCAGAGTGAATAGGTAAAGGCACGTTGGTTTGTCTAGTGACTGTCACGTATTGATTAAAAACTCATGTCAAAGCAGACCTGTCACCTACACATAAAAGCTGCATAGTGAAATTTCTTTACAAATTAAACATTGAACACAAATCATTTTTTCATTATAATATCCATACCTCGTATACAGGTGTTAAATATCTGAGCTGGCAATCATATATTGCCTGCCCCGCCTCTATGCCTGAGGCATAGAGGTAGGGCAGTCAATTACTTTCACTTTCCATTCAGCAATTCCTACATGTCACTGCGCTCTCCCCTCTCTCCTCAGGCTTTGTAATTGTGTAGGGCATTGTGCATGGGCATTAGGTGCCCATTCTGGTGCATACACAAGGTTTTGGGATGATACACAAGTTGTCTTAATAACAGTGTTCACAAAATGGTTCCTACCTGTGTGCTGTGATTGTATCATTCCAAGAATGAAGGAAGCAAAATTAAAATAATATATATAATGTAAGTAAAGTTTATTTTGCTCAAATAACATGATAGAAAAGAATTTGTTATTTATTAGAGTAACAAAGCAGATAACAAAATCTGTTAAATATTCTTTGGTAATTTCCACTAAAATTATTTCCATGTTTCTAGAAAACATATATATTTAAATAACATACATTCAGTTAATGTTAATTAACCTTATTTACACTAGGATCAAATTTTCATACTGTGTCTGCCTTAGATGACAACACAGCTTCTGTCTGACATCTGTTCAGCTGACCAGCTGAAAATGCTGACAGGGATGTTAAGAGCTTCTCTTCCCCCTTTGTCTCCTGATGTTCTTTCTCGGTCAGCTGACTGTGATATGTTCTTAGCAGATGTCTGCAAGACAAATTTAATGAGGCTATATCCCTAAAAAGTCTTTATAGGGGTGGCTCACCTTTAAAGGGAAACTCCGGCTTCCAAACCAAAATTTGATAGAGGCCCACATAACACAGAAACCCCTAATACACCCATCACAGATACCGTTTTTTTTTTTTTTTTTAAATGTATGAATAAATGACATTTTCTATGCTGAAATACAGCTGTTTAACAGTTCTTCTCTTTCCTCATCATTTAAAAGGAGGGACTAAACACTGATGTTACAAATTGTAACAACTTCTCCACAGCTTACAGACAGCATGCAGGAACTGCATACCCCACAATGCATTGCACTGTGATGTTCTGTATCTGTATTGAAATCACGTGTGCAGGGAATTGTGGGGTTTGGAGGATGCAGGCTAAGGACAGATGGCTGCTGATACAAAGTTACAATAGTCATCCAGCTTAGTAAGTATTCAGACAGATCAGCAGGAGAGCAGGGGCTAGGCTTAGGGAACTGTTCCAAACCATTAAAATTCATCAAAAGTCTGCATATTTTTTAATTGATGTATATTGCAAAGTTGCTTGAAATTATGTTTACTTTTCAAAAAGCTTAAGTTATGTTTATGTGGAGTTCCTCTTTAAGCTAACTTTTAATATGTTATAGAATGACCAGCTCTAAGCAGCTTTTCAATTGGTCTTCATTTTCTAGTTTTTCTAGCTTTTTCACTATTTGCCTTCACTGACCCCATCTTATCACAAATGCTCTGTAAAGTTACACATTTTTTGTTATTACTACATTTTATTACTCATCTTTCTATTCAGACCCTCTCCTAGTCATATCACAGTCTCTTATTCAAGTCAATGCATGATTGCTAGGGTAATTTGGACCCTAGTAACCAGATTGTTGAAATTGCAAACTAGAGCTGCCAAATAAAAAAGCTAAATAACTCAAAAACCACAAATAATAAAAAATGAAAACCAATTGCAAATTGTCTCAGAATATCACTCTCTACATCATACTCAACGTTACCTCAATTGTGAACAACCCCTTTAAGAATACACACAGGTATGAATGTCTGATTCTAATAAAGAGTTTCTAATAAAACTGAGCTGACTTTATATGCAAATTCTTAAATTGATGTCCTTTAAATTATATTATGGTGAGAAGTAAAAAGTACATGAATCCCAGTTTGGCATAGAACAACTTTTATTAGGTTTTAACTATTTGATATGTCTATCTGTTGGGAACATTTTGTAAACATTTCCTTAAAGGGATCCTGTCATTGGAAAACATGTTTTTTTCAAAACGCATCAGTTAATAGTGCTACTCCAGCAGAATTCTGCATTGAAATCCATTTCTCAAAAGAGCAACCAGATCTTTTTATATTCAAATTTGAAATCTGACATGGGGCTAGACATTTTGTCAATTTCCCAGCTGCCCCAGGTCATGTTACTTGTGCCTGCACTTTAGGAGAGAAATGCTTTCTGGCAGGCTGCTGTTTTTCCTTCTCAATGTAACTGAATGTGTCTCAGTGGGACATGGGTTTTTACTATTGAGTGCTGTTCTTAGATCTAGGGAGCTGTTAGCTGGTTACCTTCCCATTGTTCTTTTGTTTGGCTGCTGGGGGGGAAGGGAGGGGTATGATATCACTGCAACTTGCAGTACAGCAGTAAAGAGTGATTGAAGATTATCAGAGCACAAGTCACATAGTAACATAGTAAGTAAGGTTGAAAAAAGACACGCCCATCAAGTTCAATCTTTTTTTTTTTTTTTTATATCTGCCTAACTGCCAGTTGATCCAGAGGAAGGCGGAAAAACCCATCTGAAGCCTCACCAATTTGCCTCAGAGGGGGGAAAAATTCCTTCCTGACTCCAAAATGGCAATCAGACTAGTCCTTGGATCAACTTGTACTATGAGCTATCTCCCATAACCCTGTATTCCCTCACTTGCTAAAAAGCCATCCAACCCCTTCTTAAAGCTATCTTATGTACCAGCCTGTACAACTGATTCAGGGAAAGAATTCCACATCTTCACAGCTCTCACTGTAAAAAACCCCTTCCGAATATTTAGGCGGAACCTCTTTTCTTCTAATCGGAAAGGGTGACCTTGTGTCAACTGGAAAGACCGACTGGTAAATAAAGCATAAGAGAGATTATTATATGATCCCCTTATATATTTATACATAGTTATCATATCACCCCTTAAGCGCCTCTTGTCCAGCGTGAACATACCCAATTTGGCCAGTCTTTCCTCATAGCTAAGATTTTCCATACCTTTCACCAGCTTAGTTGCCCTTATCTGTACCCTCTCTAATACAATAATGTCCTGTTTGAGTGATGGGGACCAAAACTGTACTGCATATGTACTGTACGGCCTTACAAGTGCTCTATACAGTGGAAGAATGACCCCCTCCTCCCGTGACTCTATGCCCCTTTTAATACAGACTGGCATTGCTTGCTACAGCTAAGTTTATCATCTACAAGGACTCCAAGGTCCTTTTCCATAATGGATTTGCCTAGTGCAGTACCATTAAGGGTATAAGTGGCTTGGATATTTTTATATCCCAGGTGCATGACCTTAGATTTATCAACATTGAATCTCATTTGCCACTTAGCTGCCCAGATTGCCAGTTTTTCAAGATCGTGTTGCAAGGATGCCACATCCTGGATGGAATTAATTGGGCTGGATAGTTTTGTGTCATCTGCAAAAACTGATACATTACTTACAACACCCTCCCCTAAGTCATTAATGAACAAGTTAAATAAAAGTGGACCTAATACCGAGCCCTGGGGCACCCCACTAAGAACCTTACTCCAAGTAGAGAATGTACCATTAACAACCACCCTCTGCACCCGATCCTGTAGCCTGTAGCCAGTTTCCATCCATGTGCAAACGACTTCATTAAGCCCAACAGACCTTAGTTTAGAAAGCAGTCGTTTGTGGGACACAGTATCAAATGCTTTGGCAAAATCCAAATAGATCACATCTACTGCCCCCCCCCCTACTGCCCCCCCATCTTACTTACCTCATCATAAAAAGCAATCAAATTTGTCTGACATGACCTATCCGTCATAAAGCCATGCTGATTGCTGCTCATAATGCCATTGACTAGGACAAATTTTTGAATGTGATCCCTTAACAAGCCTTCAAATAATTTGCCCACCACAGATGTCAAGCTTATAATTGCCAGGCTGAGATCATAATCCCTTTTTAAATAACATCATCTTTTCTCCAATCCATAGGCACCATACCAGATGAAAGTGAATCTGAGAAAATCAGAAATAGGGGCTGGTCTAAAACTGAACTAAGCTCTCTTAGAACCCAGGGGTGTATGCCATCAGACCCTGGAGCCTTGTTTACATTAATTTTTATTAAAGCTTTATGAGTCAGATCCTGAGTCAGCCATTGACTAGATTGAGCTGAGCCATTAGTGCAGCTATAAAGAGAGCTTGGGAACTCAGACTCCTCTATTGTATACACTGAAGAAAAGAACTGATTTAAAGGAAAACTATACCCCCCAAACAATGTAGGTCTCTATTAAAAGATACTGAGTAAAACAGCTCATGTGTAAAAAAAAAAAATGCTTCATGTAAATGAACCATTATCATAATAATATACTTTTTTAGTAGTATGTGCCATTGGGTAATCATAAATAGAAAATTGCCATTTTAAAAAATAAGGGCCGCCCCCTGAGATCGTAAGATTCACTGTGCACACATACAAACCACATGTAAGGTCACATGAGCCAATTAACAGACAGAGTTCTACCTTTTGCTTCCTCACTTCTTCCTGTTACAGTTAGTGTTGTAGTATTTCTGGTCAGGTGATCTCTGAGGCAGCACAGATAGAGTCACAAAATGGTGGTTTAAGGCAAGAGATGTAAAAGGGCAATATTTATGTAAATATATATTCCAGTTTGGTAAGATTCTTTAATATGTCATTCAATTTGATATAAACTCTAAAATCTGTTGCTTAAAGGAAAACTATACCCCCCAAACAATGTAGGTCTCTATAAAAAGATATTGCATAAAACAGCTCATATGTAAAACCCTGCTTTATGTAAATAAACCATTTTCATAATAATATACTTTTCTAGTAGTATGTGCCATTGGGTAATCATAAATAGAAAATTGCCATTTTAAAAATTAAGGGCCGCCCCCTGGGATCGTACGATTCACTGTACTCACAAACATACCAACAAACCATACATGTTAGGTCACATGAGCCAATTAACAGACAGAGTTGTGTCTTTTGCTTCCACACTTCTTCCTGTTACAGTTAGAGTTGAAGTATTTCTGGTCAGGTGATCTCTGAGACAGCACACAGACCATCACGAAATGGTGGCTCAAGGCAAGAGATGTAAAAGGGCAAGATTTACTTAAATATATATTCCAGTTTGGTAAGATCCTTTAATATGCCACTTAATATGATATGAACTATCTGTTGCTTAAGTGTTCATTTTGGGGGTATAGTTTTCCTTTAAGTATTCATTTTGGGGGTATAGTTTTCCTTTAACACATTTGCCTTTTCTGTATCTGTTACAACCATACTGGTACCATTATTGGAGCAACACTCTCAACATGCATCTTTTTACTATTAATATATTTAAAAAACTTTTTATTGCTGATTTACAACATTTATTACAGTGTTTATATTCATTAAATGCAGCTTCTGTCCCAACAAATTTGTAATTTTTAAATGCCTTTCTCTTCTTTCCTATTAACGTCTTTACTTCTGTATTAAGCCACATAGGATGATTCTTAGAGCTTCTACATTTACTTCTTAAGGGAAAAAATTGAGAACAGTAATGATTTAATATCATTTTAAATGACAACCATTTCTGTTCTGTGTACTAGAAGTTTGAAGAGTAAGATGAAACAGAATCAAAGATGACCCCTAGGTTGTGGAAGTAAAATGCAGTCTTTTAACGTGTTACTAAACACTGTTTTTCAGGGCCACGACAATGACAAGCCCCCAACAGTTTTATGACCTTGGATGATTTCTGTGCATTGGGTTGATACAATAGTTTAGCACTTATGATTGTTGGCCTAGGCCAGTGTTTCTCAAACTGCAAGGCATTATTTTACTTTCCCATACTTCAATAGCGCCAAAACATTTCCTACTTTCTTTCTACTTAGAAATATCATTTTTGGGGTTTCACCCAACCACATACCCCAAATAATTATTCGGTGCTAGGCACCGGGGCCGCTGTTAACTTATCACAGCTCAGGGACTGTACCCTGACTAGGCTTCCGCGGCATAAGTCCACCCTTTCTTTTCCTTTTTTCACTATTCCCCCTACACTTTGGTTCCTTATACTCATGATGCAAATAAAAGACAAATGTGAGGAAATATATGATTATTGGCAAACCTTGTATTTGGATGCCTATGGCTAACACATTTAATATGGAAGGTAATATATTGTCCCTCAATGTTAACGGTCTGAATGAACCGGTTAAACGGGCGCAGATACTCCATCAATGTAAAAAACAAAAGGCATTGATTGTAATGATTCAGGAATCCCATTTTAAGAAGGACCATATCCCATCGCTTCAGTTACAATATTACCCTCAAATATACATGAGTAATAACCCGGACAGGAAATCTCTTGGAGTTATGACTTTAATTCACAAAGACCTCCCCTTTAAACAGTTAGAGACAATTACGGATAAGGAAGGCAGATACGTTATGGTAAAAGGGGAAATGGCTGGTCAAATTTGTACTATTGCATATGTATACGTTCCAAACACGGGTCAAGTGGAGTACCTAAAACACTTCTTCAAGGCCTTAGAAAACTTCAGGGAAGGTCTTATAATCTTAGGGGGAGATTTTAATGTTACGCTGAATCCCTTAGTAGACTCGTCCTCTAAAAAAACAAAAATTTCATATAAGGGCCTTAAGGAAATTAAGAAAAGTTTATCAGAGATGCAGTTAATAGATATCTGGAAGGTACTGAACCCGACGAAGAAAGACTACACACACTTCTCAAAAGTTCACTTGGTTTATTCACGCATTGATTATATATTTGTGTCTCAATATTGGTTAAAATTATTTTTAAAAGCAGACATAGGCAATATCCTTCTATCTGATCATTCGCCGGTTATAGTAAAATTCGCCATACCAAAAACGTTGAAAGCTGAATATACGTGGCGTTTTAATGAGTTTTTTCTACATACAAAAGATGGGATAAATCAAATACAAACTTGGATAGAGACAATAATACAAAATAATGCAACACCGGAAGTATCTCCGAAAACGTTATGGGAAACTATTAAGTGCGTTCTCCGAGGTAACTTAATTGCCATGGGTAGTAACCTTAAGAAGGAAAAAGAAAAGGAATTAGCGGCATTACTTAAAGAAATTTCACAATTAGAACAATCTCACAAAGAAAATATTGCTCATAAAACAATGATTATTTTAGAATGTAAAAGGTTACAACTCAAGGCATTATTAAATCAAAAAGTCCAGAAAAGCTATATGAGGACCAAGCAGAAACACTATGAGTTAGGAGATAAATGTAATAAATATTTCGCTAGGACGATTAAAAAAATTCAACCGCAGACACATATCATGTCAATAAAAGACAAAGGTAACATAACCCATCATGATACCAAAGGTATAGCGGAGGCATTCTGTGAATATTTTCAAACACTATATCGTTTAAAATGTCCATCTACACAGAAAAAGATATCACATATAATGAAGGACTTTATTGAGAAAGCAGGTATACACAAATTATCGGGAGACTCTGGTGAGGAGTTAGATGCACCGTTTGAACAGAAAGAAATTGAGGATTGTATAGACTCTTTACCAGCAGGGAAAAGTCCAGGACCAGATGGGTATATTGCTTCCTTTTACAAAACTTTCAAAAAAGAATTAACTCCACAACTCCTGTGCTATTACAATAGTATTGGTGATAGTAATAATTTCCACCCTCAAGCACAGGAGGCGCATATCACTTTAATCCCTAAACCGGACAAGGATCCAAAACTATGCCAAAGCTATAGACCGATTTCTCTGATTAATATAGACTTGAAAATATATGCTAAAATACTTAGTAATAGGATAAAGAGATACTTACCAGACCTTATTCACACTGATCAGACGGGGTTCATACCTAAACGGGAAGGAAAAGATAATATATTTAAAATTATATCTTTGATGGAATATGCCCAAGGGAACAAGGCACCTTCAATTATTCTTACTACGGATGCTGAAAAGGCGTTCGATAGGGTGTCCTGGACTTTTCTTGAACAAACCTTACATAGTTTCGGATTAGGCCCAGCAATGATAAATAGAATAATGGCTCTTTACGAGAGGCCCACAGCTAGAATTAGAATTAATGGGACATTGTCCCCTACAGTACAAATTTGCAATGGGACGAGACAAGGATGTCCTTTGTCTCCCGTTTTGTTTATCTTGGTTATGGAAATACTGCTCTCCCATATTAGAAAAGATCCTGACATATCTGGTATCACTATAGAGGGTAAGGAGTACAAGTGTATTTCATTTGCTGATGACCTATTACTATATCTTACAAAGCCAATTACATCACTTCCAAAGGTCATGGGTATTATGAAAAATTTTGGGGAACTTTCTAACTTTAAGGTCAATTATAATAAATCAGAGATTTTGAATATTAACATACCATATACTAGAACACAATACCTGAAATCTAGTTTCCCCTTTAAATGGACTGAGTTAAACATTAAATATCTGGGCATTAAAATAAATGCAGACCTAGGTAAATTATACCAAGATAATTATCCTCCACTGCTGACATCTCTTCAAAAATTGATAGACGGTTGGGACAAACTTAGACTGTCATGGTTTGGCAAAATCCAAGCTATCAAGATGGTTTTTATGCCTAAACTTTTATATTTCATCCAGTCATTACCAATAGTGATTCCAATATCTTTTTTCAAATGTATTAAATCCATGGTTTCTAGATTTATATGGGGGAAGAAGAAACCGAGGTTAAAACACACCATATTAATAGCATCAAAAGAAAAGGGGGGCCTGGGATTACCCGATTCATATCTATACTATGTTGCAACACACCTAGTTAGGATATTAGATTGGTCCTCAGTTAACCCACAAAAAGAATGGATTAGGTTGGAACATCTTACGACAGGCTTCCCCTTAATTAATAATTTATGGATAGAGAAGGAATATACCCCTAAAGTAGCATTGCATCACCCTCTAGTGGGGGCCACGCTAGGTGTGTGGCATAAAAATAAGATTAGATTAGAACTAACACATAATCCTTGCATTTTACAGCCTTTAATGTTCAATCCTGATTTTCCTCCAAGTTTGGAAAAAGGGTCATTTACTAGATGGGGAAAGATAGGTAGTAGGGAGACTACTTTAAAAGACTTTATTAATAATGGAAATATAATTTCTTTAGCGGAGATACAAAAAAGATGGAACCAACACCCCAGAGACTTATGGGGATACAATCAATTGTATGCGTATCTCAAGTCAAAAGTATCTACTGATTGGCAAAGAACCGAAACAGAGTGGGAAACCTTACTCTCTTCTCCAAAGGTTTTCGCTAAACCCCTTTCCAAACTATACAAACTTTTAGTAGACACCCTGTCAGTAGGCCCAGAATCTCAACGTCAGGATTGGTCAGAAGAATTAAACATTGAGATAAATGATATTATGTGGAAAGATATTCTTAAATCCATATACCTGACATCAAAAGCCGCCAGAATCAGAGAAGCGGCATATAAATTACTAACACGTTGGCATTATACGCCAAGGAAGATGAAAAAACTCTATCCTAATGATACTGATATATGCTGGAGATGTAATCTATCAGAGGGAAACCACACGCATCTGTGGATAACATGTCCAGGTATTCAGGCATATTGGAAAGAGGTCCTTCAGATAATTAATGAGGTTACACAACAAGATATACAAATAGATATGCCCCAGACAATTTTGTTGAATTTGAAACATGATAGGAGAACAATGTTAAAAGATCCACTTACCCTTCATTTATTACAATCTGCTAAAGCTTTAATCCCAATAAAGTGGAAGTCAATAGAAGCTCCAACGAGTAAAGAATGGCTATATAAGGTAGAAGAATTGAGACAAATGGAGGAAATTACTTTTCTTAGTCATAATCAAAGTGACAAATATTGGACAATATGGCATCCATGGGTAGAATTCATGAAGACGATAAAATAATACTTATGTGATTTCCTTATTTTTTTTTTTTTATATATTTTCTATGTAATAGGGGAACAATAATAGATAAAATATGTGACCTTCTAGTTATTTATCCCCTTTCCAGGTTTTTCTGTTTTGCCTTGTCTTCATAGATTCGTTTTTTTTTGTTTTTTTTGTTTAAGAATGAATTGGCTGTTTTATGTCATAACTGTATTTAATGTACATAAGGTGAATTGGAACCATACCTCTCCTCCCCCCCCCCACCTTTTCTTCTTTTGTACCCCATCCCCTTTCCCTAAATTTTCTTCTTCTGTACTAAAAACGAGAAAATAAAGAATTGTTAAAAAAGAAATATCATTTTTGGGGTGGCAGAGCTAACAGCGCTACAGTGCAGATGGACTCTGGGGCACTCCTGGTATTAAAATATGAATCTTACCCCATCTGAGTCCATCTGCCCCTCTACAGTAGTCTGGGGGACATCCGAACCTTGGTGACAGCCAACCCGCAAAGGAGCCAGCCTCAGGTGACCACTGACTGCAAAGATCCACAACATACTACTGGAGTGAATCCACAGTCTCAAGTAAGTCCCCACTGCTGGCTGGTCCGTCCGGAAGTGCTAGACGAGTGCAAGTGGCAGAATCTACAAGCCATGCTTAGCCTGCACCACTGGAGGTAAGGTGAGACCCCTAAAGATGCTCCAACCACCGAGTCTACCTCCCACTGATCCAAGGGGTGCCCCCCTCTGCCACCAAAGCCTTCATCTGTGTGGCAATACACAGAGCTGCTCTCCCTGGGGTCTTGCTGGAGACTGAGGGAAAATATAGCTCTCCTCACTGGGGCTCATCTGGGGCAGCATTGTTTGCCCCTTCTGAAAATGTAACCCTTTCACTGCTACACACCAACACACCAAGTGTTACAGAGAGCTACAACACCCTGCTATGCACAGCGTAAATACCTACCTTACATTCTTTATGCAAGGGTAACTCTTCTGTGGCACCCTCAAACCACTGTGAAACAGCATCAACTTCACTCAGCAACACCTCGCACACCAACATTAATCTGCCCTCCTCATGGGTAAATATGGTCCCAAACAAAAGACTTTGGAGCAATTTGCCAAAAAGTCTGATAAGGTGGCCACATCCCCACCAAGGGAAATGGAAAGGGGTAGACAAAGAACCCGAGTCCCCCCCGCCCATGGTTACCCAACAAGACCCGGGAGTGCAGTTCCTGCTTACAGCCATAGCATAATCATGCACAGCCCTTTCAACTCAGAGGAGATAAAGTCGACGTATCTCTATTAAGGGTGGATCTCCAAACATTCAGAGAAAGGGTAAATAACATGGAGGCTTGTGTCTCAGAACTGGAATCTGCAATCCAAGTTCCTGACCACATTCGGCAGCTTATGCAACAAATTCGAAATCAGGCAGGCCTCTTGGAAGACTATGAGAACCGGCTGAGGAGAAACAACCTAAGAATACTGGGACTACCTAAATAAAGCCGAAGGCGCTGATCTAGTAGCCTTCATTGAGAAATGGATCAAAGGACAGATGGCAGGACATGCACTCTCCAACTTCTTTGCGGTTTATTGGGCCCATAAGGTCCCTGGTCGCCCTCCAGCTCCAGGTGTTCCCCCCAGGCCTTTTCTGCTGAAACTACTATTATAGGGACAGGGACGCAATCCTGGTCATGGCAAGAATCAAGAGAGATCTTGTACATTAGTGGAAAAAAAATCTCCATTCAGCCTGATAACTCTTCAACCCTACAAAGGAAGCGCAACACATTTGCGGAAGTGAAACCCAGATTGAGAGACCTCCAATTGAAATGCTGTATCCAGCCAAACTGAGAACAGTAAATGGTACCAAAGCTGTTTTCTTCACCTCACCTGAAGAAGCCAATGCCTGGCTGGACCAGAGGCCCGGCCAGAACCCTTGGGCCAGCCCCAGACGATGATTCCATTTGTGGTAAAGGAGCCCTATCCTTCTTTGCTTGCTAATCTTTTGGGCCTCAATTGCACAAGAGAACGATGGTGGTTACATCTATAAGTATATTATGCCCTATAACCGGTGAACTGAAACACCACCACCAAAGTCCACTTAAACATTTTCTGGTCCTATATGGACAGTGGGGAAATTTAACAGGCTCCAGCCGCTATTGTTTAATTTTCAACATCAAGGCTGACTTATGACCAGTGGCATATGTGGCGTTGCCCTTGACTTATCGGTTCCTATTTTCCAAAGGTGAAACACCCTTGAAAGTGCATTAAATGTTAAGTTTCGGGATAATGCCCACCAAGTTGGGAGGTTGGGCAGGGTGGGAAAGGGGTTGGTTTTGGGCAAATCATTTTTGGGGGAGGGTAATGGGGTAAATAATGTGATGAGTTGTTTCTGTTTTTTCTTCTATTTACATAATTGCTATGTGATGCTTTTCCTGGTGCAGGACGCAGTTGTCCAGTTATAATGCCCCCCCTGCACACAAATGGCATCCTATAGCTTTATGTCCTGGAATGTTCGGGGACTTAATTCCAAATACAAGCGCAGCCTTATGTGGACATACCTAAAACAGTATCCACCCTCCATCCTGCTCCTACAGGAGACCCACCTAGTGGACGAGAAATTTCCCCCCCCCGAAGAATCCATGGGTGGGGTGGGCTTTCCCTGTCTCATTATCGATTCACTCCAGAGGAGTGTCTATCCTTATAAGGAAAAATCTCCCCTTTGAATTGATCAGACTAATAACGGACCAGTATGGGAGATATATTATAATGGATTGCTTTATTTCAAATAAACCCTTGACGGTGGTGAACTTGTACTCCCCACCCCCATTTAATATTGCCCTATAGAACTCAAAGGGAAAAAAACTTGTCGACCTGCCTCCTGCACCAACTTGCATAATGGGGCATATGAACCAAGTCATGGACCTGTCTATCGATAGGCTACATTTCACCACTACGGGCCTCACACACCTAACAAACTGGGCAAACGCTCCAGGTCTCTCTGATGTGTGGCGATGAAAGCACCCTGACACTAAGGACTACTCTTTTCACTCTCTACCACACAAAAAAATTCTCCCAGATAGACCTAGCCCTGATAACACCTGAGGTACTTCCTCTGGTGCAACAAATCTCCTATCTACCATGGTCCCTATCCGATCATTCCCCCCTCCAAATGACACAAACAAACCCCTGACCCACAAATAAGCTGTAGCACCTAAGCCCTCTCTGGTTTAAGAATCCAAAAATAGCTGAATCACACTAAAAGACTTGCCAAGAATATTGGGAAATAAACTCAAGGTCTATCTCACAAGACATGGTGTGTGAAGCCTCTAAGACTGCCACCCGGGGCTCTCTCATCACACTCATTGCCCAAACTAGGGAAGCTGCCAAAGAAGGAGTTGAAAAAGCAGAGATAAGACTGCTAGAGACCAAACAGCTCCACTTCAACTCCCTATCCATAGATACGTATGAGCAGGTGCAGTGTTGGACTGGGATGCCTTACACCTTGGGCCCACTTTCCAAACTACTATTCCTCCTCTCCACACTCAACCTCTTTTTTCTCTCAATTCTATTAGTCTTTTATGTCTACTTACTATATTCTTCCATTAGTACACTTTTTTCCAATAAGGATATAGGGAATGACCATGAAATAGGCTAAATGGTTAGAAGCAAGTGGGCTCACTGACACCTGGGCCCACCAGGAGTTTTCCTCGTATCCCGATGGGCCAGTCCAACACTGAGCAGGTGCGTTGGGCTGAAGCAGCCTTAACTAGGGAAAACAGTTTCACCACAAAAAAGCCTTACTTTACAGTTCACAGCGAATCTTTGATCAAGGAGACAAAAACAGTAGAATACTTGCCATACTGGCGAAACAACCACAGGCCTCCACAGTCATACCAAGAATTCTGACCACGAATGGCACTGGTACACAAACCGCAATTGATAGCTGTAGCTGAAGCATTAACCAAATAATACAAATCTCACTAGCTCCTCCACCTCTTGCAACACACCACAGCTGACTCAGTTCTTAGATTCCATAGCCATATCTAAACTTGGCTTTACGCACTCATCACCATTGAGGAGGTGAGGTCGGCAATACAAGCCCTGCCCTCCAACAAGACCCTAGGATTAGATGGGCCTCCCCCAGATTAAAGTCCCTAGATGAGTTAGTCTCTCCCCCATCTCCTTGAAACTTTTCAGGCTGCTTGGGACTGCGGGTCCCTGCCACCATAATTTTCTAGAAGCCCACATAATACCCAATACCCCCAAACCCCCAACCCTCTTTGCAAACCTTCAAATATCCCACAGCAACACTAGAACAGTAGTCTCCCTTGACTCAGAAAAAGTCTTTGACTCGGGGGAGTGGAACTATCTCTGGTAGGTACTCCACAAATTTGGTTTCGGAAATAGATTTATACATTGGGTTAAACTGATCTACAAGTTTCCAACTGCCAAAAGTGAACAATGTTATATCTGAAGCTTTCCATCCTGAAAGAAGTACTAAACAAGGCTGCCCCCTCTCCCCTGTCCTCTTCACATTGGCAATCGAACCCATAGCCATTCTGATACGTTATTGTTCTTACATACAAGGGCTCCAATATGCTAACAATACCAAAAAGGTGTCCCTCTTTGCAGATGATATCCTTATATATCAAGGTGACTCAGATGACTCTCTTTCCGCTTTTCTGGCCACAGTCCAGAACTTTGGGAAATATTCTGGGCTGAGAAGTCACAACTCTACACCATTGACCCTAATCCCCCAGGACTACCACCCCCGGGCCTACGCCTGAAGTGGGACAAGTCATTCAAATACCTGGGCGTTCATATACAGACAGACCCACACTCCTTTATACAACACAATCTAGACCCAATCATTGACTCTTTCCGGTACCCTTAAACATTGGGCTAATCTCCCACTGACACTATGGGGGCATGTAAATATCATCGAAATGATCTACCTACCTAAACTTCTGTATGTATTCCTTTTTTAGGAAATTTAACAAAATTATACTTCCATTTACTTGGGCCAAGATGACCCCAAGTATATCCAGGGAAAGACTGACGGCCCCTATTATAAAAGGTGGACTGGCCTTCCCACACTTCTACCTCTATTACCTGGCCTCCCAGATCTACTATTTTCAATGATGTTTCTCTCCCAACCCCTACAATCCCAACATGATCCTCCATCCTCCACTCGATTGTGAGCCTTGGTGCCTACCTCATACAGACATCCTTCTGACATGACAACTCTGCCAAGCACTCTCGCCACCCCGCACAAAGCATGGTCTATGGTGCTAAAACTCCTAGGCCATCCGGTACCACACTTGTCACCCAACCTTTCCATTTGGGGAAACTCACTACTTCTTCACCTACATGACCTGTCTGACTTCGGGTACTGGATTTGCCTAGGCCTAAAAAAAAGTTGTCTGACTTAGTTCCAAATGAGCAGTTTCCCATATTCCAAGACTTACAGGAGCATCTTCCCGGTCAACAAATCCAACTCTATAGGTACTTCCAGCTCAGACATGACTTTCAGGCACAGTTCCACACTCTTACCCCAACAATGTCCACGGTCAATATAGAGGATACTTTCTACCACCCCTCCCCTGCTAAACTACTGTCTAGACTATACCTGAACATCATGGTAATGGTCAAACCTCCCTTTGATAGAGCCTGCCTCCTATGGACAAAGGCTATTCCGGACCTCAACCATGAGATGTGGGAGGATGCAATAGAAACGGCCTACAGTTTCTTAATCTTGATAAGGGACAGACTAATACAATATAAGATTTTCCATCAAACTAAATTATTATTATAATATAACCCCTCAAACTAAAAAAACATTAGAAAAAGCCAAGATGATCTGTGCCTCCATTGTAAACTTCCAGGTGCTGACTTTATCCACATGATTTGGTCCTGCCCCCCAGTCCAGTTATTCTGGAGCAAGTTAATGGAGACCCTAGCCACTGAACTGGGCACTCCACAGATAGTGGACTGCTTACTGGGAGTGATTGATTATCTAATACCAACCAAAGTGGCTAGAACTCGGTTATGCTCCCTTATGTTCTATGCAAAAAAAACAGTAATCATGCACTGGATGGGGAATAGCGTTCCTACCATATCCTTCTGGAGATGGCTGATAGACGGAGCTCTTCCATTCATTAAATTAACGTATGAAACAAGAGGGGCACCAGAAAAATTCAAAAAAGTGTGGGGGGCCTGGTGTAACCCAGACTCTCTGGAACACATAGAACCTACATGTTTGCTTTATATCCTCATTTCCTCACAGGCACTAAAAACTGTTGTTAACAGTGTCGGTTATAGACATGATGCTGTATCTGCACCAACACAAATTATAACTATTATAATCAATCACAACTAAAAAATGCCTATTATTTTCTGTTTGTGTTATTTTATTTTTGTGGTTAAAACAATAAACTTTACCTTTAAAAAAAAAAAGAAATATAATTTTGGTACAAAATCTTTTAAAACTGCATGTTTGCCACTAAAACATAGGCAAGTTGGCAGCTTAGCAATGAAAACTTCATATGTACTTCACATTTATGAACCTATGCTTTGTCCTAAAGTGAATGTGTGCCTGCGACATGTACATAAATGCACTAAAGCTTGTGCCTTTGGCTTCCGCAGTATAGACCTGTGAACTATTTAGCTGTCACAGTTTAGGAAATTATCACGGAACATATTATATTAGGATTGTGTTAGTATACTTTTCATAACAGCCTGGTACTCCCGCCATCCAATTCTTCTAACCTACCAAAACCTATGAGACCAGTGTATATCTCTCCCTTTTCATACAGTCCCTAAGCACCACAACCTGTGTTGGAGGGGGGGAAGGGAAGATTTAGAATGAGTCAGGAAGAGAGAGGAGGAATAAAGATTAGAAAAATGGCCACTGGCAGCTGCTGGAACCAGCACAAACTCCTGACTTTCCGGGATGTTCTAGCTGACCTGGCTGGTCAGCATTAATGGAAGCAACAGCTAGCACAACAGTGGTTCGGACAGCTGCTCAATAGGTCACAACGTCTGAAGTACGGTAGCAGAGGCCCATCTGCCTCATTTTTCTATTTGGTTTCTTGTCTGAAGTGACATATTAACAATTTACTATTTATTTGGAAGAGATTGTTTGGAATAAGTGAATACATCATGCCCGGCGCTGGGCCACAGAAGGAGGAGGAAGAGGGCAGGCTGTGCTTGTGTACAATCCAGCTCTCCCTTTACTCTGCAACCCAGCACAGCGGTGAGTTCTGCTGGTCTCATCTCTCTGGTGCTGGAGAGATACATGGACAAACCCATGGCATTTGTGTATAAATCATCTCTTGTTTGTACTGTGATGAATATGATGCCTTTTTGCTCGATAGAATTGCTAAGCATTAGATGGCAATTTTAAAGGGGGAAGTTCATATTACTATTCCTTCCCCTGGCCTTTGCTAGGATACAGTCTCACTTGTAGTAGCTGGAAAAAGCATATCTGCATTAGAACGGTTAGTCATACAATGGAGCTTAAGGTCCCCATAGACGCAAAGATTTTTCTTTGGTGAACGACCGATTTGGAAGCGATTGTTTGGAATAAGTGAATACAGCATGCTGACGCTGGGCCACAGTAGGAGGAGGAGGAAGAGGGCAGGCTGTGTTTGTGTGCAATCCAGCTCTCCCTTTATTATGCAACCCTGCACAATGGTGAGTTCTGCTGGTCTCCTCTCTCTGGTGCTGGAGAGATACATGTACAAACCCATGGCATTTGTGTATAAATCATCTCTTGTTTGCACTGTGATGAATATTATGCCTTTTTTGCTTGAGAGAATTGCTAAGCATTAGATGGCAATTTTAAAGGGGGAAGATCATATTACTATTTCTTCCCCTGGCCTTTGCCAGGAGGCAGTCTCACTGGTAATAGCTGGAAACAGCATACCTGCATTAGAATGGTTAGTCATACAATGGAACTTATAGTACTGCTTTATCTGTGTAAAGCAATTCTTTTCAATATCTCCTGGACTTGCAAATTAGTTTATGGCCTAATCTTAGGTTAGTGGGGCACAGGGATATGCTTCTGCAAGGTCACAAGGAGCTGACTAAGGTAATTGCAGTGGGGTTTTCATGAGTCAGAGTTTTGACCTGGAACCTATTTTGTTGTTCTACATTATTTATATAACAACAATATATTCCACAGTATTTTACAGAGATTATCCATCCTTAAAATCAGTCCCTACCACAATGGTGCGTACAGTATAAAACACTACCCCAATGGTGCTTACAGTAACACACACACACAAATAAATCTCTGCTTCTGTGGGCAACTTATCTCCTGTAAAAGCTTTCCCCTCGGCAATTAGGTGAATAAAACCCGTGTGCTGTTTCAGTCTTTCAAAATCGCTTGAACTTTCCTCTTTTTCCCTGAAATAATAAAACAGTACCTTGTACTTGCTCCAAACTAACATATAATTAATCCTTGTTGGAAGCAAAACCAGCCTTTTAGGTTTATTTAATGTTAAAATGAATACGTTAAATACTTTTGATAATTCTGTTTTAGTTTTTTACACTCTTCTTGTTGACTAGGAATATGCTGTACCTCAGTGATTACCAAAAATATCCTTACATTTTCTTGGGAATTCTCCTGATTATTTGCTTTTTCAGTCACCTATGTCCATTTTATATGTGTTTTGTAGCTAAAATATCTATGGATGCTCTTAGATTTCTGCAAACATTCTTGCACAAAAACAGCACATACAACTTGTGACCACTATTGTGCAAATATACTTTTGGGGAAAAGGGGGGAAGGCAAATATATTATTTAATCAAGAAGATTAAAGCCTGAATGCAGTCTGATCAGGATTATTGTGTAGATATATATACACAGTTTATTGCTGAATCCAGTATAAACAGAATTAGCTGACTTCCCTGAAGTTACTTGAACATGTGACTATTTTTAGACGTTCTTTTGCATTATCGCTGGGCACCTAGCTGATGATAATACTTGTAGCACTTTTCCCTGTAGGAATGAAAGTTGAATACAGTATGTATACATTTTTAACTAATTGTTACAGAATAAGTAATGGTTTTAAATCTATTCATAAGAAAAACTCTAGTAAGGATCTTTTACTCCCTTGTAGACAGCTGTCATTCTTCTGCAGCCCCCATGACTCAGGGAGAGCTCGTGAGTTATTGGGAGCTGGGGTTGTCCAGATAAGGGGGTCTTTCTGTAATTTGGATTTCCATGCCAATAATAACAATAATTTTAACCTTTAATTAAACCGAACAGGAATGTTTTGCCTCCAGTAAGAATTAATTATATGTTAGTTTAGATCCTCCGGTTTTATTATACAGTGAAAAAGGAATTCTTTTTTTTTTTTTAATTTGAATAAAATGGAGTCTTTAGGAGATGCCCTTCCCGTACTTCGGAGCATTAAGGTTTCTGGATAATGGATTCCATATATGTATAAAAATAGTTTGGCACATTTATAGAATTTCAGAGGTTTTTTTCTCAGTCTTCAGCTAGTTTTAGAAATCTGACTACACAAGTGTTTGTTTGTGGGTATGTGAACAAATGCTTTCTGATTATAAAAAAATATATATATTTCACTCTAGCAATCCGCTTGTAGGTAATAGTCATTATGGCTTAAAAGGGGACCTCTGCACAAAAAAACTGTTTTTGCATAGTGAATGAAAATTTTATTCTAGCAGCTTTCCAATATATTTCAATTACACATTTTCTGTGCTTTTAAATGGATTTGTAAAAGTGATGGCAATTGAAAGTAGTATCCAACTGCTTTCAATGGCAACAATCACTTATAATAAAATAACTTTAAAACCACTGAAAATGTTTTTTTTCTTTCAATATGGATAAAAAGTTTTTGCATGAAAGAACCTTTTAAGGAATTTGCTGAGAAGTTTTTTTTGTTTTTTTTTGTTTTCCATGCAATAAGATTTGGACTAGATATGATGCAATGCTTCCGTGTTACTGAAGCTGAAAAATTTATTATTTTTTATTTCTTTTAGAATTCTTAAAACAAGCTGCTTGTAAACCTTTCCTTTTTTTTAACATCCACTCATTCTACGTATATACATTTGGATTCACTGACTTTGTTCAGTGCATTATAATTTGATATTTAGCAGTTTTAATCCATCTTAAAACTTGAGATATTGTGTTAGACAATAAAATACAACAACCTATAACAATAATATGGGTACGTGCATTCACTCCAGACCTCTGCTAATGATTATTACGCTTAAGTTCTGTCATGATTTGAGCCATCGAAACACTGATGTATATGTGTTGCAGAAGCAACTAGGGATTTGAGGATATGGGTAATGCCACACAGGGCTGAAAATTGGCCTGCAGAAATATGCCAGTCGAGGACCAGCCCCTACAATGCATTAGCCTTCTGTCCTACCTTCATCCAAAAATTGTGTTGGCCGGGTGCAGGCGTATGTTATGAATTTTGCAATGAAATGTAAAAGTTTGTATTTCTACACCAAAATGTGCCACGTGTGCCAGCACCCGGGTTAGCACATTTAGCAATTTCATACTAACTATAAGGATAATGGCAAATAGGGAGCTTTATGGCATTATTTCCCCAGCAATTTAGTAATGTAAACTTTACAAATTTCTCTCCCATTCAGAGTGAATGAAAGGCACGTTGTTTTGTCTAGTGACATTCACGTATTGATTAAAAACTCTGTCAAAGCAGACCTGTCGTCTACACATAAAAAGCTGCATAGTGAAAGTTCTTTACAAATTAAACACAAATTATTTTTTTCATTAGAATATCCATACCTCTTATAAAGGTGTTTAAATATCTGAGATGGTAATCATATATTGCCTGCCCCACCTCTGTGCCTGGAGGAGAATTTGGAATTATTTCTTATTTGTTAGGTCAGATAAAATCTGTTAAATATTCTATTTCCACTAAAATTATTTTCATGTTTATAGAAAACATATTATTTTAAATAACATACATTCAGTTAATGTTAATGTTTTGCATACTTTACACTGGGTAAAGCGTTCATACTGTGTCTGCCTTAGATGAAAACAGCTTCTGTCTGACATCTGTTCAGCTGACCAGCTGAAAATGCTGACAGGGATGTTAAGAGCTTTTCTTCCCCCTTTGTTTCCTGATGTTCTTTCTTGGTCAGCTGACTGTGATATGTTCTTAGCAGATGTCTGCAAGACAAATTAAATGAGGCTATATCCCGAAAAAGTCTTTAAAGGGGTGGTTCACCTTTAAAGGTAAACTCCAGCTTCCAAACCAAAATTTGATAGAGGCCCACATAACACAGAAACCGCTAATATACCCATCACAGGTACTGTTTTTTTTTTTTTTTTTAAAGTATGAATAAATGACATTTTCTATGCTGAAATCCAGCTGTTTAACAGTTCTTCTCTTTCTGCATCATTTGAAATCCTGGCAGGGAAGGGGGGACTAAACACTGATGTTACAAATTGTAACAACTTCTCCACAGTTTACAGACAGCATGCAGTAACTACATAACCCACAATGCATTGCACTGTAATGTTCTGTATCTGTATTGAAATCACGTGTGCAGGGAATCGTGGGGTTTGGAGGATGCAGACTAAGGACTAATGGCTGCTGATACAAAGTAACAATATTCAGCCAGCTCAGCAAAGTAGTCAGACAGATCAGCAGGACAGCAGGGGACTAGGCTAAGGGAACTGTTCCAAACCATTAAAAATAACATTTTTTAATTGATGTATATTGCAAAGTTGCTTAAAATTATGTTTACTTTTCAAAAAGCTTAATTCATGTTTGTGTGGAGTTCCCCTTTAAGCTATCTTTTAGTATGTTATAGAATGACTAGTTCTAAGCAATTTTTCAACAGCTCTTCGTTTTCTAGTTTTTGTAGTTTTTTCACTATTTGCCTTTTTCTTCTGATTCTTTACAGTTTTCAAAATGGGAGTCACTGACCCCATCTAAACACAAATGCTCTGTAAAGCTATGCATTTTTTTGTTATTTCTACTTTTTATTACTCATCTTTCTATTCAGGCCCTCTCCTATTCATATCACAGTCTCTTATTCAAATCAATGGTGGTAGGGGTATTTGGCCCCTAGCAACCAGATTGTTGAAATTGCAAACTAGACAGCTGCCAAATAAAAAAGCTAAATAACTCAAAAACCACAAATAATAAAAAATGAAAACAAATTGCAAATTGTCTCAGAATATCACTCTCTACATCATACTCAAAATTAACTCAATGGTGGACAACATTTCAATCTGTTGGGAACATTTTGTAAACATTTCCTTAACATTTATTTACTAGAAGTTTAAGAGTAAGATGAAACAGAATCAACGGTGACCCCTGGGTTGTGGAAGTAAAATGCAGTGTTTTTACTTGTTACTAAACAATGTTTGTAAGGGCCACGACAATCCCCCAACAGTTTTATCACCTGTTACTCAAATGGCTAATATTCCAAAAGGAATATTGTAAATAGTAAGGATATGGCATGACAAACATTTTGGGTGATTTCTGTGCATTGGGTTAGTTTAGCACTTATGACTGCAAATGTTGGCCTAGGCCAGTGTTTCTCAAACTGCAAGGCATTCTTTTACTTTCCCTTACTTCAATATAGCCAAAACATTTCCTACTTACTCTCTACTTAGAAATATAATTAGTATAATTAGTTTTTTGGGGGGGGGGCAGAGTCCTAGATGGACTCTGGGGTGCTCCTGGGATTAAAATGTGAATCTACAGTAGTCTGAGGGACCTGTGGACCTTGGCAACAGCCAATCCGCAAAGGAGCCAGCCTCAGGCTACTGCTGACTGCAAAGTTCCAGCCGCGACATACTACTGGAGTGAAGCCGCAGTCTCGTGTACTGTAGGTCCGCGCTGCAGGCCAGTCTAAGGATCTAAGGTAGGACCCCTAGAGAGGCTCCAACCGCCAAGTCTACCTCCCACCAATCTCAGGGGCGCCCCCTCTGCCACAAAAGCCTTCATCTGTGTGGCAATACACACAGCTGCCCTCCCTGGGGTCTTGCTGGAGATTGGGGGAAAGTGAGGAGAGTAAATATAGCTCTCCTCACTGGGACTCATCTGTGGCAGCATTGTTTGCCCCCCCTGCAAATTTAACCCTTTCACTGCCACAGACCAACACACAAGTGTTACAGAGAGCTACAACACCCTGCAATGCACAGCCCTACCACCAGGGTAAATACCTACCTTGCATTCTTTATGTCAGGCTAACTCTTCTGTGGCACCCACAAACCACTGTGAAACAGCATCCACTCAGCGACACCCTGCACACCAGCATTAATCTGCCCTCCTCATGGGTAAATACGGTTCCAAACAAAAGACTGTGGTGCAATTTGCCAAAAAGCCTGAAAAGGTGGCCACATCCCCACCAAGGGAAATGGAAAGGGGTAGACGAAGGACCCGAGTCCCCCCCGCCCATGGCCATCCAACAAGACACGTGAGTGCAGTTCCTGCTTACAGCCATAGCAGAATCACAAACAGCCCTTTCAACTCAGATTGAAGAGTTAAAAGTCAACGTATCTCTATTAAGGGCGGATCTCCAAACAGTCAGAGAAAGAGTAAATAACATGGAGGCTTGTGTCTAAGAACATGAAGACACCTGCAATCCAGTTCCTGACCAGATTCGGCAGCTTACGCAACAAATATCAGGCAGACCCTGATTACTCTTCAACCCTACAAAGGAATCGCAACACATTTACGGAAGTGAAACACAGATTGAGAGACCTCCAATTGAAATACGCGATGCTGTATCCAGCCAAACTGAGAATAGTGGATGGCCCCAAAGCTGTTTTCTTTACCTGAAGAATCCAATGCCTAGCTGGAACAGAGGTTCGGCCAGAACCCTTGGGCCAGCCCCAGATGCTGATTCCATTTAAATGTTTGCTGGTCCTATATGGATAGTGGGGAAATTTAACAGGCTCCAGCCTGCCAAGTTGGGAGGTTGGGCAGGGTGTGAAAGGGGTTGGTTTTGGGCAAATAATTTTGGGGGGTGGGTAATGGGGTAAATGATGTGATTGGTTGTTTCTGTTTTTTCTTGTATTTACTTAATTGCTACTATGTGATTGATGCTTATCCTGGTGCAGGACGCAGTCGTCCAGTTATAATGCCCCTCCCCCTTCACACAAATGGCGTCCTATAGCTTTATGTCCTGGAATGTCTGGGGACTTTCCAGATACAAGTGCAGCCTTATGTGGACATACCTGAACAGTATCCACCCTCCATCCTGCTCCTACAGGAGACCCATTTAGTGGGCCAGAAAGTTCTCGCCCTCAAGAATCTATGGGTGGGGTGGGCTTTCCATGCCTCATTTTCAACTCACTCCAGAGGAGTTTCTATCTTTATAAGGATAACATTTCCCCTTTGAATTGATCAAACTAATAAGGACCAGTATGGCAGACATATTATAATGGCTTGCCTTATTGCAAATAATCCCTTGACGGTGGTGAACTTGTACGCTCCACCTCCATTTAATATTGCTCTATTAGAACTCATAGGGGAAAAAAACTTGTTGACCTGCCTCCTGCACCAACATGCATAATGGGGGATATGGACCTGTCTAGCGATAGGCTACATTTCACCACTATGGCCCCACATGCCTAACACACTGGGCAAAGGCTCTAGGTCTCTCTGATGTGTGGCGATGGAAGCACCCTGACACTAAGGCCTACTGTTGTCACTTTCTACCATACCAGATAGACCTAGTCAACACCTGAGGTACTTCCTCTGGTGCAACAAATCTCCTATCTACCTCGGTCCCTATCCGATCATTCCCCCTCCAAATGACACTACAGTGGCTCCCCCGACCCCCAAACAAGCTGTGGCGCCTAACCCCTCTCTGGATTAAGAACCCAGACATAGCTGAATCACACTAAAAAACTTGCCAAGAATATTGGGAAAACAACTAAGGGTCTACCTCACAAGACATGGTGTGGGAAGCCTTTAAGGCTGCCACTTGGGGCTCTCTCATCACACTCATTGCCCAAACTAGGGAAGATGCCAAAGAAGGAGTTGAAGAAGCAGAGATAAGACTGCTTGAGCCCAAACCGCTCCACTTCAGCTCACTATCCATAGATACGTATGAGCAGGTTGGTTGGGCTGATGCAGCCTTAACTAGAGAAAACACTTTCACCACAAAAAAGCCCTACATTACAGTTCACAGCAAATCTTTGATCAAGGCAACAAAAACAGTAGAATACTTGCCATACTGGAGAAACAACAACAGGCCTCCACAGCCATACCAAGAATTCTGACCGCGAGTGGCACTATGGTACACAAACCGCAATTGATAGCTGAGGCATTTACTAAATACTACACATCTCTCTAGCTCCTCCACCTCTTGCACCACACCACTGCTGATGTTACAGCTCGGTAGTAGTGATGGGCGAATTTGCGCCGTTTTGCTTTGCCGGAAAATTTGCGAATTTTGCAAGAAAGTCGTGAATTTCGCAAGATTTTCGCGAAACGGCGTAAAATTCGCAAAACGGCGCCGGCGTCTCGTTTTTGACGCCGGCGCCCGTTTTTGACGCCGGCGCCCGCTTTTTTCGATGCCGGCGCTCGTTTTTGACGCCGGCGCCCGTTTTTTCGGAAATTTTTTTTTCGTGAATTCGCGCCTGGCGAATTAATTCGCCCATCACTATTCGGTAGGTTCTACCCTTGTTTACTAGGACCCGATGGCAGGGAGCACACTGAGGAGAGAAACTGTTAAGGCAGCTGAACAGAACTCCGCGACGGAGCACCGCTCGAATACAAGTCCGGTAAGATTTATGGCTTCCCTCCTAATCACCGCTCTGTACAGAAGGAAGTGGCTGCACTAGAAAATGCCTGTACGGCTTGCTACAAACAACCCGCCCAACAAAGTATTCAGTCAGACCTTGTACTTGTAACAAGGTTTCTGCTGGATTCAGCAACAAAGTATCTCCCGGAAAACTTAAAGGCAGCAACACGCTGAAAATGAACTTGGATTTTAGCCGCTCGGCTTATCATATAACAGAAAGATTTATGTTCTACGGAGCTCCGCTCAGTACCAACCAACTCTTACAAAAGACTATTGTTCAGGCTAAAAGGTCAGGTGATCACAGACCTTAAAAAACCTCCCGTGCACTAGGATTGGCTGCTAGACCAAATGATCATTAACCGTTGCATGCCTGACTGGAAATCCCTAATAGCTGACTCCATTCTTAGATTCCATAGCCATACCTAAACTATCTCCAGCAGAGAGTCCTTGGCTGGATGCATTCATCACCATTGAGGAGGTGAGGTAGGCAATAAAAGCCCTGCCCTTCAACAAGACCCCAGTATTAAATGGGCTCCCCTCAGATTGGTAAAAGTCCTTAGATGAGTAAGTGTCTCCACATCTGCTTGAAACTTTTCAGGCTGCTTGGGACTGCTGGTCCCTGCCACCATAATTTCTAGAAGCCCTCATAATAGTTATCCCCAAAACAGGGCAGGACCCCACCCCTCTTTACAACCCTTCAAATATCCCAGACCAACAGCAACACTAGAACAGTAGTCTCCCTTGACTCAGAAAAAGTCTTTGACTCAGAGGAGTGGGACTACCTCTGGCAGGTAATTTGGTGTCAAAAATAGATTTATACATTGGGTTAAACTACTCTACAAGTCTCCAATGGCCAGAATTAGAGTGAACAATGTCATCTCTAAACCTTCCCAGCTTGAAAGAGGAACTAGAAAAGGCTGCTCCCTCTCCCCTGTCCTCTTCATCTTGGCAATCGAACCCCTAGCCATTCTGATACATGATTATTCTTCCATACAAGGGCTCCAATATGCTAACAATACCAAAAAGGTGTCCCTCTTTGCAGATGATATCCTTCTATACCTAGCTGACTCAGAAGACTCTCTCTCCGCTCTTCTGGCCACAGTCCAGAACTTTGGGAAATATCCTGGGCTGAGAAGTCACAACTCTACACCATTGACTCTAATCCCCCAGCACTACCACCCCGGGGCCTACGCCTGAAGTGGGACAACTCATTCAAATACCTTGACGTTCATATACAGACCGACCCACACTCCTTTTATACAACACAATCTAGACCCATTCATTGACTCTCTTTGTGGTACCCTTATACACTGGGTTAATCTCCCACTGACACTATGGGGTCGTGTAAAATGATCTACCTACCTAAACTTCTGTACGTATTCCATAACACCCCATTCACCATTCTCCGTTCCTTTTTTAGGAAACTTATATACTTCCATTTATTTGGGCCAAGAAGACCCCACGTATATCATGGGAAAGACTGACGGCCCCTATTATAAAACGTGGACTGGCCTTCACACTTCTACCTCTATTACCTGGCCTCCCAGATCTACTATTTGCAATGGTGTTTCTCTCCCAACCCCTACAATCCCAACATGATCCTCTAAACCCCCATCCTCCACTCTATTCTGAGCCTTGGTACCTACCCCTACAGACATACTTCTGACATGACGAGTCTGCCAAGCATTCTAGCCACCCTGCACAAAGCATTGTCTATGGTGCTAAAACTTCTAGGCCATATGGTACAACACCTGACACCCAACCTTTCCCTGTGGGGCAACTCACTACTTCCTCACCTACATGACTTGCCTGACTTCTGGTACTGGATTTGCATACCCCTAAAAAAGCTGTCTGACTTTCAAACAAGCAGTTTCCCACATTCCAAGACTTACAAGAGTGTCTTCCTGGTCAACAAATCCAACTCTATAGGTACTTTTCATGCCTTTCAGGCACAGTTCCACACTCTTACCCCAACAATGTCCACTGTCAATATAGAGGATACTACCACCCCTCCCCTGCTAAACTACTGTCTAGACCAGAGCAGGACTGGGAGTAAAAAGCAGCCCAGGCAAAAAAAAAAAAAATCAAAGCAGCCCACATGTAAACACACAATGCTCTTATACTCAGCCACACTTATATATTGGGTTAAAATATATATATATATATATTGGTGTCCACCTCATAGGTCTGTCTCAGAGGAGGTTATATTTTGATTTTTCATGTGAACATGTATTATAATACAGGTATGGGATTCATTATCCGGAAACCCATTATCCAGAAAGCTCCGAATTACGGAATGGCTTTCTCCCATAGACTCCATTTTATCCGAATAATCCAAATTTTTGAAAATGATTTCCTTTTTTTCTGTAATAATAAAACAGTACCTTGCACTTGATCCAAACTAACATATAATTAATCCTTATTGGAAACAAAACCAGCCTACTGGGTTTATTTAATATTTACATGATTTTCTAGTAGACTTAAGGTGGCAGTAGACGTAACAATTACGATCTTTCTTGGAAAAGACCTTTCCAAGAAAGATCGTTCGTTTCAATACACACGTGTAGAGCTGAATCGTCAGATAAACAGGTAGATATACGGGAAGAAACAATAGAATTCTACCTGTATCTGACGATTCAGCACTAACAATGGGCGATGTTTGGGTCCCTTCAATCAAAATTTTCCGCCCAGCCTGATCGACCGATATCCAAGTCTTCTGCAGATATCAGTCGCCTCTTTTTACACCATACACGCAACGAATATTGTACGAAAATTTGTTTTGTACGATATTATCTGTGCGTCTATGGCCACCTTTAAGGTACACACACAGACAAACACACACACACAGACAAACACACACAGACAAACACACAAAAACACACAGACACACACACAAAAACACACAGACACACAAACAAAAACACACAGACGCACACAAAAACACACAGACTCACACACAGGCACACCCATATACAGGTACACAAACACATACAGACCTCTCTCTCTACCTTCCCCCCACCCCCGGAGCTTGAAGTTTCACAGACACTTGCGGACACACAGACACTTGCGGACACACAGACACTTGCGGACACACAGACACTTGCGGACACACAGACACTCGCGGACACACAGACACTCGCGGACACACAGACACTCGCGGACACACAGACACTCGCGGACACACAGACACTCGCGGACACACAGACACTCGCGGACACACAGACACTCGCGGACACACAGACACTCGCGGACACACAGACACTCGCGGACACACAGACACTCGCGGACACACACAAAGGCACACAAAAAAACACACACAGGCACAGACGCACAGACACAGGCACACAAACACACACCGACACATACACACACAGACGCAAACACACAGGCACATACAAACACAGGCACATACACACACAGGCACACAAACACACACACACACCCACCCCTGGAGCTTCAAGTTTCACAGAAACAGGGTGGAAACTCCCAACCCGTCTGGTGGCCAATGAGAGGGACGCGGTCTTGCCCTTTCCCTGACTAATGGCCAATAATAGAAGGAGGGAGGAACACAAGGCTGCTCCCAGTGCTCGGTATGTGTATGAGTATGTGTGAAAGGAAAAGCAAAGCAGAGGCAGTAATTGCCATGTGTGCTGCAGTCTCTCGCAGCTCCCGGAGAGTCCGACTACAATTTAACTACACAAGACACAAGCAGCCCATTTCAGCAGTAAATGGAGAGGCATTTTCCTAAACAGACCGATTGCCAGTCCGGGCCTGGTCTAGACTATACCAGAACATCATGGTAACGGTCAAACCTCCCTTTGATAGGGCTTGCCTCCTATGGACACAGGCTATTCCCGGACCTCAACCATGAGATGTGGGAGGAAGCAATAGAAACGGCCTACAGTTTCTTAATCTAGATAAGGGACAGACTGATACAATATAAGATTCTCCATCAAGTTTACATAACCCTTTAAAATAAAAATAAAAAATTGGAAAAAGCCAAGGCAATCTGTGCCCCTGATGTAAACTTTCAGGTGCTAACTTTATCCACATGATCTGGAATGCCCCCCTGTCCCGTTATTCTGGACTACGTTAATGGAGACCCTAGCCACTGAACTGGGCAATCCACAGACAGTGGACTGCATACTGGGAGTGATTGATGATCTAATACCAACTAACGTGGCTCGAACTTGGTTACGCTACCTTGTGTTCTATTAAAAAAAAAACAGTGATTATGCACTGGATGGGGAATACTCCTTCTAATATATTGCACATTTCAAATGTTTACATATTTATTGTGTATTCTAAGTGCCTTTTTGTGATATGCACTAGCTGGAGCCACGTTGTCTCGTCTCACTGTGTATTCGTATACTGCTGAGACGACAATAAAGTTTACTTTGACTTTTGACTTTACCATACCCTTCTGGCTGATAGACGGAGCTCTTCCATTAATTAAATTAACGTATGAAACAAGAGGGGCACCAGAAAAATTCAACAAAGTGTGGGGGGCCTGGTGTGACCCAGACTCTCTGGAACACATAGAACCTACATTTATTTGCTTTATATCCTCATTTCCACATAGGCACTAAAACAATGTATATAGATGTGATGCTGTATCTGCACCAACACAAATTGTAACTATTCTAATCAATCACCACTGAAAAATGTATATTTTCTGTTTGGGTTGTTTTATTTTTGTGGTTAAAACAATAAACTTTACCTTAAAAAAAAAAAAAAAAAGAAATATAATTTTGGTACAAAATCGTTTAAAACTGCACATTTGCCACTGAAACAGGCAAGTTGGCAGCTTAGCAATGAAAACCCTCATATATAGTCACATTTATGAACCTATGCTTTGTCCTAAAGTGAGTGTGTGCCTGCGACATGTACATAAAAGCACTAAAGCTTGTGCCTTTGGCTTTTGCAGTATAGACCTGTGAACTATATAGCTGTCACAGTTTAGGAAATTATCACGAAACATATTATATTAGCATTGTGTTAGTATACTTTTAATGACAGCCTGCCATCCCATTCTTCTGACCTACCAAAACCTATGATGCCAGTGTATATTTCTCCCTTTTCATACAGTCCCTAAGCACCACAGCCTGAGCTGGAGGGGGGAAGGGAAGATCTCGGAATGAGTCAGGAAGAGAGAGGAGGAATAAAGATTAGAAAAATGGCCACCGGCAGCTGCTGGAACCAGCACCAACTCCTGACTTTCCGGGATGGTCTGGCTGACCTAGCTGGTCAGCATTAATTGAAATAAAACAGCAGTGGCTTGGACAGCTGCTCACCAAGTCATAGCGTCTGAAGTACCGTTGCAGAGGCCCATCTGCCTCATCTTTATATTTGGTTTCTTGTCTGAAGTGACATTAACAAATTACTATTTATTTGGAAGTGATTGTTTGGAATAAGTGAATGCAGCATGCCCAACACTGGGCCGCAGTAGGAGGAGAAGGAGGAGGCTGTGTTTTATGTACAATCCAGCTCTTCCTTTATTCTACAACCCTGCAAAACGGTGAGTTCTGCTGGTCTCATCTCTCTGGTGCTGGAGAGATACATGGATAAACCCATGGCATTTGTGTATAAATCATCTCTTGTTTGTACTGTGATGAATATTATGCCTTTTTTGCTCCAGAGAATTGCTAAGCATTAAGCTGGCCATAGACGCAAAGATCTGATCGTACGAATCGAGGATTCGTACGATTTTCGGACCGTGTGTGGAGAGTCCCGACATTTTTCGTCCGGCGGAGATCGGTCGTTTGGTCGATCGGACAGGTTAGAAAATTTCTGTCGGCTGCCGATAATATCTCTGCGTGTATTGCCGATCGTACGATTTTCAGTGGGAGACTGTCACTAGCTTTGGTTGGACATAGATATCGTACGATTGCTGTCAGGGGCAGAACATTGCTGATCTGTTCTTTAACTAATCTGACTGGTAAGACTTTGATCTGAATGGTTAGTGGCGGGTCGGGAGATGTGAAAGTCCAATCGTACGATGATTCGTACGATCGGATCTTTGCATCTATGGCCAGCTTTAGATGGCAATTTTAAAGGAGGAAGATCATATTGCTATTCCTTCGCCTGGCCTTTGCAAGGATGCAGTCTCACTGGTAGTACCTGGAAACAGCATATCTGCATTAGAACGGTTAGTCATACAATGGAGCTTATAGTACTGCTTTGTCTGTATAAATCAATTCTTTTCAATATCTCCTGGACTTGCAATTTAGTTTATGGCCTAATCTTAGGTTAATGGGGCACAGGGATATACTTCTCCAGGCATATCACAGTCTCAAGGAGCTGACCAAGGTAATTGCAGTGGGGTTTTCATGAGTCAGAGTTTTGACCTGGAGCCTATTTTGTTGTTCTACATTATTTATATAACAACAATACATTCCACAGTGCTTTACTGAGATTATCCATTCTTATCAGTCCCTACCCCAATGGTGCGTACAGTATCACACACTACCCCAATGGTGCTCACAGTAACTCACACACAAATAAATCTCTGCTTCTGCGGGCAACTTATCTCCTTTAAAAGCTTTCTCCTCGGCAATAATGTGAATCGCTTGGTGCTAAAAACCAGTGTACTGTTTCAGTCTTTCAAAATCACTTGAACTTTCTTCTTTTTCCCTGTAACAATAAAACAGTACTTTGTACTTGCTCCAAAGTAACATACAATTAGTCCTTGTTGGAAGCAAAACCAGCCTTTTGGGTTTATTTAATGTTTAAATGATTTTTTATTTAACTTAAAGGGGTACTCCACACAAACATAACTTACGCTTTTTGAAAACTAAACATAATTTCAAGCAACTTTTGTAATATACATCAGTGCAACTATTACAACTTTGTAATATACATCAATGCAGACTTTTAACGGTTTTTAATAGTTTCTGACAGCTCCCTGAGCCTAGCCCCCTGTTCTCCTTCTGAGCTGGCTGACTACAGTTACTTTGTATCAACAGCCAGCTGTCCTTAGCCTGCATCCTACATAACCCACAATTCCCTGCACACGTGATTTCAATAAGGAAACTAACATCAGAGTTCTATGCATGTGGGTTATGTAGTTCTTGCATGCTGTCTGTAAGCTGTGGAGAAGTTGTTACAATTTGTAACATGTTTTAGTCCCTCCTTCCCTGCCAGGATTTCAAATGATGCAGAAAGAGAAGAACTGTTAAAACAGCTGGATTTCAGCATAGAAAATGTAACTGTGATGGATATATTAGAGGTTTCTGTGTTATGTGGGCCTCTTTATCAAATTCTGGTTTGGAAGCTGGAGTTAACCTTTAAGGCATAAAGATCCAAATTATGGAAAGATCTATTAAACGTAAAACCCTAGGTCCCGAGCATTCTGGATAATAGATCCCATACCTGTACTAAGAACTATTTTTAATAATCCTGTGTGTTTTCACTTCAGCCATCAAACTCCTTCTTGAAGTTAATGCCAGTACAACGCATTCAGGGAGAGCATTCCATAACCACTGTAAAAACCCTTTCTAAATATTAAGATGGTGTAACACTTTCTTGGCCTATCCCGCCAATTAGGGGTTAAGGGTGTCCAGCTAGTGTATGAGCATGGGTTACACTGTGAAACTACACTCAGGGCGGAGCCTTCGCTAAATGGAAGCTTCCCCTTTAAGATGGTGTAAAACTACAACCCACAGGCTAATTAGTGTGAAAGATAGAATAATGGACGCCAGGAGGTTCTTTAGATAGTGAAAACAAGTGAGATGGTTTATTAGCACAACAATATGCAAAGCAATTGACCACAGGTTTACTCACGCAGGAGTTGCAGTAGGAGTTAGCGTATCACAGAGGAGAAAGGATAGCATTTGATGATGATGCAGCATGTACAGATGTCACTCCTCAAGTCAAACAGTAGGAAGAATATCTCACTCCCAAAGACCAGCGACCAAAGTGAAACAGGATCGGTGTAGTTGTTACACTTTACCAGTTAGAAGGGCTAGGCCCAATAACAAGGGAAAAGAGAACTTAAGCAAAGGTAGGGGATTAACTCTATAGGAGCCTAATAGATCCTATAGGTCCCTACAATGGAATGTTATTAAATACTTTTGATAATTCTGTTTGTTTTTTACACTCTTCTTGTTGACTAGGGATATGCTGTACCTCAGTGATTACCAAAAATATCCCTACATTTTCTTGGGAATTCTCCTGATTATTTGCTTTTTCAGTCACCTATGTCCATTTTATATGTGTTTTGTAGCTAAAATATCTAGGGGTGCTCTTAGATTTCTGCAAACATTATTGCACAAAAACAGCACATACAACTTGTGACCACTATTGTGCAAGTATATTGTTTGTTTGTTTTTTAAGTTTTCTATTTACGTTTTCAAGGGAGGGGAAAATGGGGGAAGGCAAATATATTATTTAATCAAGAAGATTGAAGCCTGAATGCAGTCTGATCAGGATTATTGGCTAAATATATGTACACAGTTTATTGCTGGATCAAGTATAAACAGAATTAGCCGACTTCATTGAAGTTACTTGAACATGTGACTATTTTTATACTTTCTTTTGCATCGTTGCTGTGCACCTAGCTGATGATAATACTTGTAGCACTTTTCCCTGTAGGAGTGAAAGTTGAATACAGTATGTACAGATTTTTAACTAATTGTTACAAAATAAGTAATGTTTTTTAAATCTATTCATAAGAAAAACTCTAGTAAGGATTCATTACTCCCTCCTAGATAGCTGTCATTCTTCTGCTGCCCCCAGGACTCAGGGAGAGCTCATGAGTTATATCACAGTTAGGTGTATTATAATAAAATGGATGAAGCAATGTCTGTTTATTTCAGTACAGGTATGTGTTATTGAGAATGGGACCTGGGGGTTTCCAGATAAGGGGGTCTTTCTGTAATTTGGATCTGCATGCCAATAATAACAATAATTTTAACCTTTAACTAAACCCAACAGGATTGTTTTGCCTCCAGTAAGAATTAATTATATGTTAGTTTTGATCCTCCAATTTTATTATTACAGTGAAAAAGGAATTCTTTATTTTTTTTTTTTTTTTAAATTTTAATAAAATGAAGTCTTTAGGATATGTCTTCCACGTACTTCGGAGCAATAAGGTTTCTGGATAATGGATTCCATACATGTATAACAATAGTTTGGCACATTTATAGAATTTGTTTTTTTTTCTCAGCCTTCAGCTGATTTTTAGAAATCTGACTGCACAGGTGTTTGTTTGTGGGTATGTGAACAATGCTTTCTGATTATAAAAAATATATATTTGGTATTTGACTTTAGCAATCTGCTTGTAGGTAATAGTCATTATGGCTTAAAAGGGGACCTCTGCCCAAAAAACTGTTTTTGCATAGTGAATGAAAATGTTATTTTAGCAGCTTTCCAATATATTTCAATTACACATTTTCTGTGCGTTTAAATGGATTTGTAAAAGTGTTGGCAATTGAAAGTAGTATCCGACTGCTTTCAATGGCAATCACTAGTAAAAAAAAATAACTTTTTAAAACCACTGAAAATGTTTTTTTTTTCATTATGGATAAAAAGTTTTTGCATGAAAGAACCCTTTAAGGAAGTTGCTGAGAAGTTTTTTCTGTTTTTTTTTTTTTCCATACAATACAATTTTTACCAGATAAGATGCAATGCTTCCGTGTTACTAAAGCTGTGGTTCAGCTGATATAGGAGTAACAGGCCTGGAGGCATAAAGATGATATTTGCTTAGCAGTTGCTGTACTGTTAAATATTAGTTGAATATACTCAGTTCTCTGGGTTTTGTGAAAGAATGCTGGTTACTAGCCTTATGTGAGCAAATACTGTTTTGTTAAAAAATGAACATTTACCATATTAAGAATTGTCTTGCATGTATTACATGTTTATTGGTTGTTAACTAAAACATATTTGTGTACAGGTACGGAATCTGTTGGAAACTAGTTATCCAAAAAGCATCAGTGCCAGATTTCTAAAATATGCGCTCAGAGGCAAGCTGTTTACTTTTTTAGGAACAACAAGTGGACCCTCGGCCAATGCTTATTTTTCTTTAAAGGAACAGTAACAGCACATTTGTTGATACTTAAAATTAAGCTTTAGTTTAGCTAGGATCATAGCTTCGGCACAGTTTGAGCCATGTTTAAAGGCAGCCCTTATATTGTGATTAAAACATTTTAGTAACATGTGGATTCAGCACACTTCAACAAAGTCATAGCAGCCCTGCTTCAGGACAAAGGTCTTTGTATACACATAAAAAAATATAAAATTAAATGACAATGTGTTTAGCATTAAGGATTTAACAAATATAATTTTCTTTCTCTCTGTAGTTACAATATCTGCAATATGTAGTCTCTAGCTATCCCATTTCACACTCACAACGGGAGAGGCTGTTTTATAAGTCCATCTAAGAAAATTTGCCCGGCTATATGGCTTGCAACCTCTTGCAGAAACTTAGGACAGGCATAAACTTGCACCCAGGACTTTCCCAGGAATTTTCAGTCATCCTATCACAAAAATATTAGCAGACAAGGTTGCAATTTGACTTATCAAGGGGCATCATGTAGGTGCTTTAAATATTACTTGAATATAAACAGCTCGCCTCATGACAGCAGCTCTTCTGATATCGATGATAAAATGAAGAAAGTTGAGCGCCAACTTGGAAATATTTCTTATGTAAAGTGGATGTGCCAATGGTTTTAATTGATGTGTTGTAAAGCAGTTGTAGCACGGAAAGTTCTTACTGCCATCATATATTTTGAAAGTGGAGTTTATAGCAGCTGTAAATCACTCACTGAAACAATGTAGTTTTTAAGCCATCTGACCAGAAAACATTATGCTTGATGCCAGTATTATTAATTTGGGGGAAATCTCTTTTGATTTATGTATAGTCAGAGGAAAAATTTATTATTTTTTTATTTCTTTTAGAATTCTTAAAAGAAAACTTTCCTTTTTTTTTTAACAACATGGATTTACTGACTTTGTTCAGTGCATTTGAATTTGACATTTAGCAGTTTTAATCCATGTTAAAACTTGAGACATTGTGTTAGACAATAAAATACAACAACCTATAACAATAATATGGGTACCTGCATTCACTCCAGACCTCTGATAATGATTATTACCCTTAAGTTCTGTCATGATTTGAGCTGAAACACTGATGTATATGAGTTGCAGAAGCAACTAGGGATTTTAGGATATGGATAATGCCTCCCAGGGCTGAAAATTGGCCTGCAGAAATATGCCAGCCAAGGACCAGCTCCTACGCTTGCATTAGCCTTTTGTCCTACCTTCAACCAAAAATTGTGTTGGCCGTGTGCAGGCATATGCTGTGAATTTTGCAAAGAAACAAGAAAGTTTGTATTTCTTCACCAAAATTTGCCACGTGTGCCTACACTCGGGTTAGCACATTCAGAAATTTCATACCAACTATAAGGATAATGGAAAAAAGGGAGCTTTGGGGTATTGTTTCCCCAGCAATTTATTAATGGGGACAAACCATTACAAATGTATCTCCCATTCAGAGTGAATGGGTAAAGGCACGTTGTTTTGTCTAGTGACAGTCACGTATTGATTAAAAACTCTGTCAAAGCAGACCTGTCACCTACACATAAAAAGCTGCATAGTGAAAGTTCTTTACAAATTAAACATTGAACACAAATTATTTTTTCATTATAATATCCATACCTCTTATACAGAGTTTGAAACCTTAAACTTGTGAAGGCAGAGTGTGGGATCTGCTAAGTGTTGCATGTGAATTAAGTGTTAAGCAGCGTTAAAAACCTTAAGGCGTTGGTGTTTGCTGTGCATGCTGGGAGAGCTGGGTGCAAGGAGGGAGTAAGTGCAAATAACTGACTGCTGTGTGTTCTGTGAGTTATCTGACTGGGACAAATAGCTTTTTCTTTTCTCTCTTTGGGGTAAACTAGTTGATACATTAAGTGCATTTATTTTCTTTTTGTGTTTTAGCTTTAGAGGTCTAAGGGGAACATTTTTAAAAAAAAGTTAATAAGGGGTTGTTTTACTGCTGGTAGCAAATAGCATTTTTTTTTCTCCTTTCCCTCTTCTAATTAAGGGGGAGGGGTTAATCAGGTAAATTCTGATCAGGCGTTGTGTGCTCTGGTTGAAACCTTAACCTTGTGACTTCAAAGCAAGTGTGGGAGCTGCTAAGCGAGTGTTGCATGTGACTACGTTTTGCATGTGAATTAAGTGTTAAGCAGCGTTAAAAACCTTAAGGCATTTAAAACCAAAAAGGCGTTTGTGACGAATTGCATTTGGGAGACTGTAAGTAGCCAGTGTAAATATGAGTGGGTTTGCTGGTATTACTCAGTGTGTGTCTTGTCACATGTATGTTGTGTTGGAGCAGCAGTTCCATGCAGTATTTACATGTGAGAGATGTCGGTGGGTTTTCATCTTGGAATCTGAGCTGCAGACTCTAAGGGGTGAACTTGCAGCACTGAGAGCAGCGGCAAATGAGGGGAATGACAGGAGGCTCGCAGAGCAAACACTGGCAGGGGCTAGTGGAGTGGGGGGAGGAGAAGGGGCAGTGGAGGCTAATGAGGGAGGAAGGTTTGTGACAGACAAGAGGGGAAGTAGGGGACAGAAGGGTAGGGGGGCTGGTCCACAGTTTGTCCAAAACAGCAAATTCGCCGTTTTGGCTGAAGATGCAGGGGAGGAAACAGCGCCGATCCGTGCATTTATGCCGCCTGAGGCGGCCTTCCATTGCCGCCCCGACCCCTCCTCACGGCGCTCACATTTTCTGCGCAGGAGGGGGTCGGGGCGCTGCACGACGCTAGTGCAGAGAGCGCAATTGCGCTCTCTGCACTAGAAGAGCCGAATTTCCGGGTTGAAAACCGGAAATTCGGCTCTTAGTTACCAGGAGCGGCATTTTTGCCGCCCCTGGTAACCAGGGGGGCGCTGCCGCCTGAGGCGAGTGTCTCAACTCGCCTCATTGGTGGAGCGCCCCTGGGAGGAAAACTCCAAACTGGCGTGTATGGAGCAGGCTGGCTCTCGGAGCACCCCGGGAGGCAGTGGCTCTAATACGGGTGGTGGATAGGGTAATCTGTCGCAAGGCCCCTACATGCCGAACAGTCTGCTGCTTGCCTGGTATGGGGTGCCGTTTGTCCCAAATACATTCTGTATACAAAACTATCGCTAATACACAGAATGAATGTCTCTCATGTTATATAAGTATTTGTGACCATACACAGAGAAAAAAAATATACAAAATACTTATTTCTATTAAAGAATGAAAACAAAATCTGGTTAGTGCACAAAAGCATGTCATTATATCACAAACTCCATTCTGTACAGTTTAACAAGCAATCTGTCGCACAAATGTATAACCTCCATGTAACGGACACACTTATGTGCAAAGTTACTTACAGAATGAATTATGTAAAAACAAAGTTGGACATAATATATAATAGTGTAACTAACTAGTGCTTGTCAAGCTAGATTTGACTGACAAAATAGATATCTGTGACAGAAAGCAAGATTTTATAGTACAGGATTCATTCTTTCCACAAAATGACAGTTTTGTTTCACAAAACAGATAAAATAACCATTCTGTGAAGCAACACTGTCAGTCACATTCCTGAACCAATAATAACAAAGCTTATTGCCATATACAAACAAGATGAGAAGTTGCCAGCTCTGCTCCACATGGCTAAGGCAAAGTATCTGGCCTGCTATAGAGGGCGCCCTCTAATGTCCCCTCTGCTGCATAGTAATAAACATGAACAAACCTTCCCTAAAAGAGCTGCTGTTAAACACTACAGGTTCATAAATGGAAGTTTTTACAAATGGCTGAGAAATATAATGCTGCACTTATAATGATTGTAGAGAAAGAAAAGTATGCAAAACTTATATAAATATGATCATTTTAGTTGATATGGCTATTCTTATTGTTGTAACCTGCTTGTGTGGCCATTTTGGTTAAGGGCATTCCTGCTGTTTTGCCATTATTTTATGACTAACTCCTGTTCCTCATTCTGTCTAAGCTGAGAGTAATAATGGGACAGGCCACACCCACCTGCAATGTTGTATTAAATGTACCAGAAGTTACTGTGCTTGTCTGGCTGCTTTGCCTGACTCTCAGAGTCAGTTATAAGTTTTGTATATGATAGTTAGACTCCAATGTCTCCTCCTAGCTGTAATCTTGCACCAATTAGCTTGTAGTAGTCTCTTAATAATGTGCTTACCTATAGTTCAACTACTACATAATAGCTTTAGCCAGAGACTTGGGACTGATCATGTGCACGCATACCTCCCAACTGTCCCTTTTTCAGAGGGACAGTCCCTCTTTTGACAGCTCAACCTGAGGTCCCTCATTTGTACTGGAAAGTCCCTCTTTTCTCTGCACTGAACAGCCAGAAAAATAAACAGAATTTCTGACTTAATTGGCTTTCGGCAGAGAGGCCAGTACAGCTAACAGGTGCAAATAAGATACTTTGTAACAATTTTGAGATAAGAAAATAAGTAATTTTAACAGTTTAGACAAGGAGAAATATTTTCAAACTTTTATAACCTGCCAAACTTTGTAAAATGAACATGGTTATTACGGGGTGTGGCCACAAAAATGGGTGTGGTCAAAAAAATTGGCTGCGCTACATGACAAAAATTTTTTTGTCCCTTTTTACTTCCAAAATGTTGGCAGGTATGACCACGCATTCTGTATAGTATGATGTGAAGGTTATATGAGCAGCCACTCCTGAGTACTGTGTGTAAACAAAAGGGGGTCATTTAGGCAGGGGCAATTTTAGGGGATCATAATCTATTTACATAGAAGCAACAAGCTGCACAATGCTTTATATTTATTTATAACAAAAGACTCTAATGATGCCGTCCCTTACCTGCCCAGTGCTTAACCCTTTCACATCAGAGTGGGTCGAGGGGAGCACAACACTAGAGCAGAGAGCACAACTGTGCCCATGTCACATGCATGTCCAGGGCCGCCAGCAGGGGGGACAAGTGTTCCGGGCCAGAAGTGCTGCATTTTTCAAAGAGCCGGGTCCCCTTTACGAGCGCCCAAGCCATGGGGCCATTTCGCATATTACAGATTGCGGAAGTGCCGAAAAGACGAAGCTTAAGTCCTGAAGCGGCGAAAAGACCCAAATTCACGAAAGGAGGTGAAGTTGAAGTCCTGAAGCCTTTTGTTTACACACAGTACTCAGGAGTGGCTGCTCATATAACCAACACATCATACTAAACACACTTTGGGGGTCATTTATCAACACTGGGCACATTTGCCCATGGCCAGTAACCCATGGCAACCAATCAGATTGCTGCATTCATTGTTCTACTTGCAGATGGCTTTTAAAAGCTAATCGCTGATTGGTTGCTATAGGTAACTGCCCATGGGCAAATTTGCCCAGTGTTGATAAATGAGCCCCAATGTGTGTGCACATGATCAGTCCCAAGTCTATGGCTAAAGCTATTATGAAGTAGTTGAACTATAGCTAAGCACATTATTAAGAGACTACTACAAGCTAATTGGTGCAAGGTTACAGCTAGGAGGAGACATTGGAGTCTAACTATCATATACAAAACTTATAACTGACTCTGAGAGTCAGGCAAAGCAGCCAGACAAGCACAGTAACTTCTGGTACATTTAATACAACAACACAGGTGGGTGTGGCCTGTCCCATAATTACTCTCAGTTTAGACAGGAAGAGGAACAGGAGTGAGTCATAAAATAATGGCAAAACAGCAGGAATGCCTTTAACCAAAATGGCCACACAAGCAGGTTACTACAATAAGAATAGCCATATCACCTAAAATGATCATATTTATATAAGTTTTGCATTATATATTATATATTGCAGCATTATATTTCTCAGCCATTTGTAAAAACTTCCATTTATGAACCTGTAGTGTTTAACAGCAGCCCTTTTAGGAAAGGTTTGTTCATGTTTCTTACTATGCAGCACAGGGGACATTAGAGGACGCCCTCTATAGCAGGCCAGATACTTTGCCTTAGCCATGTGGAGCAGAGCTGGCCACTTCTCATCTTGTTTGTATATGGCAAGAAGCTTTGTTCTTATTGGTTCAGGAATGTGACTGACAGTGTTGCTTCACAGAATGGTTATTTTATCTGTTTTGTGAAACAAAACTGTCATTTTGTGGAAAGAATGAATCCTGTGCTATAAAATCTTGCTTTCTGTCACAGATATCTATTTTGTCAGTCAAATCTAGCTTGACAAGCACTAGTTAGTTACACTATTATATATTATGTCCATGTTTTTTTTACATAATTCATTCTGTAAGTAACTTTGCACGTAAGTGTGTCCGTTACATGGAGGTTATACATTTGTGCGACAGATTGCTTGTTAAATGTACAGAATGGAGTTTGTGATATAATGACATCCTTTTGTGCACTAACCAGGTTTTGTTTTCATTCTTTAATATAAATAAGTCTTTTGTATATTTTTTTTCTCTATGTATGGTCACAAATACTTATATAACATGAGAGACATTCATTCTGTGTATTAGGGATAGTTTTGTATACAGAATGTATTTGGGACAAACGGCACCCCATACTCATATAACCTACACATCATACTAAACACAATGTGTGTGCACATGATCAGTCCCAAGTAGGGTTGCCACCTTTTTTAAAATGTTTTACCGGCTGCTGGGCGGCGGGGACATAAAGGGGCGGGCCATGACATCAAAAGGGGCGGGCAGTGACGTCAAAGTGGGTGGGGCCACGCCACGGACGCTAGAAGAAGTAAAAGAAAAAGTAAGTTCCAGAGGATTGGGGGCAGGCCGAGGGCTCCTTTTAATCGTATTACAAATTTAGTTGCCGGTAAATTTGTAATCCCGGCCTTGGCAGGTATTTTACCGGCTATGCCGGTAAAATACCGGCCGGTTGGCAACCCTAGTCCCAAGTCTCTGGCTAAAGCTATTATGTAGTAGTTGAACTATAGCTAAGCACATTATTAAGAGACTACTACAAGCTAATTGGTGCAAGATTACAGCTAGGAGGAGACATTGGAGTCTAACTATCATATATAAAACTTATAACTGACTCTGAGAGTCAGGCAAAGCAGTCAGACAAGCACAGTAACTTCTGGTACATTTAATACAACATTGCAGGTGGGTGTGGCCTGTCCCATCATTGCTCTCAGCTTAGACAGGAAGAGGAACAGGAGTGAGTCATAAGATAATGGCAAAGCAGCAGGAATGCCCTTCACCAAAATGGCCACACAAGCAGGTTACTACAATAAGAAAATTGTAGGATAGGAAGGAGCATTACAATCCGCAGTCTTAGCCGCAAAATTCCTTTATTGTCACAACATGTTTCGGATCATCATGGATCCTTTTTCAAGTGAAAAATACAAGTACAAAAAAGACCAATTTAAACACTACACCCACATTGTTACTCCTCCCTTAGTGACATCACATGTTAACCCATCAATTATTTGAAGTCAGGTGCAAATCCCATCCTAAAATCGTGTTTGTCCACCAGGGGAACTGTGCATCTTGCAACTCACTGCAACATTAAGAACAATGTAACATTTAAAATTTTACCCTTGATACTAAAAGGCAACATTAAAATTGATACAATATTTTATTAACTCATGCTAAAATTACTTGAAAAATAGGTACTACTCTTTACAGAGTCTGCCTACCATATGCATCCAAAGCTGTGTCACTATTTTAGAAGCTATTTCATTTTAGCTGTCTTTTAGACAGTACATATAACATTACTTTCCCAAGTCACCCATGGCAGACAATTCACCAACATGGGTTAATCCCGCCTATCAGGTCACTGGACAGGAAAGAGTTAACGATCGGTATAAATACCTTGCTCCTCCCAGCAATCCTCGTCTTTTTTCCTGTCCAGGTCACGACAGGCTGCTACAGACTGCTACAGGCTGCTACAGATGGCTAAAAGGCTGCTAAGCTTACCATACCAGAGTGGGTCTCTCTCTCTCTCTCTCTCTCCCCTCTGATGCCTCCAAGTGCACCCTATACGGGTTGTGGTGAGAAGAACCCGTTGGGCAGGGTTGTGTGCTGGAGCTGCTGTAAGAATTCCCTCCTAAAGGTAGAGAGGAGGATGAAGCAGTCCAGAGGATCAGCCGTTTCAGATGGATTCGAGGCTGGGTAAAGTGTTTTGTTCCATGGAAGAGCACACGCGCCAATACTGACGCGGACGCGCGTCGAGTACGGACGCGGAAGCGCGTGTAAGACGCGCGCCTGAGTTGACGCGAACGGAGTGACGCGTGCCGGAAGTGACGCACGCGGAAGACGCGTGCTCAAAGAAGACGCGCGCCCGGAAATGGACGCGCGCGCCCGTAAGTGACGCGCGACCGGACTGACGCGCGGGAAAACGGCGTCAGGAAGTGACGCAATAAGAAGACGCTGGCAGTGTGTGCAAGGCTGGCGTTTGGCTGGGTGTGATAGTACACTTCGCCGGAAGTTGGAGAGCGTTGGTTCACTCGGCTACAGACTGTGAGTGCCTTTCCAGTGGAATCTTGCTTTTGTAATTGAATTTATGCTTATGGAATAATGTGTTACAGGTTACTATGGATCAGCCTGGCTCTGGAAAAGGATCTCAGCCCAAAGGTCCTAGGTAAGCTGGCTGTGGATATATGGATGTAATGAGAGAGAACGATAATTAGTGGCTGATGGTTGTCTTTTCCATTTTCAGCCTACATATGTCAACTGAATTGCAGAAAGGGGAGCCTACTCTCTCAAAGAAAGCGGCTTCAGCTACGGACCCAGTAGCGTCTGCAGACCCTCAGCCTTCAGGAGCCCCACAATTGGATGCTCTGGTCTCCATCATCAAGCAAGCTGTAGTACAAGGCATGCAAGAGGCTACTGCTTCTACCTCTGGGGTACAGAGGAAAGCTAAGAGGGTCAGAGATTTGCCATATGAGTCTCTATCGGATGTGTCAGATGAAGAATTGTATTCTCCAGGGGACGCACATTCAGAACTCTCAGAGGAGGGAGAAGTGTTTTCTGAGGAAGAGATTGCATTTGATCCTACAGCGATAGAGAATCTGGTAAAGGCAGTAAGGAAGACGCTATGTCTTTCGGAAGAGCTACCTAAGTCTAGTTCAGCAGATAAATTCTTCCCATCGGTCAGGAAAAGACAGGTGACTTTCCCGGTGCATGATTCAATTAAGGAAATCATCAGCTCTGAATGGAAGAGAACAGAGAAAAAGTTTGTTATCCAGGGGAAATTTGCAAAAAAGTATCCGGTGGAGGAGTCTTTCTCTAAATTGTGGGACAATCCGCCTAAAGTCGACGCTGCGGTGGTAAGGTTGGCAAGAAAGACGACGCTGCCAGTGGATGATGCAGCAGCTTTCCGTGATCCAATGGAGAAACGGATCGAAACCAACCTCAAGAAGACGTTTATAGCGGCAGGAGCAACTTGTAGACCGGCAGTAGCTATGACCTCCACATCAAGAGCTATGAAGGTGTGGTTGAATAACCTGGAAGATGCTATTTCTTCTAATGTCAAAAGGTCTGGGTTACGTGAAATGTTGTCTGAATTGAAACTAGCGGTGGATTTCATGACAGATACCTCTCTAGATCTGGTACATCTAGCTTCAAGAACTATGGCACTTTCGGTGTCCTCAAGAAGGGCTTTGTGGTTGAAGCCATGGCTGGCGGATTCAGCCTCTAAGGGGAATTTATGTCAGTTGCCGTTTGAGGGAGAGATGCTCTTCGGTGAGAAACTCGATTCCATCATTAAGAAAGCTTCCGGGGGCAAGAGTGTATTTTTGCCGCAGGAGAAGAGATTCAGGCGTCAAGGGGGAGGCCTAGTTCCCCCATTAACAGGTCCTTTCGGGGTTCAAGACAGCCTAGATATGGAAGGACTGCCGGAAGACAGACGAATTGGAAGCCCACAAGGGGGGAAAGTAGGCCTCCCAATAGGAGAAGTTCTACTTTCAGCTCAAGCCATACGGAGAAGAAGCAATGAGATCAGGCCGGCTCAGACCAGCAGAGTGGGGGCACGTCTAACATCCTTTTATGCGGTCTGGGCCTCAAAAATCAGAGACCAATGGGTCCTGAGGGTGATTCAGGAAGGATATCAGTTGGAGTTCCACAGGGTGCCGTCTCGCAATGTGTTCAAGATGTCTTCAGTCCCGCAGGTACCAGGTTCGGACCAAGTGTTACAGGAGTATGTAGATCAACTCCTGAACTCGGGGGCAGTGGAATGGGTTCCGAAGTCCCAACAGGGCTTAGGTTTCTATTCGAAGCTCTTTCTAGTCCGGAAGGCCTCGGGGGCATTCAGACCGGTACTGGATTTACGCCCACTGAATCAGTTTGTCAACTGCAGGCGCTTCAAAATGGAATCACTGACGTCCATCCTACAAGCAGTTCCTCCACAATCATGGCTAATAAATCTGGACTTGAAGGACGCATATTTCCATGTACCAGTGCACAAGACACACCGGAAGTATCTTCGATTTGCTTTCAGAGGTCAACATGTCCAGTTTACCTGCCTTCCCTTTGGCCTCTCAACGTCCCCAAGAACGTTTACGAAAGTCCTGGTCACGGTCGTGGCTTTTCTAAGAGTAGAAGGTGTGCCTATATTTCATTACCTGGACGACATTCTGTTGGTGGCTTCATCAAGGGAGGAAGCTCTGAAATTCAGGGACAGAACAATCCTGGTACTCCAACAGTTCGGTTGGGTAATAAACTGGGAGAAGAGCAGCTTACTTCCGTCACAAAGGATGGTCTTCTTGGGTGCACACCTGGATACGCAGGAAGGAATAGTTTCACTTCCTCAAGAAAAGATACAGCATATATTGAGACAAATAAGACAGTTCAAAGAACAACAAAGAGTCTCAGTAAGATCATGCATGTCGGTCCTAGGTCTCATGGCATCTACGATCCAGATGGTGAAGTGGGCCAGGTGGCACATGAGGCCTCTCCAACAATTCTTCCTGAGGGAGAATGCTTCAAGACAGTTGAAACTAAATTCACGAATTGTAGTTTCAGAGGACGCCAAAGACAGTTTAAGTTGGTGGCTGGTTGTAGGAAATTTGACTCAGGGGATGGTCCTCGCAAACCCCCCGTATGTGGTGATCACGACAGACGCTTCAGAGAGAGGCTGGGGTGCAGTACTGGAAGGCCGCAGTGTTCAAGGTCATTGGAACCTACAGGGTGTCTCCTCAAACATTCTGGAACTACGGGCCGTGAAAGAGGCATTGCTGGCCTTTTCAGAAAAGATTCTACATGCCTGGGTAAAGATTCAGTCAGACAATGTTACAACTGTGTCTTATGTGCAGAAGCAAGGTGGCACCAGAAGCGCCCGACTGCTAAAAGAACTGGCCCAATAATGACGTGGGCAGAGGAAAATCTAGAAGGGCTGACAGCCTTACATATTCCAGGCAGTCAGAATACGGGGGCAGACTTTCTCAGTCGCAACACCTTGCAACCAGGAGAATGGAGTTTATGTCTGCTAACCTTTCAAGGCGTAGTACAGAGGTTCGGAAGGCCAGAAATCGATCTTATGGCCACGGACAAAAACCACAAGTGCAGCAGGTTCTTCTCCAGGGCACCATGTCCTCTGGCAGAAGCAGTGGATGCACTCCTCCAGGATTGGAGCAGGATATTTGGTTATGTTTTTCCGCCCTTTCCAATGATTTGGAGGGTGTTGAAAAAGGTGGATGTCGAAAAAGCCTTGGTCATAGCCATAATTCCGTATTGGCCGAGACGCCCTTGGTTTCCGCTCCTGCAGAGTTTGGCAGTGGAGCCACCTCTGAGACTGCCTCTTCAGCCGGATTTGTTATCCCAGGGCCCAGTGGTCTACGAGGGAGTGGATTCCCTGTCACTGACGGCATGGAAATTGAAAGGCAGAGGCTAGCAGAATATGGTTTCCAGGAAGATCTGGTGAATTTTTTATTGAAGGCTCGGAGGGCTTCTACCTCGGCTCAATATTACAGGGTCTGGAAGTGTTTCGCAGAATTTGCAGTACAACACAAGTTTGACCCAAAAGATCCTACTGTCCAACAGGTGATTCAGTTCCTGTTTGTGGGTTTCCAGAGAAAACTTAGCACAAGCACCCTGCGAGGTCAAGTCTCCGCATTATCTGCATTGTGTGGTCATTCCTGGGCGGAGGAGCCTCTGGTTAACCGGTTCTTCAACGCAATGAGAAGGGTGTGTCCTTTCAAGAAATCCAGAGTTCCACCTTGGGACCTTACGATTGTCTTACGAGCCTTAATGTCTTCACCTTTTGAGCCTTTGCGGAAAGCCTCGGACTGGCATGCGACGTTGAAAGTCCTGTTTCTGGTCGCTATTACCTCAGCTTGCAGGGTTGGTGAGATTTCTGCTTTGTCAGCAAAAGAGCCAGACACAGTTGTCTATCCGGACAAAGTGATTATGAGACCATCTTTTGAGTTTCTTCCAAAAGTAATCTCCCAATTTCATGCCGATTTGGAAATTACACTACCTTCTTTCTGCCCGTCTCCAAAGTCTAACAAGGAGCGAGAATGGCATACTTTGGACTTGGTGAGGGCCGTTTCGCATCATCTGACGCGAACGAAGGATTGGCGAAAATCTGATAAATTATTCCTGATTCCGAGGGGCCCTAGAAAGGGTATGGCACCAGCTAAATCTACGATTGGCCGCTGGATTGTCTCCTGCATTGCTCTAGCTTATCGGTTGACAGGCAATGAGATTCCTAAGGACCTGAGGGCTCACTCTACAAGAGCCATGGCTACTTCCTGGGCGGCGGAAGCCAAGGCCCCGCCAGACCTCATCTGCAAGGCTGCGAGGTGGACATCTTCTTGTACCTTCATTCGTCATTACAGACTGAATGTGATGTTGTCTCAAGATGCAAAGTTTGGAAGAAAGATTTTGCAATCTGTTGTTCATGCTAAATAAAGTTTTTTGGTTGATCGATAATGGTCCCTCCCTTCTTTAAGCTTGGGGAAATCCCATGTTGGTGAATTGTCTGCCATGGGTGACTTGGGAAATATAGAAATTTTTTCATACTCACCGTAATTTCTATTTCCAAGTCACTTCCATGGCAGCATTCACCAACTTCCCTCCCTTCTTCTGGAGCTTGTTACTAGACGAGGATTGCTGGGAGGAGCAAGGTATTTATACCGATCGTTAACTCTTTCCTGTCCAGTGACCTGATAGGCGGGATTAACCCATGTTGGTGAATGCTGCCATGGAAGTGACTTGGAAATAGAAATTACGGTGAGTATGAAAAAATTTCTATATTTTTACAAACCTTTTTTGAGGTATAAGCAAGTACATTCAAAATCGGTAAATAAATTGTTCTTACCGTACCTACACATAAATATATAAGGAAGTCAGGATCAAAGGAGTCTAGAAAGAGAAAATCCATAATTCGAATTAATACGATTCATAAAAAACACTTTACACTCCACGCTTCATTTAAACCTTTTGGGGCCAATGCATCCAGCCTCATGATCCACTTAGCTTCTCTTTGGAGCATTTTTTGTTTAAAGTCGCCCCCTCTGTTTAATGGTTTTACTAATTCTAAGACTGCCCATTTCAGCTGGCCATGTGTATGTTTAGCCAGGTTAAAATGCCGTGCCACTGCTGTATCGGTCTGTGTGTTATATTTAAAGTTCCGTATATCATTTTTGTGTTCTTTTATTCTAGTTTTGATGTTCCTCCCTGTTTGGCCTACATATACTAACCCACATGGGCATTTCACCATATAAATTACACCCTTAGAATTACAGGTGGCATAGTCATTAAGTTTAATTTTAGTGCCTTGTGTCGGATGATCAATACTATCACCTTTTATGACCGATGCACAGCAAATACAATTAAGGCACGGGAATGTACCTTTCTTAGGAGTCCCTAAGAATCTCTGTTTACTCTCTTTTACTGGGGCTGCTGGACATAAAACATCCCGAATACTTCTGCCTTTTTTGTAACAGAATAAAATAGGTTCTGCAAACAATTTCCCAAACCTACTATCTCCTTGTAAGATTGGCCAATATTTTCTTAATACTTTTTCTATTTCTTTATTATGTTTCACATATTTAGAAACAAAAGGAATCCGATTAACAGTATTCTTTCCTTTAATATTTTTATTTATGTTCTTATTTGTATTGGAGGCTAGCAAATTATCCCTTTTCATAGTACCTACTTCGCTCATAGTGTGTGCTAATTTTAATGGAGAATAGCCCCTTTCCACAAATCGATCAAAAACAACCTGACTAGATTTTTCGTAGTCAGAGTCTCGAGTCGTAATGCGTTTAGTACGCAAAAATTGTCCCTTAGGGATAGCTCTAATCGTGTTTGGACTATGGAAACTATGGGCATGTAGTAGACTATTTCTCTCTATTTCTTTCCTATATAGGTTCGTAATGATTTTCCCTTTATCAATAGTCAAATTCACATCTAGAAAATTCAATTCCTGTTTTGACACCTCCACAGTAAATTTAACCGTTTTGTGTCTCTGGTTCGCTTCCTGTATCATTTCCACCAGCATATCTTGGGTACCTTTCCACAACAGTAGAATATCATCCACATATCTCAGATAAAGGACAATATGTTCACTATATCTATGTTTTAGGAAAAAATCACCTTCCAATTTGTGGACAAAGATATCCGCAAAAGATGGAGCGACCGACGCCCCCATTGAGGTCCCCTGTTTCTGCCAAAAAAATTCAGATTCGAACATAAAGTAATTTTTTTGCAATACTACTGTTAAGCAGTCTAATAGAAAATACAGTAATTGATGCTCTATATTTGTCTCCAAAAGGGCCTCCTCTACACACTTGATCCCTTCCTCCTGAGGGATAGAGGTATATAGACTTTGTATGTCTATACTTGATAATATAATGTCATTAGGGAGAGTCGGTAAGGCTGCTAGTCTATTTAAAAGATCTTTAGTATCTATCAGACAGTGTGTAATATTGGTCACTATGGGTTGCAGAAAAGAATCGACAAATTGGGCCAAAGGCTCTAGGACAGACCCAATCCCAGAGACAATAGGTCGTCCTGGCGGATTTTCAACAGATTTGTGTATTTTAGGCAACAGATATAAAACCGGTATTTTTGGGTAATCTGTAATCAAAAATTCATATACATTTTTTGGAATAATATTGTTATGAAAAGCCTCCATAACCATACCATCCACCATTTTTTTAATTTTTGTAGTGGGATCATTCCCTATCAACTCATAGTGTCCCGGGACATTCAGCTGTTTTTTTGCTTCATTTAAATACATTATACGATCCATTACAACGGTTGCTCCTCCCTTATCTGCCTTTTTAATAATAATGGAATCATTATTTTTAAGGGAATCTATAGCTTTCTTTTCTTTCTGAGACAGATTAAATGTTTGTTTAGACTGCATTTGTTTCTCCCACAATTTCTTTACCTCAGACTGAACTACATTTTCAAATGTGTTAAGGGCAATATTTTCAATTTGTGGAATAAAATTACTTTTTTTAGAGAAACTACCCATTAGGTCTAATGTTCTCTCAACTGGGGAAACATCAAAAAAATGCATTTTTAATTTAAAGGAGAAGGAAAGCCAAAAAATAACTTAAGCTGTAAGTGTTGACAATGTATAGTATATATAGTTGCCAGCAAGCATTCCCTCATTGGTTTTCCCCTAAATCTTTTAGCTGCAATCGATTTTTGAAAAAGCATAGACATGTATGAGAAAGCTTACCTTTGTTTCTGTAAGAAATCCTTATGATTAGGGCACACGCATGCGCAATAGCTTCTATCAGTGCCCTGTGCATGCGCACAAGAGTGTTTTATCTTCCTTGTGCAGCGATGAAGATGCGGTCACATGACACAGCCGTGCCGTCATCACTGACCTCTCTGCCCCCGCCTCATTAATCTGAGCTTTATTAGCTATGCAGCTTCGCGTTTTCAGGAACCTAGGGGAAGCTTTGAAGCTCCTGCGCTCGCTCTGGTTTTAATTTACTGTCTGTCAGTGAGCGAGCGCAGGAGCTAAGGAGGGGAGCTGCAGCCAAGCATCGGCACTGTCTGACTGAGGTCTGTACTATATGCAGGGCGGAAGTGACGCGCCTATATTAAAATGGCGGTGTCAAACTGTGCTAAAGGGCGAAACTTAGGAAGGATGGTGCACAGAAGCAGGTATAAATTCTGAGTTTTTTGAATGGCGTTTCAGGAGGGGGCCTGATAGAAAACACATTTGAGGTAGTATCGTTTTTTTTGTTTCCTTCTCCTTTAAGTGTCCGAATGAATTTCTGAAAGTCAATGGCCCATTCTGTAAAGTCCCCTTTATATGTGGGCACAAAACCAAGTCCTTTGTTTAACACCGAATGTTCATCTTTTGTTAGTGTGTATGACGAAATATTAACAACCAAATTTACCTCCTTTGCTGTCTTGTGCGTGGGACAAATTCTTCCCTTTGCGGTGGAGGCCTGTAATTTTTCCGAGGTTGGGCCATTGACTTTCAGAAATTCATTCGGACACTTAAATTAAAAATGCATTTTTTTGATGTTTCCCCAGTTGAGAGAACATTAGACCTAATGGGTAGTTTCTCTAAAAAAAGTAATTTTATTCCACAAATTGAAAATATTGCCCTTAACACATTTGAAAATGTAGTTCAGTCTGAGGTAAAGAAATTGTGGGAGAAACAAATGCAGTCTAAACAAACATTTAATCTGTCTCAGAAAGAAAAGAAAGCTATAGATTCCCTTAAAAATAATGATTCCATTATTATTAAAAAGGCAGATAAGGGAGGAGCAACCGTTGTAATGGATCGTATAATGTATTTAAATGAAGCAAAAAAACAGCTGAATGTCCCGGGACACTATGAGTTGATAGGGAATGATCCCACTACAAAAATTAAAAAAATGGTGGATGGTATGGTTATGGAGGCTTTTCATAACAATATTATTCCAAAAAATGTATATGAATTTTTGATTACAGATTACCCAAAAATACCGGTTTTATATCTGTTGCCTAAAATACACAAATCTGTTGAAAATCCGCCAGGACGACCTATTGTCTCTGGGATTGGGTCTGTCCTAGAGCCTTTGGCCCAATTTGTCGATTCTTTTCTGCAACCCATAGTGACCAATATTACACACTGTCTGATAGATACTAAAGATCTTTTAAATAGACTAGCAGCCTTACCGACTCTCCCTAATGACATTATATTATCAAGTATAGACATACAAAGTCTATATACCTCTATCCCTCAGGAGGAAGGGATTAAGTGTGTAGAGGAGGCCCTTTTGGAGACAAATATAGAGCATCAATTACTGTATTTTCTATTAGACTGCTTAACAGTAGTATTGCAAAAAAATTACTTTATGTTCGAATCTGAATTTTTTTGGCAGAAACAGGGGACCTCAATGGGGGCGTCGGTCGCTCCATCTTTTGCGAATATCTTTGTCCACAAATTGGAAGGTGATTTTTTCCTAAAACATAGATATAGTGAACATATTGTCCTTTATCTGAGATATGTGGATGATATTCTACTGTTGTGGAAAGGTACCCAAGATATGCTGGTGGAAATGATACAGGAAGCGAACCAGAGACACAAAACGGTTAAATTTACTGTGGAGGTGTCAAAACAGGAATTGAATTTTCTAGATGTGAATTTGACTATTGATAAAGGGAAAATCATTACGAACCTATATAGGAAAGAAATAGAGAGAAATAGTCTACTACATGCCCATAGTTTCCATAGTCCAAACACGATTAGAGCTATCCCTAAGGGACAATTTTTGCGTACTAAACGCATTACGACTCGAGACTCTGACTACGAAAAATCTAGTCAGGTTGTTTTTGATCGATTTGTGGAAAGGGGCTATTCTCCATTAAAATTAGCACACACTATGAGCGAAGTAGGTACTATGAAAAGGGATAATTTGCTAGCCTCCAATACAAATAAGAACATAAATAAAAATATTAAAGGAAAGAATACTGTTAATCGGATTCCTTTTGTTTCTAAATATGTGAAACATAATAAAGAAATAGAAAAAGTATTAAGAAAATATTGGCCAATCTTACAAGGAGATAGTAGGTTTGGGAAATTGTTTGCAGAACCTATTTTATTCTGTTACAAAAAAGGCAGAAGTATTCGGGATGTTTTATGTCCAGCAGCCCCAGTAAAAGAGAGTAAACAGAGATTCTTAGGGACTCCTAAGAAAGGTACATTCCCGTGCCTTAATTGTATTTGCTGTGCATCGGTCATAAAAGGTGATAGTATTGATCATCCGACACAAGGCACTAAAATTAAACTTAATGACTATGCCACCTGTAATTCTAAGGGTGTAATTTATATGGTGAAATGCCCATGTGGGTTAGTATATGTAGGCCAAACAGGGAGGAACATCAAAACTAGAATAAAAGAACACAAAAATGATATACGGAACTTTAAATATAACACACAGACCGATACAGCAGTGGCACGGCATTTTAACCTGGCTAAACATACACATGGCCAACTGAAATGGGCAGTCTTAGAATTAGTAAAACCATTAAACAGAGGGGGCGACTTTAAACAAAAAATGCTCCAAAGAGAAGCTAAGTGGATCATGAGGCTGGATGCATTGGCCCCCAAAAGGTTTAAATGAAGCGTGGAGTGTAAAGTGTTTTTTATGAATCGTATTAATTCGAATTATGGATTTTCTCTTTCTAGACTCCTTTGATCCTGACTTCCTTATATATTTATGTGTAGGTACGGTAAGAACAATTTATTTACCGATTTTGAATGTACTTGCTTATACCTCAAAAAAGGTTTGTAAAAAGTAATGTTATATGTACTGTCTAAAAGACAGCTAAAATGAAATAGCTTCTAAAATAGTGACACAGCTTTGGATGCATATGGTAGGCAGACTCTGTAAAGAGTAGTACCTATTTTTCAAGTAATTTTAGCATGAGTTAATAAAATATTGTATCAATTTTAATGTTGCCTTTTAGTATCAAGGGTAAAATTTTAAATGTTACATTGTTCTTAATGTTGCAGTGAGTTGCAAGATGCACAGTTCCCCTGGTGGACAAACACGATTTTAGGATGGGATTTGCACCTGACTTCAAATAATTGATGGGTTAACATGTGATGTCACTAAGGGAGGAGTAACAATGTGGGTGTAGTGTTTAAATTGGTCTTTTTTGTACTTGTATTTTTCACTTGAAAAAGGATCCATGATGATCCGAAACATGTTGTGACAATAAAGGAATTTTGCGGCTAAGACTGCGGATTGTAATGCTCCTTCCTATCCTACAATTTTCTGCATGAGTACAAGTTTGGCCTGGCTGGTGTGGCCTAAGTAGGAAAGTGAGCTACACAGGTGGAGATCGTTTGAACAAATCTTCATGCTTGTTGTTACTACAATAAGAATAGCCATATCACCTAAAATGATCATATTTATATTAGTTTTTCATACTTTTCTTTCTCTACAATTATTATAAGTGCAGCATTATATTTCTCAGTCATTTGTAAAAACTTCCATTTATGAACCTGTAGTGTTTAACAGCAGCTCTTTTAGGAAAGGTTTGTTCATGTTCATTACTATGCAGCACAGGGGACATTAGGGGGCGCCCTCTATAGCAGGCCAGATACTTTGGCTTAGCCATGTGGAGCAGAGCTGGCCACTTCTCATCTTGTTTGTATATGGCAATAAGCTTTGTTCTTATTGGTTCAGGAATGTGACTGGCAGTGTTGCTTCACAGAATAGTTATTTTATCTGTTTTGTGGAACAAAACTGTCATTTTGTGGAAAGAATGAATCCTGTGCTATAAAATCTTGCTTTCTGTCACAGATATCTATTTTGTCAATCAAATCTAGCTTGACAAGCACTAGTTAGTTACACTATTATATATTATGTCCAACTTTGTTTTTACATAATTCATTCTGTAAGTAACTTTGCACATAAGTGCGTCCGTTACATGGAGGTTATATATTTGTGCGACAGATTGCTTGTTAAACTGTACAGAATGGAGTTTGTGATATAATGACATCTTTTTGTGCACTAACCAGATTTTGTTTTCATTCTTTAATAGAAATAAGTATTTTGTATATTTTTTTTCTCTGTGTATGGTCACAAATACTTATATAACATGAGAGACATTCATTCTGTGTATTAGGGATAGTTTTGTATACAGAATGTATTTGGGACAAACGGCACCCCATACACTTCCTGCCCTGCTACTGCAGAGGGAACTAATGTGCACAGCCAAGGTAGGAACTTTTACTTGATGCACCAGTTCCCATGTGCAGGACTAAGAGAATGTTCCTATTGTCTTTCAGGTAGTAATCCTTAGTTTAATGTTTTACAAATGTATTAAAACTGTTTATATGCCACTGCAAAGTAGTTTAATACTGTCTACAGCATACACAGCCTGCAGTGAACTAAAGCAAACCGACAGTTACACCTGCAGAATCAGTGCACATTTTGTATAGTAGTTTATGCTGATTACAGATCCTTTATCTCATATAAAGAATACTGTTTTACAAAAGCCACACTATATTTATAGAATTTCCAGAACGGTATTGTTAAAACAGCATATTGTTATATGACCTGTATACTGATTTGTTTGTATAGAAGTATATATGTTTATTTAGTTTAGAAACTTTTACTTGATGCACCAGTTCCCATATGCAGGACTAAGAGAATGTTCCTATTGTCTTTCAGGTCCCTGCAATAAATGGAATTACTTCTCTCTTACCCTACCCTCGTACTCTGAATTCATTTTCATATGTGCAACATTGGTACACATAGGTACCAATGACAAAGTTAGAGGAGGTGGTGAAGTCCTCAAAAATGATTTTAAAAAACTAGGTGCAAAGCTGAGGGTGAGGACTGATGGTATTTTTAGTAGTACCATTTTGACCTCGTGTAAGACAAAACTCAGTAAAGGAAAACCTTTAGAAATAGTCAGGCAATTTATTCTTACATAATACAACATAACAGTTTTGTCTGGGTAAGCTGTTGGAGTAACACACAGAATGGTGTTATGCTAACACTCTGGAATTTAAGTAACAGAGTGATGATCTTTTGTTTGTATGGCCTAGTATAAGCTATATGAGTGACCATTGTCCACAGTAGACCATTAGTCCATCCTGCCTTGGGCCTTATAGCGTTATGGCGTCATAGAGGGTGGGGGTGACAACTATCAACCCTCTGACACTAGCCATTCGTCCGTCTTAGGAATTGGACTGTTCCAGATATTTTTATATTTACATTACCTCTCTTGAAACATTAAATATGTTTCACATTAGTAATTACAGGCACAGTAAGAGTGCTGAGAGGACCCCCAGGAACAAGGGAGGTCTATTATAAATGGGACAGTGGTGTGCACTACTGTGAGTTACAGTTCAACTGTCGTGGCAGCACCAATACAGAAGTGCAGCTGAAAAGCTGAAATGAATGAAAACAAAGAAAACAGGAAGCTAGGGGGCTAGAAGTATTTCCTGTTTTTGAGGAACTAACGTGACTAGGAACCGCTGGAACCGCACAATGAAGCAAGAGCTGTCTGAATATAACATGTAGTCTAAGATTTAAGCAAATATATGATTATAGTGAAGTTAGGTTTCAAAATAAAACAAAATAAAGCATTACAGAGAGATAATAAAAGGAAATCATTGCATAGAGATAATGAGACATCCTGAGTAAGATAAAAATGTAAAATCCTGATCAAATGTAATCATCCTGAGTAAGATAAAAATGTAAAAATGAAGATTAGTAAAAATGAAAAATACTAAAATGAAGCTAAAAATGAAAAATACTGAAATGAGGCTAAAAATGCTAAATTCAAACTTTTTTCTATTATCTAACTTAACCCTTCTACTATCAACTTTTCTTGTTCCTCTCTTTGCTTTCTAGCTTCCTTTTGATTCTTAGGCACTTTGACTTTCTAGGGCACATACTTGACCTTTTACCTCTTTTGCTGCCTCTCTCTTTCTCTTAGCTATTACGGGAAAACAACTCATCATAGAGTGGGGAGGCTGACGGCTCTATGTATGCTTTATGAGTTAATCTGTGTGTTTTTAGTCAGACGCACTTCTGCAGCGTCCACCGTCGCCCCCCTTTTCTCTACTTTGTATTGTACGGGCGGGGTAGAGCTTAGCTGTGGGGCTGGGGACAGCCTGCTCGTCTGTATCTGAGCTATAACTTTCAGAGAACTTATCTCTGAGCTGTTTTTTTTTCTTGTCAAACCTCCCCCATAAGGCTGCGAAAAGTTTTATCTTATAGATGTAAATCAAATGTGAGCAGAAGTTGGAAGGTACTTATAGCACAAATTCTAACAGAGAAATATAGACCAAGTATTAATGCTAGGATGACATGGATAGACTTAATGAAACTTCCAATGGAGTTGTTTAACCAGCTATAAAATTTTACCTAATCATTTGGAATAACTGAACTGTTCTATAAAAACATTACACTTATTGTTGCAGCTCTAAAACTTTGACTATATGACATTCAGCAAACATTTCAGAAACAATATGAGTACAACCTTCTTTTTCCTATCAAAACACATGATAATCTAAAATCATACTATTTTGGTCAGCTACTCTATTTATTTGAACAACCTCTATGTTTATAGTTACATAGTTAAATTGGGTTGAAAAAAGACAAAGTCCATCAAGTTCAACCCCTCCAAATCCATACACACACCCCTCCCTACTTTCACACAAATTCTATATACCCATATCTATACTAACTATAGAGTTTAGTGTATGACGGTGATAAGATTTATATTTTTTATAGATGTAACATTATGGGCGGGACTAGTCTTGGAATCTAGACTCTACTCAGTTCTAACATTAGCACATGACAGAGTTCTATTATTATGGGGTTTATCATTTTTTTTTCTACGTCAGTGCTGTTTACACACAACCGGCTACATATAGAGCTGAGGACCTGGGGCAATAATACAATAATAAGTAATTACAGGAAACTTCCCTTCTAAAACCTTTTTTAAACAGATACAATTTTACCTTTGTTGTTTTCATAACTAATTTAAAACTAAACATATAGAGAAAATGTTACATTATCACATTCCCATTGTTCTTATAAATTGCACACAATTTAACTATATCACATTCAATACTGTATGGGTTGAAAACTTAAAATTAACCCGTTTCAATATCAGTCCATCAGTTCATAATAGGGGAAAGTCCAATCAGAGAGACATCATGGCGGTGGATAGACATATGAAGAAATATTCAACAGTCACTTGTATTCAGTCAATGCAGCAGTCTCTGTACAGTTCTTAAGAGTTCATAATCAGTCCATGGATTCGATATTAGGATATGCAATAGATGTAAAGGCATCACAGATATGAATGGCAAACTTTGAAATGACTCTTTGTATGCATGCAGAGTTTCTTTCAATGAGTGGTGGGATCAATGATAGTTGTTCTATTTGGAATGGATTGGAATAATCTCAACAGCTACTGATGGAATTTTGCTCAGATCACCAACCTGGAAACAAAGAGACAATGTGACAATATCTGGTGTTCTACTAATACTGACTTATCTAGTGTACTAGCTAAAGAACTCTAATGAAACCACTGTATGAACTGTCAGTAATGAGAAGTGGTTGTACATTTATGATATGAGTGAAGGACTTTTGTTTTCTTGTGGTTAATTCAAATGGAGAAAGTCCACAACACCTGATAGGATTGTTGCAGAAAATTGATAGGACAGCTGGGAATAAATCCAACCAAATGCTGCCAGTAATTGTGTTGTTGGAAGTGGGATGGTACAAAGACACAATTCCACTTAATATCAGTGTAATTTGCAAATTTGTAACAGAATCGAAAATTTAATTATGTAAACTATCAAATACAACCTGTACTTTTTCCTTCTTATAACAAAATAATATTGATTAATCATAACCAGGAAAAACATTTAACAAGTTCTCTCTTGTACCTTTATATATTTATATATATTTTTATATTTTTAGCCTAAATGAGAATGACATAGACCCATTTTAGTAGCATCATTTATTTTTTTCAAATTTGGTAGTGAAATTACTGGTTATCAGACAAAATCAACAATACATTTAAGTCACTTCTGCATTTTCTTACACTTGCAGACTTGTGATGCAAGATACACAAGTGCAAAGATTACGGGAGAAGTTTTCTTTAGCAGCGGCACAAGCACATAAGCTGCATTTTTATTAACTGAAACTTATTTAATTAGAAAAAATAGTAACAACAACATAACCCACAATATAATACTCCTCTCTTGTTGTACTGCAAATGCAGTACAATAATATGAAATAATAGATTCACATCTGTCTAGAGAATAATGAAAGGAATTTAACCTGTACCAATGAGTGAATCGGGTATGGATCCAAACTGCATCAAGTTTACCTTCATGTTGGTGAAAAAGATCCAGATGCAGGAGAGACAAAAAAATACAGATGAGTATAAAACAGTAAAGTTAAAAATATTTGCTGTGGTTAAAAGTTCCTGAGCCAGCTGCCTGACAAAAAAGGAAGTTACAAAACAGTGAGCGAAGTTAAGCATCTGAAATCTTGTGCAACGGAGGATTCTGGGAAATGTAGTTTTTATGACAGTACCAGCAAATAGAATCCTTCTTGTTATTAATTAGACTATGAACTAGATTTCCTCTTAAAGGGTGCTGTAAATCTAATGCACCATTAAGTACTTCAGTGTGAAACAACTGACCGTGATTTATTTGGTCGTCAGGACATTTGTCTTCAGAAGATTCAGGGGAAGTACTACTGTTAATAAGCTTAAAACATTCTGAACCATTAGCTCAATAAGAACCTTCATTACTGGGGGCTGCACCGTCTGTGAAACAAAAAGTTCTGAGACTGTGTAACCCTGTATCACTCTAAAATTGCCAATAGGCACATTCAAAATAGCATTTAATTGCTCCTTAGTATCCATATAAAGGACTGGATCTAAGTTTGCTGAGCAAGGAGCAGAGAATAGGTGTAATGTCTCAGCTGAAGCATATGTGAGAAATATCACTTTCTATTGGTTGGCAAAAGCCTGCTAAATCTAATGGCATGCAATTTGTATAGTAAAATATTTACTCTTTCACATATCCTTTATCTGTCACAGTAGAATTTCAAGTTGTGAGGGAAGAAAACTATCGCCTTCTGGCCAGGAAAACGCAGTCTTGTCCCCTCCACTGTGACACTTAACAAAGGCTTTGAAACTTAAAATGATTTGGGCACTCAACTAGCATATCTAGGAGGATTGTTAGATATTCCAAACTGATGGAACATGTTTTTTTCTTTCAGATCACAAGTAAAACATAATACACTTAGAAAAGAGTTATCAATCTGACACATAAAGATAAAAAAGAGAAATAAGGTTTGTTTGAGACAAAAAACTTCAACAAAGAACATTTAAAGAGACAACACTAATATTTCTGTTAAAATAGAAAGACAAGTGGAGTGAATTAACCTTATTCACGAGTAACCCATTCACAAACAGAAATACACAAGAGAACTAATGTTACTATGAGAATAAGAACAAAGAAGACAATGTTAGGATAAAATAAGAATAGTGACATGATAGTCTAAGACAAAATGACAATATTTTAGTGACAGACACATAGAACAAATATTATATTACAAGAGGTACCTATGAAAACATATAAACATTAAAGAGAACCAAAAACAGTAAGGTAAACATATTCATTACAGACACATCAAAGTCATATAACCGTCAAGTCAAGTCAAGTCAAGTCCTTTTCTTTCTAACATACACACAAGTATTACATTCAAAATATGCTCTAACAGACCTGTGGGATGCAAAAAAGCTTAGCAGCGAGCTATTAACATTGGTTTATAAAACAAACAGGGCAAACAAACATACATATAAACTGGAGTCACCTGCAGGAAAAAATGATGTTATACTTTTCTCTGTAATTTAGAACAGGCTTACAATTGAGTGGAAAGGGAGAAAATAGGTTTGAAGTTGCAGACAACACCTAAATGTTTGTAGGGCTCTCGTTTTTCATCTGACAATTCAAACGGACAGGAAAGTGATTCACACTTCACACTCTACAGAATTTCCTTCAGAAAACCTAGTTTTCCGTATTTCTGGCCTGCTAGGTCGCCCCATAAACAGGAACCGCAGAAAAACTCCTAAACAGCAAGCAGACTCTGAGATAGAGCCACACATTCTCTCACACACCATCACACAGATGACAGTTACACTAAAGTTATTCACACACTCAGCTAGGCAAACATTCAACATTCATGGATCCTTTTGCATTCATCAAACAACATACACGTGTAATTTCTATTTCAAGATGTTTTAGACTACACTTCATGATAAGGAATAAGAGACGTACAAAATACAAAAACAGGAAGGAAACTGCGGATTCCTATCATGAATGGCAGATAATTTCAGCTGATTAACACAACAATTAACAAAACAAGAGGCAAAAAGAAGAAGTTAGAAAAACATATATACCCCACCCAGGGGGGTACTTACGCGCGTGTATCAATAATCCGTTAAAGTAAAGCTTCACGGGGAAACCGTCCTGGAAAAGAAAATATCCACGGGTACACTACAAACATCCGAGAACAAAGCTCCTGGCTACTCCAGTAGCCACAGCCTGGAGCCCTCCATTGCCTGAAAAAAATTGACTGGAAAAAACTGGATCACAGTCGGCGGGTCACCATATGATGGTATTTTTAGTAGTACCATTTTGACCTTGTGTAAGACAAAACTCAGTAAAGGAAAACCTTTAGAAATAGTCAGGCAATTTATTCTTACATAATACAACATAACAGTTTTGTCTGGGTAAGCTGTTGGAGTAACACACAGAATGTCAGCCAAGGACTTACCAAAGACACACCTCTTGGTCCAGGCATTATATAGCTTTCAGAAGGCTTTTACAATAAGTGTGACAAGGGTTTCACGGAAATACCATACATAGTCTGTCTCCTCCTTGTACAATTAATGTCTAAATGATTTACTTAGTCTTACATGTTATCAAAGGAATGTTGTAACATACTGTGCCTAGCTCCAACAGTCCACAGCCTCGCAATCAGCTATCGGCTAACCAAGGCCATTGTGGTATTTCAAGTAATTTGAGCAGCACTTCAGCAGTAAGGGGCCCCAACAGACAGACTGGCGTTATGCTAACACTCTGGAATTTAAGTAACAGAGTGATGATCTTTTGTTTGTATGGCCTAGTATAAGCTATATGTCAGGGAGCCGGGAGCCCCCTCTGGGGAGAAGTCCGGATCTAGGAGGAAGCCCCTCAGAAGGGATCAGGGTCGTGGTATCCAGGGGTAAGGCAAGAGAATAATCAAAATCCAAGCTCAGGTCAAAAGGCAGGCGGAATACAACAAAGTCCAGGGCCAGGCAGGGGGTCTAACCAAGGAATCAGGCAGATTATAGGCAGGGGAAACAGCAAGGGAACCCAGGAATCACTAAGGGAACAGGATCCTATTTTTGGGCGCCATCTTGGCGCCTTAGGCGTTCTTTTATCTTAGAATTTGGCGCCCTTGCGCTAGCGTCAGCGCGCCTGCGACCGGCGCGCCGTGCTGGCGTCACTGCGCCGGCGTCGGAACCCACGTGGGTTGCCTGGGCGTCGCCATCTTGGATTCTTCGCCGCCGGGAGCGGACGCGACTCCTCGCGCTCCCGGCGGTCTTGACAGTACCCCCCCCTCACGGGGGGCCTCAGGACCACCGGGACTTGGTTTCTGGGGAAACTTGGAGTGGAAGTCTCTTACCAAACGAGGAGCATGCACATCACGGTGTCCCTCCCAAGAGCATTCTTCGGGGCCAAAGCCCTTCCAATGGATGAGGTATTGAAGGGACCCTCTGGAGATTCTGGAATCAAGGATTCTCTCCACCTCAAATTCTTGTTGACCCTCCACAGAGACAGCAGGAGGAGGAGATTGGACACCAGAGAAACGGTTGGAGACGGTGGGCTTCACCAGGGAGACGTGGAACACGTTGGGGATTCTCATCTCTGGTGGGAGTTGAAGTCTGATGGCTACAGGGTTAATTATCTCCAAGATGGGGAACGGACCCAGGAACTTCGGACCCAACTTGGGAGATGGCACCTTCAAGCGAATATTCCTGGAAGAGAGCCAGACACTATCACCCACCTTGTAGGGAGGAGAGGGCCTTCTACGGCGATCCGCGAAAGTCTTGTGGACAAGAGCACTCTTCTCCAGGTTAGACTTGGTTGCAGCCCAAATAGCAAACATATGGGCTGCCAGATCATCTGCAGCCGGGACGTCCGACAACACGAAGTCCTGAGGAAAGGCTTGAGGGTGCTGTCCATACACCGCCATAAATGGAGACCTTCCTGTGGAGGAATGACATGCATTATTATGAGCAAACTCCGCCCACGGGAGGAGGTCAGACCAATCGTCCTGGCAAAGAGACACGTGGTTCCTCAGGAACTGTTCTAAGGCTTGGTTCACACGTTCAGCTGCCCCATTCGTCTGCGGGTGGTAGGCGGACGAAAATTGAAGTGTTATTCCCAAGTCTTTACATAGGGAACGCCAGAACTTGGCGGTGAACTGGGTGCCTCTGTCGGAGACGATCTCCACCGGGAAACCATGCAGGCGGAAGATGTACTTAATAAAGAGTTGGGATAATTCCACCGCAGAGGGTAACTTCTTCAAAGGGATGAAATGAGCCATTTTGCTAAAGCGGACTATGACAACCCAGATCACAGTATTCCCACCGGAGGGAGGAAGTTCGACAATAAAGTCCATAGAGAGGTGCGTCCACGGACGAGAGGGAACCGGCAAAGGCTGTAACAACCCGCTGGGGCGGGAATGGCTAGGCTTAGAAGTGGCACAGACATTACAAGCAGCCACAAAGTCCTTTACATCCTTGCGGATATCAGGCCACCAGACTAGGCGCCTCAAGAGTTCAAGGGTCTTGGCCGGACCAGGATGTCCAGCTTGCCTGGAGCAGTGGGTTTGTTGCAGGATGGCCAGGCGAAGTTCTGGAGGGACGAAGGCCATGCCAATCGGAGTATCTTGAGGAGCCGAGGACTGCCCAGCCAGGATCTGGTCGGCAAATTGGGGATACAGAGAGGCAATGATCTTGACTGGTGGAATGATTGGTTCCTGCCTCACAGGGTCACGGTCCACCGGAGTGAAGCTACGAGACAAGGCGTCGGCCTTCAGATTCTTGGAACCTGGGCGATAAGTCAAAACAAAGTTAAATTGGGAAAAGAAAAGGGCCCACCTGGCTTGTCTGGGATTTAGCCTCTTGAGGGACTGTATAAACTCCAGATTCTTGTGATCTGTGTAAATCTGGACAGGAATTTCAGAGCCCTCCAGGAGGTGACGCCATTCTTCAAGGGCAAGCTTGACTGCCAAGAGTTCTCGATTTCCGACATCATAGTTCTGCTCTGCGGATGAGAACTTCTTGGAGAAATACGCACAGGGGTGCAATTTTCCATCAGTGGAGTGTCTCTGAGACAGGATAGCTCCGGCTCCGACTTCAGAAGCATCAACCTCGATGCAGAAGGGTAGTGCAGGATTGGGATGTCGGAGAACAGGAGCGGACGTGAAGGCCTCTTTCAAGGAATGAAAGGCTTCTATGGCAGATGGAGGCCACAGGCTGGGTTTACCCCCTTTCCGGATGAGGGCCAGGATAGGTGGATTGCGGGAAGAGAACACCCGGATGAACTGTCGATAATAATTAGCAAATCCGATGAATCTCTGGATTGCCTTGGTACTCAGTGGGAGAGGCCACTCCTGGATGGCCGACACTTTCACGGGGTCCATCTCAAATCCCTCTGGAGAGATAATGTACCCTAGGAAGGGGATCTTGGATACCTCGAAGACACACTTCTCCAACTTGGCGAAGAGAGAGTTCTTCCTCAGACGAGAGAGTACCTCCTTCACCTGGGAGCGATGACTTTCAAGGTCCTTGGAGAAGATCAGGATGTCATCCAAGTATACGACTACGAACCTTCCTAGGAGATCTCGGAACACATCATTAACAAACTCCTGGAAGACGGCAGGGGCATTGCATAGGCCGAAGGGCATAACAAGATATTCATAGTGCCCATCCCGAGTGTTGAATGCCGTCTTCCATTCGTCACCCTCCCGGATGCGAATGAGGTTGTAGGCCCCCCGGAGATCCAACTTGGAGAAAATCTTTGCCCCTTTCAGCTGGTCAAAGAGCTCGGCAATCAGGGGCAGGGGGTACCTGTTTTTCACGGTGATCTTATTCAGGCCCCGATAGTCTATACAAGGCCGAAGGCCTCCGTCCTTCTTCTCCACGAAGAAGAACCCAGCCCCTGCAGGAGAGGTAGAAGGGCGGATAAACCCCCGCTGGAGATTTTCTTGGATGTACTCCTTCATAGCGGTAGTCTCTGCAGGAGAGAGAGGGTAAGTGCGCCCTCTGGGGGGCATGGCTCCTGGCAGGAGTTCAACCGGACAATCGTAGGAGCGATGTGGGGGAAGGAACTCTGCAGACTTTTTACAAAACACATCGGAAAATCCCTTGTAAGTGGAGGGCAAAGTCTTTAGTTCCGCAGTGGAGACATTCACCTTCTCGAGGGGTTTTGGCGGAAGGCAATGTTGCAGGCAAAATAAACTCCAACGAGAGATCTGCCCAGTGGACCAGTCTATGGTGGGGTTATGCAGACGTAACCACGGAAGACCCAATATTACTGGAGTAGAAGGACAGGGGATGATGAAGAATGAAAGTTTTTCTTGATGCAGCGCCCCAACTTGTACAGATAGTTCCGCCGTGAACATTGTGACGAATTCAAACTCCAGGGGTTTGTCATCTGTGGCGGTAATTCGCAGGGGTGAAGACAATGGGAGCAGGGGTATCTTCATGCGTTCGGCAAAGAAGGCGTCCATGAAATTGCCATCCGCTCCGGAGTCGAGGAAGGCCCTTTCGAAGATAGACTTACTTGCCAGGTGAATCTGCAAAGGAAGGAGAAGTCTGCGTGAATTTTCTTGATACTTCTCCTGAGGCCCTCGAGTGATGCCCCCTACATGAGAAACCTGAGACATACCTCGGGGTACAAAACTCTTGGCTTTGGCAGGACAGGCGTTGGCAAAATGAGAATGCCCACCACAGTACAAACAGAGACCTGCCATCCGTCTTCGGAGTCTTTCCTGCTCGGAGAGGCGAGCTTTTCCTACTTGCATAGGTTCCTCCAGGGGAGACGTGGACACATGAGTCACAGGGACAGCAGGTGCTTGCAGAATCGGCCTTTGAAAGCGAGGGGCCAACATGGGAGAAAATCGTCTGCTGCGCTCTCTCTCCACCTGGTGTTCTCTGAGGCGGGTGTCCACCTTAATAGATAGAGCGATCAGTCCTTCCAGGGTGTCAGGAGTCTCTCTGGAGACGAGATCATCTTTGATGCGGATGGATAGGCCTTGGTAGTATACGGCCTTGTAAGCGTCATCACACCAGGAAGTCTCCGCCATCAGTGTTCGGAAGTCTATAGCGTACTCATTGACACTGCGGCTTCCCTGCCGGAGCTGCAAGAGATGGGCAGGGGCGTTCGTGACCCGACCTGGAGCATCAAAGACTATGCGAAAAGCTTGGAGAAAGTCTTTAACAGCATAAGTCACCGGGGAATTCTTCTCCCAAAGAGACGTTGCCCACTCCAGTGGCTTGCCTTCCAATCGAGACATCACATACCCCACCTTGGAACGCTCACTTGGAAACTGTGTGGGTTGGAACTCAAATTGAATTTGGCACTGTGTGGCAAATCCCCTGCAGGCTTGTGGGTCCCCACTGAAGCGAAGGGGAGGTGGAATGCGAGGCTCACCTGTCGGGTAGCTTGCGTTCGTAGAGGCTGCCGCCATGGGGGGATTTCCAGTAGGTGGAGCAGCGGAGGGCGCAGAAGGCACTCGAGCAAGCAGGACATCGAGTGCTTGCCCAATGCGAACCTGCTGGTTTTCGTAGTCCTCCATGCGGGATGCCAGTCCGCGGAGCGCTCGTCCAACATCAGGTGTGGCTTCCTCAGAAGGATCCATGGCCCGAAAATAATGTCAGGGAGCCGGGAGCCCCCTCTGGGGAGAAGTCCGGATCTAGGAGGAAGCCCCTCAGAAGGGATCAGGGTCGTGGTATCCAGGGGTAAGGCAAGAGAATAATCAAAATCCAAGCTCAGGTCAAAAGGCAGGCGGAATACAACAAAGTCCAGGGCCAGGCAGGGGGTCTAACCAAGGAATCAGGCAGATTATAGGCAGGGGAAACAGCAAGGGAACCCAGGAATCACTAAGGGAACAGGATCCTATTTTCGGGCGCCATCTTGGCGCCTCAGGCGTTCTTTTATCTTAGAATTTGGCACCCTTGCGCTAGCGTCAGCGCGCCTGCGACCGGCGCGCCGTGCTGGCGTCACTGCGCCGGCGTCGGAACCCACGTGGGTTGCCTGGGCGCCGCCATCTTGGATTCTTCGCCGCCGGGAGCGGACGCGACTCCTCGCGCTCCCGGCGGTCTTGACACTATATGAGTGACCATTGTCCACAGTAGACCATTAGTCCATCCTGCCTTGGGCCTTATAGCGTTATGGCGTCATAGAGGGTGGGGGTGACAACTATCAACCCTCTGACACTAGCCATTCGTCCGTCTTAGGAATTGGACTGTTCCAGATATTTTTATATTTACAGGACTTCCAAGGTAATTTTCTCAGAGATATTACCTGAGCCACAAGCAACACTAAGGAGACAGAGGGAGCGTAGGGAGATTAATGCGTGTCTGAAAGATTGGTGTAGGGAGGAGGGTTTTGGGTTTTTGGAGAACTGGGCTGATTTCTCAGTCGGCTACAGGCTCTTTGCTAGGGATGGGCTGCACCTCAATGATGATGGGGCAGCTGTTTTGGGAGAGAAGATGGCTAGAGGGTTGGAGGAGATTTTAAACTAGGTGTGGGGGGGGAGGGTTCAGTAAAAGATTCAGTGGAAGACAGGTTAGATGAGATAGTGGGCAAAGAAAGTGAAAATGGGGGAAGAGACTTGGCTGGGGGTACTGTTAGGGATAGGGAGGACCACATGTCATATGTTCAATATGGTACCAGTATTAAATGTATGTTTACAAATGCAAGAAGTCTGACTGTTAAAATGGGAGAGCTGGAGCTGCTGGTGTTGGAAGGAAAATATGATGTGATTGGTGTGGCCGAAACATGACTGAATGAGTCGCATGACTGGGCAGTAAATATCAGTGGCTATACTTTTTTTCGGAGGGACAGAGGCAATAGAAAAGGAGGAGGGATATGGCTGTATGTTAGGTAGGATTTAAAAGCTCATATAAAGGAGGAGGTTATGTTAGAAAATGAGGGGGCAGAAGTCGTATGGGTGGAGTTCTTCACCAATTGTAAAGAATCCAGCAAATTAATTGAAGGAGTATGCTATAGACCCCCTAATGTAAGTGAGGAGGAAGAGACAAAGCTCCTAATGCAAATAGAAAAGGCTGCTAGTTTAGGTAAAGTAATGATAATGGGGGATTTTAATTACCCAGATATTGACTGGAGCAACAGTACTGCTAGATCAGTTAATGGGAACAAGTTTATAAACTTATTGCACGACAATTTTTTTAGACAGGTTGTTGAGGAGCCTACCAGGAAAAAATGCTATTCTTGATTTAGTGATCTCAAATGACCCAGAACTTATAGCAAATGTGCAAGTCATTGAACCCCTGTTTAATAGTGACCATAATGTTATATCTTTTAATGTCTGGTGCAAAAAACAAAAATATACTGGGGCAACAAAAACCATGAATTTTGGAAAAGCTAATTTTAGTGCCTTGAGGGCTGTCCTACAGAGCATTGATTGGGGCATTAGGTTTTCGGCTAAAAACACAGAACAGAAATGGTTGTCCTTTAAAATGATATTAAATCATTTCTGTTCTCAACCTAGTTGGCGCAAAAACCCTCCCCCCTCCCAGTTGTTGCCCACCCCCCTCCTCCCCCCTGGGCAAATGCCCCTAACTTGTTACTTACCCTTCTGCGCAGGTCCAGTCAAGGGAGTTCACAGACGACATCTTCTTCCACGTGATCTTCTTCCTGCTTTGACCGGCGCATGCGCAGTAGGAGCATTTCGCCGGTACGGTCTACTGCGCATGTGCCAAAAGTACATCGTGACTTTTGGCGCATGCGCAGTAGATCCGTACCGGCGAAATGCTCCTACTGCGAATGCGCCAAAACGCCGTTCAAAGCAGGAAGAAGATCGCGTGGAAGAAGATGTCGTCTATGAACTCCCTGGACTGGACCTGCGCAGAAGGGTAAGTAACAAGTTAGGGGCATTTGCCCAGCGGGACGGGTAGGCCAGGGGGGAGGAGGGAGGGTGGGCAAAACACGGGAGGAGGGGAGGGTTTTTGCGCCAACTAGGTTTTCTTCCCCTTTAAGGACTAAACGTAAAAGCTCTAAGAATCATCCTGCGTGGCTTAATACAGGAGTAAAGAAGTTAATGGGAAAGAAGAGAAAGGCATTTAAAAACTACAAATCTGTAGGGACAGAAGCTGCATTTAATGAATATAAACACTGTAATAAATGTTGTAAATCAGCAATCCGGAAGGCTAAGAAAAGAAATGAAGAGTTAATTGCGATGGAGGTGAAAATTAACCCTAAAAAGTTTTTTAAATATATAAATAGTAAAAAGATGCAGGTTGAGAGTGTTGCTCCATTAAATAATGGTACCAGTATAGTTGTAACAGATACAGAAAAGGCAAATGTGTTAAATCAGTTCTTTTCTTCAGTGTATACAATAGAGTCTGGGTTCACAGGCTCACTTTATAACTGCACGAATGGTTCAGCTCAATCTAGTCAGTGGCTGACTCAGGATATGATTCAAAAAGCTTTAATACAAATTAATGTAAACAAGACTCCAGGGCCTGATGGCATACACCCCCGGGTTCTAAGAGAGCTTAGTTCAGTTTTAGACCAGCCCTTATTTCTGATTTTCTCAGATTCACTTTCATCTGGTATGATGCCTATGGATTTGAGAAAAGCTGATGTTATTCCAATATTTAAAAAGGGATTACTATCGCAGCCTGGCAATTATAGGCCAGTAAATTTGACATCTGTGGTGGGCAAATTATTTGAAGGCTTATTAAGGGATCACATTCAAAATTTTGTCCTAATGAATGGCATTATGAGCAACAATCAGCATGGCTTTATGATGGATAGGTCATGTCACGAATTTGATTGCATCTTATGATGTGGTAAGTAAGATTCTGGATAGTGGGGGGGCAGTAGATGTGATCTATTTGGATTTTGCCAAAGCGTTTGATACTGTGCCCCACAAACGACTGCTTTCTAAACTAAGGTCTGTTGGGCTTAAAGAAGTCGTTTGCACGTGGATAGGAAACTGGCTACAGGATCGGGTACAGAGGGGCTGGAATGGGACATTCTCTACTTGGAGTAAGGTTCTTAGTGGGGTCCCCCAGGGCTCAGTATTGGGTCCACTTTTATTTAACTTGTTCATTAATGACTTAGGGGAGGATGTTGTAAGTAATGTATCAGTGTTTGCAGATGACACAAAATTATCCAGCCCAATTAATTCCATCCAGGATGTGGCATCCTTGGAACATGATCTTGAAAACTGGCAATCTGGGCAGCTGAGATTCAATGTTGATAAATGTAAGGTCATGCACCTGGGATGTAAAAATATCCAAGCCACTTATACCTTTAATAGGACTGCACTAGGAAAATCCATTATGGAAAAGGACCTTGGGGTCCTTGTAGATGATAAACTTGGCTGTAGCAAGCAATGCCAGTCGGCAGCATCAAGGGCAAATAAGGTCTTGAGCTGTATTAAAAGGGCTATAGAGTCAAGGGAGGAGGGGGTCATTCTTCCACTGTATAGAGCACTTGTAAGGCCCCATCTAGAATATGCAGTACAGTTTTGGTCTCCATCACTCAAACAGGACATTATTGTATTAGAGAGGGTACAGAGAAGGGCAACTAAGCTGGTAAAAGGTATTGAAAATCTTAGCTATGAGGAAAGACTGGCCAAATTGGGGATGTTCACGCTGGTGAAGAGTTGCTTAAGGGGTGATATGATGACTATGTATAAATATATAAGGGGATCATATAATAATCTCTCTAATGCTTTATTTACCAGTAGATCTTTCCAGCTGACACGAGGTCACCCATTCCGATTAGAAGAAAAGAGGTTCCGCCTAAATATTCGGAAGGGGTTTTTTACAGTGAGAGCTGTGAAGATGTGGAATTCTCTCCCTGAATCAGTTGTACAGGCTGATACGTTAGAAATCTTTAAGAAGGGGTTGGATAGCTTTTTAGCAAGTGAGGGATTACAGGGTTATGGGAAATAGCTCATAGTCCAAGTTGATCCATGGACTAGTCCGATTGCCATTTTGGAGTCAGGAAGGAATTTTGCCCCCTCTAAGGCAAATTGGAGAGGCTTCAGATGGGTTTTTCTTTTTTTTGCCTTCCTCTGGATCAACTGGCAGATAGGTAGATAATAAAAGGAAAAAAAAAATTGAACTCGATGGACATGTGTCTTTTTTCAACCTTACTTACTATGTTACTATGTTTAAATATCTGAGCTGTCAATCATATATTGCCTGCCCCACCTCTGTGGCTGAGGCATAGGGGTAGGGCAGACAATTACTTTAATTTTCCATTCAGCAATTCCTATATCACTGCACTCCTCACATTCTCCCTTCCCTCCTCAGGCTCTATAATTGTGTAGGGCATTGTGTATGGGCATTAGGTGCCCCATTCTGGTGCATTCACAAGGTATTGGGATGATACACAATTTGTCTTAATTGTTGTTCACAAAATAGTTCCTGCCTGTGTGCTGTGATTGTGTAATTCCAAGAATGAAGGAAGCTAAATTCTAATAATATATATAATGTAAGTAAAGTTTATTTTGCTCAAATAACATGATAGAAAATAATTTGGAATTATTTCTTAGAGTGACAAAGCAGATAAAATCTATTCTTTGGTAATTTCCCCTAAAATTATTTCCATGTTTCTAGAAAACATATTATTTTAAATAACATACATTCAGCTTTCATACTGTGTCTGCCTTAGATGACAACATAGCTTCTGTCTGACATCTGTTCAGATGACCAATTGAAAATGCTAAGGACAGATGGCTGCTGATACAAAGTAACAATAGTCAGCCAGCTCAGCAAAGTAGTCAGACAGATCAGTAGGGGGCTAGGCTTAGGGAACTGTTCCAAACCATTAAAAATCATGAAAAGTCTGCATATTTTTTAATTGTATATTGCAAAGTTGCTTGAAATTATGTTTACTTTTCAAAAAGCTTAAGTTATGTTTGCGTGGAGTTCCCCTTTCAGCTAACTTTTAGGGGCACATTTAACAGGTTGAATTTCGAAGTTAAAAAACTTCGAAATTCGGCCATCAAATACTCCAAATAGTCAAACTTTTCTTTTTGAATTTTTTTGGCAGTTTTCGGTCGAAATTAAATTGTTCGATCGATTCGAACGATTTTCAAAAAAAAATACTTTGACTTTTTAAAATTTTGGCTATAGGTTCTAGGAGGTCCCCATAGGTTAACATAGCAATTCGGCAGGTTTAAGGTGGCGACGTGTTGAAGTCAAACTTTTTTAAAGAGACAGTACTTCGATTTTTGAATATTCAAAGTATTTTCAATTTGAATCAAAGTCGACTTGGCTTGACTTGGCCTATTCGATGGTCGAAGTACCCAAAAATTATTTAGAAATTTGAAGTTTCTGAATTCGAAAATTCAGTTCCAATTCACTTCGACCCTTAGTAAATGTGCTCTTTAGTGTGTTATAGAATGACCAGTTCTAAGCAGCTTTTCAATTGGTCTTCGTTTTCTAGTTTTTTCACTATTTGCCTTCTTCTGACAGTTTTTAAATGGGGGTCACTGACCCTATCTATACACAAATGCTCTGTAAAGCTACACATTTTTTGTTATTAATACTTTTTATTACTCATCTTTCTATTCAGGCCCTCTCCTATTCATATCACAGTCTCTTATTCAAATCAATGTGTGGTTGCTAGGGTAATTTGGACTCTAGCAACCAGATTGTTGAAATTGCAAACTAGAGAGCTGCGAAATAAAAAAAATGAAAACCAATTGCAAATTGTCTCAGAATATCACTCTCTACGTCATATTCAAAGTTAACTCAATGGTGGACAACCCCTTTTTAAAAATACGCACATGTATGAGTGACTCTAATAAAACTGAGCTGACTTCATGTGCAAATTCTTAAATTGATGCCCTTTAAATTATATTATGGTAAAAAGTACATTAATCCCAGTTTGGCATATAACATTTTGTAAACATTTCCTTAACATTAATTTACTAGAAGTTTGAAGAGTAAGTTGAAACAGAATCAAAGATGACCCCTAGGTTGTGGAAGTAAAATGCATTGTTATATATGGCATGACAAACATTTTGGGTGATTTCTGTGCATTGGGTTGATGCAATAGTGTAGCACTTATGACTGCAAATGTTGGCCTAGGCCAGTGTTTCTCAAACTGCAAGGCATTATTTTACTTTCCCTTACTTCAATATAGCCAAAACATTTCCTACTTACTTTCTGCTTAGAAATATAATTTTTTTTGGGGGGGGGGGGCAGAGCTAACAGCGCTACAGTGCAGGAGGACTCTGGGGCGCTCCTGGGATTAAGATGTAAATCTTACCCCATTTGAGTCTATCTGCCCCTCTACAGTAGTCTAAGGGACCTCTGGACCTTGGCAACAGCCAATCCGCAAAGGAGCCAGCTTTAGGCGACCACTGACTGCAAAGTTCCAGCCGCGCCCTACTACTGTAGTGAAGTCGTGGCCTCGCATAGGTACCCGCCGCGGGCCGGTCTGTCCAGAAGTGCCAGACGAGCGCAAGTGGCGGAATCTACAAGCCCTGCTTAGCCTGCAACGCAGGAGGTAAGGTGGGACCCCTAAAGATGCTCCAACCACCAAGTCTACCACCAATCCTAGGGGCGCCCCCCTCTGCCACCAAAGCTTTCATCTGTGTCGCAATACACAGAGCTGCCCTCCCTGGGTCTTGCTGGAAACTGGGGGAAAAATTTGAGTAAATATAGCTCTCCTCACTGGGGCTCATCTGTGGCAGCATTGTTTGCCCCCTTCTGCAAATGTAACCCTTTCACTGCCACAGATCAACACACCAAGTGTTACAGAGAGCTACAACACCCTGCAATGCACAGCCCTACCATCAGGATAAATACCTACCTTAAACTCTTTATGTAATACTATCTCTTCTGTGGCACCCACAAACCACTGTGAAACCGCATCAACTCCACTCACCAACACCCTTCACACCAGCATTAATCTGCCCTCCTCATGGGTAAATATGGTCCCAAACAAAAGGCTTTGGAGCAATTTGCCAAAAAACCTGAAAAGGTGGCCACATCCCCACCAAGGGAAATGGAAAGAGGTAGACGAAGGACCCGAGTCCCCCCCGCCCATGGTTACCCAACAAGACCCGGGAGTGCAGTTCCTGCTTACAGCCATAGCAGAATCACAAACAGCCCTTTCAACTCAGATTGAAGAGTTAAAAGTCAACGTATCTCTACTAAGGGCGGATCTCCAAACAGTCAGAGAAAGGGTAAATAACATGGAGGCTTGTGTCTAAGAACAGGAAGACACTTGCAATCTAGTTACTGACCAGATTCGACAGCTTACGCAACAAATTCAAAATCAGGCAGACCTCTTGGAAGACTGCAACAACCGGCAGAGGAGAAACAACTGGGACTACCTGAGAAAGCAAAAGGCGCTGATCCAGTAGTTGAGGAATGGCTCAAATGGCAGATGGCAGGACATGCACTCTCAAACTTCTTTGTGATTGAACGGGTCCATAGGGTCCCTGGGTGCCCTCCAGCTCCGAGGCCTTTTCTCCTTGAAACTGTTCAGGCTGGTTGGGACTGCAGGTCCCTGCCACCATCATTTCTAGAAGCCCCCATAATAGTTATCTCCAAAACAAACCTCCAAATATTCCACAGCAACACTAGAACAGTAGTCTCCCTTGACTCAGAAAAAGCCTTTGACTCGGTGGAGCGGGACTACCTCTGGCAGGTACTCCACAAATTTGGTGTCGGAAATAGATTTATACATTGGGTTAAACTGCTCTACAAGTCTCCAACGGCCAAAATTAGAGTGAACAATGTCTTCTCTGAACCTTTCCAGCTTGAAAGAGGAAACAGACATAGCTGCCCCTTCTGCCCTATCCTCTTAGCATTGGCAATTGAACCCCTAGCCATTCTGATAGTTACATAGTTAAATTGGGTTGAAAAAATACAAAGTCCATCAAGTTCAACCCCTCCAAATGAAAACCCAGCATCCATACACACACCCCTCCCTACTTTTAATTAAATTCTATATACCCATACCTATACTAACTATAGAGCTTAGTATCACAATAGCCTTTGATATTATGTCTGTCCAAAAAATCATCCAAGCCATTCTTAAAGGCATTAACTGAATCAGCCATCACAACATCACCTGGCAGTGCATTCCACAACCTCACTGCCCTGACTGTGAAGAACCCCCTGCGTTGCTTCAAATGAAAGTTCTTTTCTTCTAGTCTAAAGGGGTAGCCTCTGGTACGGTGATCCACTTTATGGGTAAAAAGGTCCCCTGCTATTTGTCTATAATGTCCTCTAATGTACTTGTAAAGTGTAATCATGTCCCCTCGCAAGCGCCTTTTTTCCAGAGAAAACAACCCCAACCATGACAGTCTACCCTCATAATTTAAGTCTTCCATCACTCTATCTGATTTAGTTTCACGTCTCTGCACTCTCTCCAGCTCATTTATATCCCTCTTAAGGACTGGAGTCCAAAACTGCACTGCATACTCCAGATGTGGCCTTACCAGGGACCTATAAAGAGGCATAATTATGTTTTCATCCCTTGAGTTAATGCCCTTTTTTATGCAAGACAGAACTTTATTTGCTTTAGTAGCCACAGAATGACACTGCCCAGAATTAGACAATGTGTTGTCTACAAAGACCCCTAGATCCTTCTCATTTAAAGAAACTTCCAACACACTGCCATTTAGTGTATAACTTGCATTTCTATTATTTTTGCCAAAGTGCATAACCTTGCATTTATCAACTATTGAACCTCATTTTCCAGTTTGCTGCCCAGTTTTCCAATTTAGACAAATCACTCTGCAAAGTGGCAGCATCCTGCATGGAACCTATAGTTCTGCACAATTTAGTATCATCTGCAAAAATAGAAACAGTACTTTCAATGCCTACCTCCAGGTCATTAATAAACAAGTTGGAAAGCAAGGGACCTAGTACAGAGCCCTGCGGTACTCCACTAACAACACTGGTCCAATTAGAAAATGTTCCATTTACATTGTTCCAATACATGATTGTTCTTCCAAACAAGGGCTCCAGTATGCTAACGTTACTGAAAAGGTGTCCCTCTTTGCAGATGATATCCTTATATGCCAAGGTGACTCAGAAGACTCTCTTTTTGCTCTTGCCACACTCCAAAACTTTGGGAAATATTCTGGTCACAACTCTACACCATTGACTCTAACCCCCCAGCACTACCACCCCCGAGCCTATGCCTGAAGTGGGACAAGTCATTCAAATACCTGGGCGTTCATATACAGACAGACACACACTCCTTTATACAACACAATCTAGACCCAATCATTGACTCTCTTTCCGGTACCTTTTAAACACTGGGCTAATCTCCCACTGACACTATGGGGGCGTGTAAATATCATCAAAATGATCTACCTACCTAAACTTCTGTACGTATTCCATAACACCCCATTCACCATTCCCTGTACCTTTTTTAGGAAACGTAACAAAATTATACTTCCATTTATTTGGGCCAAGCAGACCCCACGTATATCCTAGGAAAGACTGACTGCCCCTATTATAAAAGGTGACCTCCCAGATCTACTATTTGCAATGGTGTTTCTCTCCCAACCCCTACAATCCCAACATGATCCTCCAAGCCTCCATCTTCCATTCGATTGTGAGCCGTGGTACCTACCCCTACAGACAACCTTCCAACATGATGACTCTGCCAAGTACACTAGCCACCCTGCACAAAGCATGGTGTATGGTGCTAAAACTCCTAGGCCATCTGGTCACGCAACCTTTCCCTGTGGGGCAACTCACTACTTCCTCACCTACTCCTATGACTTCGGGTACTGGATTTACCTGGGCCTAAAATGCTGTCTGACTTGATTACAGACTAGCAGTTTCCCACATGCCAAGACTTACAAAAGCATCTTCCTGGTCAAGAAATCCCAACTCTATAGGTACTTCCAGCTCAGACATGCCTTTTAGTCACAGTTGCACACTCTTACACCAACAATGTCCACGTTCAATATAGAGGATACTCTCTACCACCCCATCCCTGCTAAACTACTGTCTAGACTTTACCAGAATATCATGGTAATGGTCAAACCTCCCTTTGATAGAGCCTGCCTCCTATGGACACAGGCTATTCCAGACCTCAACCATGAGTTGTGGAGGAGGCAATAGAAAGGGCCTTCAGATTCTTAATCTCAATAAGGGACAGACTGATATAATATAAGATTCGCATTATAGACAAATAGCAGGGGACCTTTTTACCCAAGTTTACATAACCCCTCAAACTAAATAAAATGGAAAAAGCCAAGACGATCTGTGCCCCCCAAAGTAAACTTCCAGGTGCTAATTTTATCCTTGTGATCTGGTCCTGTGTGGGGGGCCTGGTGCGACCAGACTCTCTGGAACACATAGAACCTACATTTATTTGCTTTATATCCCCTTTTTCACACCGGCACTAAAAACTGTTGTTAACAATGTCGGTTATAGACGTTATGCTGTATCTGCACCACCTTTAGTTGAGGGTACAAGAGGTGCAGGCTCATCTCGATCTGTGTGCAGACATACTGAGTGGATACTGGTGCAAAAACTACTGTATGCATTTTAATTCTGATATCCGCCCAGTATGTCTGCTTCTCATCTCCTGCAGGAAATAAGCAGGCGGAGAGAAAAGCCTGATTCTCGTGTGACCATAGCCTTTAGTACAATATATCTGTCCTGAGTAGTTTTCAGATGTCATGCATCCTCTGGACACTGGATGGTTTATTGAGCATGAATAATATGAGCTATATGCCATGACTGTCTAAACGTATGTTTCCTCTGAGGTGTAAGTATGTGTACTCGCCAAAGAAAAAATTTAATTGAGCGCACACAACATAGAGTGCTCGCAAGTGCCACATGCGAAAAATAACTTCTGCCCTAATCTAGCAAATAGGTAAGTTTCAGACAGTAAGGCAGGTACAGAAGTGAATAGTATATAATTTCTGGTGTGAAATCCTTGAGAGTGGGACAGAGGGTGTTTGGACAGGTGCCGGCCCTAGTGGTAATTCAAAAGGTGACAAAACTTGAGGACAGAGCAGCATTCTGGGTCTGTGTTGTGTCAGTCTAAGAGGCATAACACAGACCCAGAATGCTGCTCTGTCCTCAAACATCAGAATATTAAAACATTAATTTCTATGAAACAAGTGAATATTTTCCTTGTATCGTATATTTTAACAGATGTATTAATTGCCTAATAAGCAATAATGATTGAAATCTGTGGGACAGAGGGTATGGACAAGTGCCAGCCCTAGTGGGCATTCTGGGTCTGTGTTGTGGTAGTCTAAGGCATAACACAGACCCAGAATGCTGCTCTGTCCTCAAACATCAGAAGATTAAAAATATAGAAATTTTTTCATACTCACCGTAATTTCTATTTCCAAATCACTTCCATGGCAGCATTAACCAACATGGGTTAATCCCGCCTATCAGGTCACTGGACAGGAAAGTGTTAACAATAGGTTTAAATCATCCCCTCCTCCCAGCATTCCCTGTCTAGTAACAAGCTCCAGACGAAGGGAGGGACGTTGGTGAATGCTGCCTTGGAAGTGACTTAGAAATAGAAATTACAGTGAGTATGAAAACATTTCTATATTTCCAAAGTCACCCATGGCAGACAATTCACTAATATGGGATTTCCCAAAGCTCAAGGGAGGGGCCATTTCTGAACAAAATTTTTTTATTTAGAATTAACAACAGATTGCAAGATCTTTCTCCCAAATCTCGCATCTTGAGACAACATAACATTTAGTCTATAATGACAGACAAAGGTACAGGGAGATGCCCATCTAGCAGCCTTGCAGATGAGGTCCGGCAGGGCCCTGGCTTCCGCCGCCCAGGAAGTAGCCATAGCTCTTGCAGAATGAGCTCAGGTCCTTAGGAACTTCTTTGCCTGTCAACTGGTAAGCAAGAACAATGCAGGAGATAATCCAGCGACCAATAGTCAATTTAGCTGGAGCCATCCATTTGAAATGCATCAACACTGGCTCTTACTCGTGTATCCTGATGGAACTGGCTAATTCCCTGGTCTGCCACATCCTCCTCTTTACACAGCAGGAGGGAATTCACAGCAGTTCCAGCACTTGACCCTGCCCAACGGGTTCTCTCAGAACAAACCTTATAGGGTGTACTTGGAACATCTGGGATGGTAAACTAGCAGCCTGCAGTGACCTGGACGGGGAATTCTGGGAAGAGGGGATGATTTAAACCTTAACACTTTCCTGTCCAGTGACCTGATAGGTGGGATTAACCCATGTTGGTGAATTGTCTGCCATGGGAGACTTGGGAAACATTAACTAGTGAATATTTTCTTGACTCATATATTTTAACAGATGTAGTGATTCCCTAATAAGCAATAATGATTGAAATATGTACACCCCAAAAATATACAGGCAATTTAATTAGCTTTTGATAAATTTTGCTCCAATACGTGTGAATCTGAGCGATTAATTGTAAATTCCACTTGGGTAAGGACTGGTGCAAATGATGTATTATCTCTGTAAATAAATAACAGGAAATAGATAAATAGGAAAGGAAAATAGATAAATTAATAGTGTGCAGCCAGCACATTATTACTTTGTTTAAAATATATTGGGATGTATTGTGTTCAGTGGTTTTATGTATATAGCTCTGCCTAATTCAGCATTCCACCCCCAGTGGAGTTTATAATCTAATGGTCCCTAGCACATTCACACACAAACTAATTGTTTTTATCAGGAACAATTGAACTGCTTAGTGGAGGTTTCCCATTGACCCGGTTGGTTCTGGTATGTGGAGTATCTGTGGGAGGATCTGTCTTGTAGCTGGTGACAGCAGACACTGCTGCTTGAACAAGCTCTTTTAGCTGTTCTCTTTTACTTTTCATCTATATCCATTCAAATATTTTATTTTCTGCTTTATATTTTAACTTTACTGAATCAGAAAAGCAAAAATGAAATTGTTTACTGTCTCAGAATAGGCTGCACATTTAAAATTATGGGTAACTTTGTTTCATTTTGAGTGCCTGTTGACAACTTTTGAAATGGTTGGAAATAACTGTGCTATGCTGATGTCCAATCAGTTCAAGGAAATGTAAAACTTTAAACAAATCAATATAAGATTACTGTGTATGTTAAAAACCATGCGGTGTAAAAACGCCAACAGAGCAAACTTGAATTTATGTTAGAGAAATTGATTAATGATAGTGGTAACTAGATTTTTGTTTAATTTATTCAAATACAGTGAAATGTGCTGCATACTGAGAGACACTGGCATATGTAGAGAATCCTCAGCCCAATTCAAATTGACATTGACAATTAACATGACTACATGACCTGTGCCGCAAACACAGTTAAAACCTCGCATCAGATAGGGTCCTGCATGGTCCCCTTTACTCTAAGAATTGTCATCCCTAGTAATGAGGAAAATTTTCTCCAGGTTTTGCCACAAAAAAAAAATACCCTATAGACTCCAATGACTGAAAAAAATTTGTTGCCCATCAAAATTGACTTCAATGCAGTAGGCACATTTTTCTGTTTCACTAATTTTTAGTGAAGTGCAACAGGTCAGGTTCACCCATCACTAGTCATCTCTCATTGTTGCATCTCTCTTGAATTTAATGGGGCCTTTCACTAAAATACAGTTTGATTACAAAATGAAAGAAAAGAAATTTATAAGCAATCCTCTTTCTCATAGTTGATAAAAAAAAGCTCCAAAAATCACATACAAATGATTAGAGAATGGTAGAGTCCATGTAATGAGCTCTGGTTTACCTTGAAAAATACCCAAATGTGTGTTGTTGCCATAATACTATAACCTGCTTTAACTATACTGGAACTGGTGTACTTTATTCTTGATTACTCTAATCTACACTACTATATAGAACATTTTCAATAATTTCATTTCCCTACACTTGTTTTTTTCTCAACTACAAGAGGTTGTATTTACTTCCTAAAATATATCTGTTACACTTTTGGGGCTGATTTAGTACCACATGGCAAAGTTGCAGCATTTTTTAAATTATTTACTGAAACACTGCCAACATATTCTGCAGTGCTTTATAGATATTATGGGGTCTATTTACAATCAAATTGTTATTCTTTCCACAAATCTAAAAACATTTGTGTTTTTCCTAAAGGTCTAATATCCTTTAATAGAAACAGTCACTAGGTAAAAGTTGTTAAAGTCCTATTGCAGTCAGTGAGACTATTATTATTGGACCATTTTTAATCAGTTCAGATTTTTAGAGGTTTTCAGATTTTTTTTTTTTTTTTGCTAATCTGAAAAACTAAAATTTTTAGAGGTATTCGTATTTTTTTTTTTTTTTTGGATAGTTAAGCAAAACCATATATATTCTGAAAGTACACATTCCCCTGAATCCAAATTGGGTATGCATGTCTCTCTGGGTATGGTCTGTAATTTTAGGTTCAGCAAAATCAACACATTTACAGCATTTTTTGAGGGGCAAAGATACATATTTTTTAAAAGTACACATTCTGAGGAATCCAAAATAGGTAATTATGTCTTTCTACTCCAAACTACCATACTGCAAAGCTACGCTAAAGGCAGCGTTTTTATGACATTTCTGAAAATCACCTAAAAATATTGCAAATGGGCACATTTATCTTCCCCAGTTTCTTAAATACAATTGGAAAACACCCTAAATATTGACGCCATAGGTCTTCTGAATAGTTTGATGCCCAATATGCATAGATATACCAAATCAGATGGGCATGTGTGGACCCCAAATGAAAATAGTGCATATGAATTTTACTGTCTTTTCGCCTTCTGTGACTGCGTATTATGTGCCACAAGACCCTAACAGTACAAAAACCATATATTTTTGGAAAGTACACATTCTGACCAATACAAAAAAGCTACGCTAAATAAAACATGACGAACAACAATATAAGCATAAAACTGCAATAAAGTCACAAAAATAAAATGAAATAAGGAAAACCAATGAAATAACAAAATAACTGATCCATCAGTGTGGTTAGTGGTCAGAATGCTTGATGTAATAGTCACGCTGTGAAATCTACAGTTTTTAGGAACAAACAAGAGGCGAAATGATAAAATGAAAATCTAAAAACAAAATTAAAAAAAAGAGAGAAAAATGTATGTGTGTTTGTATACTTCTGAAAGGGGTCTGTGTGCAAAAAAAAAAAAAGCCTGAAAAGAAAAAGATAACTTTAGCAAAATGTGTATGTGTACATGCATATATGTGTGTGTGTGTATAAGTGTAAAAAAAGGGCTACTTACCGTTTTGAAGTCCAGGAAGGTCCTTGGCAGCCATGGGGGTCCTAAAGCAGAGTCCACAGTCACAGTGGGAAGGTGCAGGCTGGCTAGAAGAGGCAGAAGGCAGCGCAGACACATGTCTGTATGATTAAAGGCAGGTCCTGCAACGATCATGTCACAGGATCCACGTGCCCCCCCCCTGCTCATTGCCTAAGGGGTTGGGAGCCCTCTGCACAAATGGCAAGTGCTGCTAGTGCAGAGAGGAGCCATTTCCAGCCAGGAATGTAGGTACTATGTGTTTTGCAGTTGGGGATTTTTCCTGCAAGAACGTAGTACCGATGTTCTTGGCAGGTAAAGGGTTAAAGATGGTGGCAACTGTAAAAGCCACTACTGCATTTTCATAGAGAACGTCTAATTAATTTAACTTCGGTTTAGGAGTTTATTAATGGAACAATTGACTGCAAGTCTACTGTATTCAGTGAAATACAACAACTGATCTCTTTAGCAGATATGCATGCCAGGTATCTCTTAAAGGAACAGTTTAGTGTATAAATAGAAACTGGGTAAATGTATAGGCTGTGAAAAATAAAAAATGTTTTTAATATAGTTAGTTAGCCAAAAATGTAATCTTTAAAGGCTGGAGTGACTGGATGTCGAACAGAACACAACTTCCTGCTTTGCAGCTCTCTAACTCTGAGTTATTCAGCGACTATGGGGGTGGGGGGGCACATGGGGCATAATTGTTCAGTGAGTTTGCAATTGATCCTTAGCATGCAGTTCAGATTCAAAAGCAATGTGACCCATGTGTCCCCTCTTCAAGTCACTGATTGGTTACTGCCTGGAAACCAAGAGAGACGCAGAGCAGGAAGTTGGGTTGTGGCTTTTATGTTAGACATCCAGTCGCTCCAGCCTTTATAGATTACATTTTTGGATAACTGTATTAAAAACATTTTTATTATTATTGAACAGTTCCTTTAAGTGTGTATATGCTGGTGATCTGTCAAATACATGAATTCTGTGTGGAGGGTCGTATTTTTAGAGAAATTAAAACTGTTAGGGTCCAATCAGGGTGTCAGTATTTTCTTGTTTACAAAATCAAGTGAGGAGAAATTCAGTAGATTTTGAACTTACACCACTGCTTCCTTTCAGTGAAGCATAGTAATCAGCAAGGAAAAGAATTGTGGTTAAGGAAAGGTCTAACGCAGGTCTTTGTTGCAAAATTCAAGGTGCTTTATTGTGACAGAGTGTCGCAATAAAGCACCTTGAACTTTGCAGCAAAGACCTGAGACCATGCTTGAGAAAGGGGTCACGCCCCGAAACGTTGCATCCGCAAATAAACGAGCAAGGTCAAATCCTGCTAGAATTATCCATGTTGTGCTGGTGTGTCTTGTATCTATCTTAGACCTTTCCTTAACCACAATTCTTTTCCTTGCTCAGTATTTTATATCATGGTGAGACCCCCTGAGACATAAAGAATGATGAACAATTTATATATGACAGAATAACAGTAACAAATAAAAGGAATTGTTCAGTATAGAAAAACTGGTTAAATAGATAGGCTGTGCAAAATAAAAAATCTTTCTTATATAGTTAGTTGTAATGTAATGTATAAAGGCTGGAGTGATAGGACGGTTAACATAATTGCCTGAACACTACTTGCTTTTCAGCTCTCTTGGTTTCCATTGGTTACCAGACAGTAGGGACCAAAGCAAAATATACAGTACCCATAGAATATATATTCCCTAATATAAGGACAATAAGTAAATCATAGACAATTACTACATGGCTGCACAGAAACCAGTGCAACCAGCACCAGAATTTAATAATCAGCCTTGTAGCATCAGCTTATAATACAAGCCAACCTCATTTTCTGCTTGATAATTTGCACCCCTAAGCTTAGCTTTTCAACAGCTGCTCAGAGCCACTGAGCATGTGAGTGTCACAAACAATTTCCAAGATGGTGACCCCCTCTGACATGTGTAAAGTCCTGGTTCATTGCTGCAATTGAGAAGCTGAAACGTTTGGTGCAATAAGTTCAGTATATAAATAATGCCATTTTTAGCCATATTCATTTTTAAGTTTTAGTTCTCCTTTAAGTTTAACTTTTAGTATGTTGCAGAATGGCCAATTCTAAAAAACTTTTCAATTGGTCTTCTTTATTTATTTTTATAGTTTTTAATTATTTGCCACCTTCTGATTCTTTCAACTTTCAAATAGGGGTCAGGTGCTCTGCAAAGCTACACATTTATTGTTACTGCTACATTTGATTACTCCTCTTTCTTTTCGGGTTCTTTCCTAATCATATTGATGTCTCTTATTCAAATCGGTGTTTGGTTGCCAGGGTAATTTTGACCCTAGAAACCAGCTTGCTGAAATAGCAAATTGCTGCTGATTTAAAAGCTAAATAACTAAAAAAAAAACACTTGCAAATTGTTTTAGAATATCATTTTATGCATCATTCTAAAAGTTAACTCAAAGGTGAACCTTTTTAATGCACATGGTTGCAGTGGCAAACCTATTCTTGTGCAAGTAGCCTCCCAATAACAAATTACTTTCTGGGCCATCGCAGAGGTCCACTTGTGGGGATCACACACCAGCTCTAGAACCAGTGTCTAGGGATACCAGGAAAACTCCTGGTGGGCCCAGGTGTAAGTGGGCCTCTTGCTTCTAACCATTTAGCATATTTCATGATCCTTACCTATTCCTTTATGGGGAAAAATGCTTAATAATGGAAGAATATAGTAGGTAAATATAAAAGACTAGAGGAATAAAGAGGTTGAGAGGAGGAATAATAGTTTGGAAAGTGGGCCCACAATCTAAGGTTTTCTGGTGGGCCCCTGGCATCCCAGTCCGATACTGTCTCGAACTCTAAACAGTCGGCTGTGTCAACCACCTTAAAGATCCAAACCTCAGTTCCTACTGATTTCCTAGTGCTGCTTGGGTGCATCTTGCTCCCTGACTGTGCACTGGTCTGCATTCTTCACTTTTAGCTTGAAGCAGCTTTGGATAGTTACCTTGACATCAAGAAGTTACGTCAGTTTTTATTTTGTGTTTTGATAAAACTCCATTCTCTCCCAAGAAAAAAGAATGGAATGGAAATGAATTGTAAAAGGGCTATATGTAACTGTGGAGTTCTTGATATATGTAACATCATATATAGAAAAAATATCAAAGGTCACATGTACCTTATACCACTTTATAAAGTCACATTGGTTAAAATACCTAAAACTCCTACACGGGGGCAGCTAACACCTTAGATATCAACTGTAATATTGGGCACTGGCCGACTGACATTAAATATCTCTGTATGTGCTTTTATCCTTGCCCTTTTAACATTTTTGAAACATTGAGAAGAATTTGCAGTGTTTAGATTGTTTTCTCTCCATGTAGACAGACTTAATTGCACACGTGGTGATAGATCACAGGAGTATGTTATATTATTAGTCTTTTTGATGTGAAATGACCTCTCATACATTTTTCTCATTTAACTATTCCATTGTATTTTAGAATTTAATACAGCAAAGATGTAGTAACACTCCCTTTGTCAAATGATGACGCTGCATATTTCGCTTGTGTCCTCAGGATAAGAACACTTACTATTCTGGTCATAATATTTAAGGTGAGTCCTGTTCTTTCTGTTACCTGTACAGAGTCATAAGCATGCATGGTGAATTTGTGGGTAATTTGAATAATGTAGTTAAAGTGATTCTGTCATGATTTTTATGATGTAGTTTCTAAATTTCTAAATTACACTGTTTACACTGCAAATAATTCACTCTACAATATAAAATGTAATTCCTGAACCAGCAAATGTATTTTTTTAGTTATAATATTGGTGTGTAAGTAGCCATCTTGGGTCATTTTGCCTGGTAATTTCAGAAAGAGCCAGCACTTCAGGGTGGAACTGCTTTCTGGCGGGCTGTTGTTTTCTCCTACTCAGTGTAACTGAATGTGTTGCAGTGGGACCAAGGCATAAAATATTTTTTTAAATATATAAATAGTTAAAAAAAAAAATAAAAAAAGGAAGAAGGGGTTGGAATTTTTCTGGGCAACTCTGCAGAGGGATGATAATGGAAGCCTGTATAGACCACTCACTTTTTAAACCACACCCATGTTATCACAAGAACTTTAAAGACCGTATTAACAGTCGTAAAACGCCAAAAAACAAAACATTTGGTCATAATAAGACATGCCCTTAGTTCCATATTACCTTCCACAATATGGCGCACACACAGAAAGGCATAGGGCAAGCAGAGTATGACACATAGGCAGAGTAGGGCAGACACAAGCAACATAGGGCAGGAAGATTAGAGAGGTGTGAACAGATGGACAATGCAGACACTCACATTGTGAGTCAGAGGGTGAACAATACAGGTGGGATGATTACAGGTGTGAACATTACAGGGGGTATTACAGGTGTGAACAATGCAGAGTTTTACATCCTAAATCTGAGGTTCAAACAATGCAAGGGCCAGTTAGGTTAGAACTACACGGGCAATTCCACACGTTTGCGCCAAAACGCAGGCGTCAAGTCAGATGTGACGGAAAATAAGGTTAAGTAATAGCAATGTCAGATGGTGTTGCAGCGTTCATCATGCTGTGTCTGCATCATGTCGTGTCAGATGAAAGCTGCGACACCATCCAACGTTTGTATTTCATACCTTGTTTTCCGTTGCATCTGACTTGATGCCTGCTTTTTGGAGCAGCGACGCCGGATCTGCTGAAAATGCTTGGAAATCGCCCAAGTAGTTCTACCCTAAATCTCAGTACTGATACCTTTTATTACTTACACAGCAACCAGACTTTGATGTTGGGGGGGGTACACAATAGTGGGCCCTGGGCAGGATGTGGCCCATAAGCCGCCAGTTGGACAGCACTGCATGTGACATGCTTAACCTTGATAGGCAACCCTATTTCCTTCCATCCCTTTATAGACCAGGTTACTAGATGTGCACAGAATGGGGAAGTTAACTCCCTAGCCCCTACTCTAGATTTATCTGTATGACCAGTGCATATATAAGGCATCTTCTATCTAATGTGTCTTTTGTAAGGATTTCCATTCTAGTACCTAAAGTGCACAGTGCATGTGTTTTTTTTTATCTCTTGAACATCAAAGTCTGGTTGCTGTGTAAGTAATAAAAGGTATCAGTACTGAGATTTAGGGTAGAACTACTTGGGCGATTTCCAAGCATTTTCAGCAGATCCGGCGTCGCTGCTCCAAAAAGCAGGCATAGCCAAGAAGCTTCATTATTTTTTTTTATTATTCTGACATACAATTAGTCTATTTCAGACATGCAGGAAAGTAACAGGTATGACATCCCTTATCTGGAATTATGTTACCCAGAAAGATTCAGAAAGCCCAAAGGCCATCTCCATTAGAGTATATTTTAAGCAAAAAATTCTAACTAAGCAGCATAAATCCGTATTGGTGGTAAAAAAAATCCTATTCGGTTTACTTCTTGTTTAGTTAGTAGTAGTAGTTAGTAGACTTACGGTATGGGGATTCATGCTATGGAAAGATCTCTAATGCAGGAAAACACCTGTTTATTTGTAAATTGTAAGTTATAGATATTTTTAAATCTAGTATTATAATAAATCTGTGCACATGCCCTTGATATAACTTTTTAAAGCATTCTGCTGCAAACGACCGCCATATAATTCCCTCCAGTGAAGAGAATTAATGCTATGTGTCCAGGGATTAATGCATCATAGTTCTTTTTGTATTAAAATCCATTTGTAATGCTCATTGGTCAGCCCCCACCCTGTAAATATAAATTTCTATAATTTCTTTCAGATTCTTTTACTGTGACAGATACTTGAAAACAAAGGCTTGCATTGAGATCCTAAGTAGGTATATATATATAGGCCTATTCCCTATGTCTTGTGTTAAAAAAACACCAAAAGTTTAGACATGAACACAATAGGTTAAATAACCAAAGGTAGTGCATACAAATGGAGGACAGACCCAATGTACTGTAAGTAAATGTGGCCTATACCCTATCGCTAGTGCAAATGCAACACCGAAAATTGGAAAAGGGCAAAGCCCAAAATACATTCTGTGTGAGTGCTGGTAACAACATCACCGGTCTGTCCAGTGGTTGCGACCCACTGGTCAAAAGTTCTCCTCAGTTTATTTCCAAAGTCCCAGTTAGTATCATTACTAACTTTATTTAGAGTTCGAAAAGAATGCCGGTATGACTCTGGGGAAATGGCATAGTTATTTAAGAGAACCCGTTTCACTTCCTCATAGTCAGTCCGTTGTGGGTACAGCATTTCCCTGTACACATCATTTGCCTTGCCTGTAAGTTTACCCACCAGGATTTGTGTCCACTCTGTTTTAGGAACCTCATAATCCTCACACATTATTTCAAAAGTTCTTAAATAGGCATCAATACTTTCTTTTTGCTCATCAAAAGTAGGGAATGATGCATGTGTAAGTCTTACCACTGGATTTTGAACCACTGGGCCCGGCCCCCCATCATGTGCAGACACTCTATGGGATGAGTGACGTGAACCCCTTCCCTGGCTTTCCTGAAGGGTCAGCTCTAACAGTTTGAGCTCCTCAGCTCCAGTAAGGTCAGCTCCCAAAGTCACCAGACGTGAGCGATAGCGGTCCATAGTTGGGTCAGCATCTAATTGCTCAGGCACTGTGATCTGAATCGTAGCCTCTTCCTCTAACTCATCTGAGGTGAAAAGATGGATGTTTAATCCTTGTGGTGTCGGTAGTTGAGATACTAAAGCATTTCCCATAGGTTCTAGCAAAATGTCTGCAACATCAGATTGTCCTAGACGATGGGTGATTGTATGTCGGGCTATAATGCCAGCCATTTGGCTCCTTGTAAACCCTGTGTAGTCAATGCCACGATTACGGCATAATCCCTGAAGGACAGGCAGACGTAGCTCAACCAATTCCCGTTCCATACTCATCTCTGGGTTCGTGACAATCCCGTTTAAGATGTCGTATCCCATCGCTGTTAGCCACCACTTTCTGTGACGTCACGTATGACAAGGCCACAAATGTTCACCAATTGGTTTCAGTGATTTTATTATGCTACAATACAATTACAATAGGACAACCAAATGGAACTCTCTCGCCATGCTGGAAAAATTCCTGATGTGAGTAAATCCATGGGTAGCTGGCTAGTAATTCTCCTCAACTGGAGTAATGTTCCACATTCCACATAGGACCACCAGAATATCCAACATGGACCAAGTACCAACCCCCCAAAGTGCAGTTAGTAATCCAAAGGAATCGCTCCGTCCCCTGGTAGCCAATACTTACAATATCAGACATAGCACCGCAGCCACTATGTCCAACAACAACTCTGTAACAACTGCCTCGCCCAGGTCCTCTGTGTCCAGTTTGAAAATCCCCTGGGCTTAAGACCCCACCCCCTTGCTATCATTCCATTGGCTGGTCTTCCTCTTTACTCCCCCAGGGTGTAGCAAATCTGTGCTGGCAGAGGCAATTCATCCTGACGAGTCCTATACAGTTCCCGGTCGGACAATTTTTGATAATGTCTTTCTGATCCGAGACTTACTACATTTTGCGAGAAGGACTGGTCTATCTCTTGCTTTTCTCTCTCTGGATCAAGAGAAGGCATTTGACAGGGTGGATCACCAATATCTTATAGGCACTCTGCAGGCCTATAGCTTTGGCCCACAGTTTGTGGGCTACCTTTGGCAATGATGCCCCTTGTTGGGACAACTGTACACGCTGGCCATTGAGCTGTTCCTGAGTCTCTTAAGGAAAAGGCTAACTGGACTGGTGCTTAAAGAATCCGACATGAGGGTAGTTCTCTCAGCCTATGCTGATGATGTAATTCTTGTGGCCCAGGACCTAGTTGATCTTGAGCGGGCACAATCTGCCCGGATCAACTGGTCCAAGAGCTCAGGCCTTCTGGAGGGTTCAGGTAGATTTCCTGCCTCCTGCTTTTTGTGATATCTCGTGGGAGAGTAACATCATTAAATATTTAGGGGCCTACCTATAAGCTGAGGAGCATCCTGTCTCACAAAATTTAATTGAACTTGAGGAGCGTGTTCTAACCCGCTTGGGAAAGTGGAAGGGTTTTGCTAAAGTACTTTCTATGAGGGGTAGGGCTTTGGTGATCAATCAACAGGTGGCCTCTCAACTCTGGTACCGGCTGATATGTCTTAGCCCAACCCAAGAATTCATTGCTAAGATCCAGAGAGGGTTACTGGACTTTCTCTGGATGGTAAAGCACTGGGTCTCTGCAGATGTTTCAAGCCTCCTGTTGAAAGAGTCAATGTACAGAGGGTTCAATACACTCACGGTTTGTTGAAATTTGAACATTTTCCTTGGTGTGCTACCTTTAAATCGTGTGGCTCTGCGTGAGAATTGGCAATAATGAAGAAAAAAGAAGAAGATGCACTTATCCAATTCAAGACGGTGTACTTAAAGTACCTCCAACATTTTATTGGTGCAGAAAAATCAAAAGTTTCTGGGGCTTCTCGTCCCCTTCGTCAGTGAACAAATACACTCCTGTTGAGAGAGGGAGGGCAGGGAGTCATGTGCATACATTCTCAAGTGAAAACCTTCTGTCTCCAGCAAATACAGAGATACTTATATGCAGAGCCTTCTCCACAGTGGTGTACTCTAGCATCGAGCTTTTATCGCCAGGTAAGCAAAATGGGGTATGACCGGCAATTGTTTGTCATTGAACCTGAGGGTTTCCGAAGAAGCCTTTCAACCCTGCTTACTACCAAGACACTCTAAAGACCTGGATCATGGTCTCCGTGTTAAAGACAAGGAGCTATTCAAGGGGAAGACATTCTAAATGAGCCCCTACTTTACAATCCATCTTTCAACACTAGGATGTTGGAATCCATCAGCATCCGCCGTCGCCTTTGCTAGGCTTGGTTAACCAGAGTTGGGGATCTCCTGGATTTTGAGAAATCAGATTGGTTGGACTCTCAGCCAGTCAAGCACCTCCTTCCCCCAACCTGAGTCAGTAGGAGAATTTTCCATTGACATGCTTTCATGCTTCACACTGTACACTCCCTTGCCCTCATCTCCCTCTATGATATCATCTGGAGACGTTTGCTTAATGAGACCTCAGTGGCAAGCTATTTATTTTAGTTTGGTTCCTAGACCCACTGGAGACTTGAGTTGGAAAGTGCTCCAAGGTGCATTGAGCACGGGGGAGTATTCAGCTCATTTTATAAACTCCCCAGCTGCTTGTCCATTCTGTGGCAAAGGAGAGTTTGTGTTTCATGCTTATTTTACGTGTGCCAGTGTCAGGAACTCTTACCCTGGTGGTCTAGTGGTGCGACGGGGATGCCCGCCGCTCCTCCTGCCGGCTTCCTTCCTAGTAAGCGCGCCGCGCGCATTCTCGCCATTTAAAGGCGCAGGCGCGCTGACGTCATACGTCAGCGCGCAATGGCGCCAAATTCAAATATTTAAAGTGGTATTCGGTAATCTAATGTTGCCCGTGATAGGTTTTGTTCCTGGTGCCTTGTACTTTGTGCTATTTAGCTTCTTGTCTGTTGATTCCTGTGTTTGACCCTGCCTGGCTGTTTTACTACTCTGAACTCTGGAACCTGACCCTTGCCTGTTATTTGACTCTGATTCTGCCTCATCCCTTCTGATTGATCTCCCGGTTTTGACCCTTGCCTGCCTGACCTCGCTTTGAACGCTGCCTGCCCAGACCCGGCCTGAATTGTTACGCTGATTTTCTGCCTGTCTCGACCCAGCCTGATCTGACTACTCTATTGCCTCACGCCTTGTACTACGACCTTCTGTCCAAAGACTTTGCTCTACAGTCGTGCCCCTCTGCCTATCCAGAACTCCCATCTTGCACCTCTCGTTTAAGTCCAGGTGGCATCCAAGTAAGCCGAGGGCTCCTCCTGAGGCCCAAAGGCGGTCACACTACTGGCGAAGCACGAGCCGAGACCAGGGTGCTTGGTGTTTGTTCTGGTGTTGAGTGCCGACCGTTACATTATCACGGGCCATGGATGAAGAAGGTCACGCCGCTGCTGCTGCTGCACCCTCCACTACTGAATCGCTCCTTACCACCTTACTACAGCGCTTGGAGGACCATGAGCGGAAGCAAGACTATCTCATGCAAGGCTTCCACAATCTGACTCGCCGACTGGAGTCTCCGCAGCAGTTGCCTAGTCCAGTTGCCATTCCTACAGTGGGTTCTTCTGCTGTTCTGGGTAACACCTCTAATACCCATGAACCCAAAATTGTGTTCCCCGAAAAATTTAGTGGGGACAGAACTAAATTTTTTGTGTTTAAGGAGGCTTGCAAATTATACCTTAGTTTCTTTCCTCATTCCTTCTCATCTGGTAAGGAGAAAGTAAGGTTTGTAATGACCCTGCTTCAGGGTGACCCTCAAATTTGGGCCCTCAGATTGCCCCCCACTGATCCTGCCCGCTTCTCCCTTGATACTTTCTTTAACACCATGGCGATACTCTATGATGACCCGGATCGTGCGTCTTCTGCCGATTTCGCGATTCGTAAATTACGCCAAGGGAGACGGGATGCGGAGGTGTATTGCACTGAATTCCGCCGGTGGGCAATTGAGACTGGGTGGAATGACATGGTTCTTCGCAGCCAGTTCTGTATTGGGCTTTCAGATTCTGTTAAGAATAGCCTAGTAAATTATCCTTTATCTTCTAACCTGGATGATCTTATGTCTCTAGCCATCCAGGTAGATAGTAGACAGAGGGAGAGAAGGGATGAGAAGGGCTCTTCTTTTTCTGGGTTTACCAATGTAAAGTCTAACTTTCCAAATGTGGTGACCAATGTTAAGTCCCCTGCACCTCTACCTCTGGAGGAGCCTATGCAGTTAGGCACATCTCGCTTAACTCCTGAGCAGAGGGCACGCAGGCGATCTTTGGGTCTGTGTGTATACTGTGGGGGGAAAGGTCATTTCCTAAGCCAGTGTCCTACGAGGCCGGGAAACTCCCAAGCCTAAATGGAGAAGGGGAGCTCCATTTGGGTGCAGGAGTTTCCTCTCCCCAATCTGCCTCAAGGGTTTTAATTTCAGTTAAACTAACTTGGCCTACGGGATCTGTCATGGTGTCTGCTTTTGTGGACTCGGGGGCAGAGGGGAACTTTTTGGATGCTGCCTTTGCAGCCAAACACAAAGTTCCTTTAGTTCCTTTAAGTTCCTCCTTGAGAATTTTGGCAGTTGATAAAAGACCCTTAGGGTCAGGTGTAGTATCCAAGAAAACTGTAAATCTTTTTATGACTACTGAAAAGTTACACTGTGAGGAGATAGCTCTATACCTCATTGAGGGTGCTTCCTCTCCTCTTATTTTGGGGTTACCTTGGTTGCAAAGTCACAACCCACATATTGATTGGGTAACCAGGAAGGTTCTTGGTTGGGGTATAACATGTCAAGGGTCCTGCATTTCTTCCGCAGTGGCAGCTACTGTTCTTGAGGGCTTATCTGCAGCTTACTTGGACTACGCAGATGTGTTTTCCAAGAAAGCCGCAGAGACATTACCCCCACACAGGCAGTATTACTGTCCAATTGACTTAATCCCTGGGTCTCCTCCTCCTCGTGGTAGAACGTATCCTCTTTCTGTGCTGGAGGCCCAGGCAATGAAGGAGTATATTAAAGAAAACCTGCGGGGGCGGGATTCTTTTTTGTTGGTAAAAAAGATGGTGGTTTTCGTCCCTGTATTGATTAAAGGGGTCTTAATAAGATCACCATTAAGAATCGATATCCCCTTCCTATAATATCTGAATTGTTTGATCAGGTTAAAAATGCCAAAATCTTTTCTTTTCAATAGTTTTTTATTGATTTTCCAAGAAAAGAAAAAGGTTATACAATCAAGCAGTGTCGTCAGGTATTTTCAAACAGAGGAAAACAGAGAAGAGAGAAAGATAATGAAACGAGCTCATCCTCCCCCCCTCCAGACACTCTGTCAGAAGTGGGAAAGAGACGAGCTACAACAATGATAGTACTAACTTTAGATGACATGGTACAGTTGACGTATGCTTAACTGTATATGTGAAGCAGAGATGTTGGCGACTTCAGCGGGGTCCCTTGACTATGTAGAATATCTTGATGAGATGGATTCATTTTCGTTGGCTCACGGCTCAGGAAAAAACCAATGCTTATCCAAACAATAGTATCAAGTGCCCATTACCTCAGGTCACGTCAGGTACTGTCTAATGATTATAAACACTTTACATTCAGAGGGGATTACCAGAGAATAGAAGGGGTTTCTGCCAATGGAAAGGAATATCTGTACCATGGTTCCCAGATTTCCTTGAATTTTTGATATTTGTCCACAAGTATGCTAGTTAACCTTTCATTGACCATGATCCAATTTAGTTTCTCTTTAAAATGCAGTATTGGGATCTGAGACGATTTCCAATGTTTGGCTATTGTAATTTTCGCAGCAAGGAACATAAAAGTAATTAGGGACTTTGTATTACTATGAACATTGGAGATCTTCTGGTTCAATAAAGCCTGAATCGGATCTTTCTTAAGATTAACCCGTGTCACTGAATATATAATAGTATAGATCCGAATCCAGAATCTATGAACATGAGGGCAGGTCCACCAAATATGCATGACGGTCCCACTCTGACCACAGCCCCTAAAACAATCCTGGCTAAGTTGAGGATTAATTTTATGTAAACGAGTCGGGACCATGTACCATCGAGTAAGGACTTTATAGGCAGTTTCTAATAACGAGACATTTCTGGAACAGTGGGCTGTAGTTTCCCAAATCTTGTCCCAGGTTTCCTTGTCAATGGTAACATTGAGATCTTTATCCCAAGCTGTCGTATATGACAAGGGGACCTGGGAGTCCATATCTAGCAGGAGACGATATAGATAGGAAATCAATCCTCGTGAGTATGGATATTTAATACAGGCATTTTCAAAGTAGGTAGTAGTCAAGGATATTTTTTCTTTGTTGTGCGAATGGAGAAAATGGCATATCTGCCGGTATCTGAACTGTTCAGACAATGGGAAATGGAAAGATTCCTGTATAGAGGACCAACTTTTGAGTCCCGAGATGGAATAGAAATGATATATATATCGGAAGCCGTTGGATGACCACCTGTGGAATGGTTTAGCCGATAAGCCAGGGGGGAAGGATGGATTCCCCAATATAGGGGCTGCTGGGAGTGTAGATGAAATAAGTTTAGCTGGATGTTTATATCTGTCCCAAACTTTGAGGGAGTGGGCCAAGGAAGGGTCAATGGCGTCAGGACGTAATACAGGGGGACACCATACCAACGCCTGTGGGGTGACCGGGTTTAATTGATGTTTCAACATTGTAGCCCATTTGGGTGGTATGGTAGCATGCATATGGATAAGTGGCACCAGTTGAGCTGCTGCATAATAATAGCGCAGATTGGGGACATTTAGGCCTCCTTGAGTTTTGGGGCTGTACATGGTTCGTCGAGGAATCCTGGGGTGTTTGTCTGCCCAGATAAATTGGAAAACCTTCCTTTGTATAGTTCGAAGGACATTTTCTGGTACGGGAACGGGTAGTGCCCTAAAGTAGTAGAGAATTTTAGGTAAAAGTGTCATTTTAAATGCCTGGATCCGACCGAACCATGAGAGGTCCATTTTCGACCATCTTTGTAAGGTTTCCTCTGTCATTGTCCATAATCTAGGGTAGTTCTGGCGATACAACCTGCTGGTGTCTCGAGGGATATCTACTCCTAGGTAATGGATGGCTACGTCTTGCCATTTGAAATCGAAGTTAAGCTGTAGTAACTTAACTGTATGATGGGGTAATGAGATATTAAGGGCCTCTGATTTAGTATGGTTTATTGTGAGTCCGGAAATCTTCCCAAATGTGTCTAATAAATGGATTAAGTTGGGTAAGGAAGTAAGAGGTCTTGTTATGGTCATTAGAATGTCGTCGGCATATAGACCTAATTTATGAGTATGATCTTGTTGAGAGATCCCTGAGATATTTTTGTCTTGTCGGATGAGTTCCGCCAAGGGCTCTATGGCCAAAATGAATAGTATAGGGGATAGAGGGCACCCCTGTCTCGTCCCTCGCTCGATGTGAATGGGTTCAGCTGTGTACGACCCCCATTTGGGGATTGCCTTGGGGGAATGGTACAGAGTCTGTATAATCTTAATGAAGTAGGGTCCGATGCCCCATTTATTTAGTATAAAATACAAATAGTCCCACGAAATAGAGTCGAAGGCCTTATGTATGTCTATAGATAGTAGCATCCCCTGTTGGTTAGTTTTATGTAATATATCTATGAGCTGTAGGGTTTTCCTAATGTTGTCTGTGGCTTGTCTGTTAGGGGTAAATCCCGTTTGATCTGGTTCGATCAGATCAGGGAGGAGCCTGTTAAGCCTGTCTGCTAGAATTTTTGTAAGGAGTTTGATGTCGATATTCATAACCGAAATGGGTCGGTAATTTGAGCAATCTAAATGATCTTTTCTTGGTTTGGGGATAAATGAAAGCTGAGCTTTCAGCGACTCTTCGTTACAGGATTCCCCTGATCTGATCGAATTGAACATTTCGGTGAGGTGTGGACTTAGTAAGGTTGTCAGTTTCTTATAGTATAGGCCAGTGAAGCCATCTGGTCCGGGGGATTTAGCTATCTTTAAATTTTTGATGGCTTTCGAAACCTCTTCATTCGTGATGGGTGAATCAATATGGTCAGATTGGGCTGTTGTTAATTTGGGAAGATTGAGAGAAGTAATGAGACTATTAGCTAATGCAGATGGGAAGGTTGCCGGTTTTGCATATATCTTAGAATAGCAGGCGGAGAATTCCTGCAATATTTTATGGGGATTACTAGTTAAAGTTCCAGTTTTAGTGCGTATCGTGGTGGGCGGCGATTTGTGGATAGTGGGTTGATTAAGTTTCCTGGCCAACATCGTCCCAATCTTATTACTATGGGCATAGAACCTTTGTCTGGTCCATTGTAGTTGTTTTTCTGTAATGTGGGATAAAAAAACATCTAGGTCAGTCCGAGCCTGACGTATAGAGGCTTTAAGGGTGAATGATGGAGAGGATTGGTCTTGTTGAACTAATTGATGTAATTTTAGTTCTAACTCCGTGATTTTCCGTTGGGTTTGCTTTTTCGTGACGGAAGCTAATTTAATTATCTCGCCCCTGATAACAGCCTTGTGGGCTTCCCATAAAGTGATAGGAGAGGAGACTGAGGTGAGGTTCTCCTTAAAATAATTTTCGACCGATAGCTTAATTGGCGTGAATGTTGTAGAATTTTTTAGTAGGGAGTCGTTAAGTCTCCAATTGAATTTGGATGGTCTCTGCCACAGACCCGTCAATGTAAGAGTGGTGGGTGAATGGTCAGACCAGGGGGTAGTCAGAATTCGAGCCTGACATGCGTTAGGAATTAATGTTTGAGAAACGAATATGTGGTCTATCCTAGAATATGTGCCGTGCGGGTTGGAATAGAAGGTGAAGTCCTTAGTGTGCGGGTGTAGTTCCCTCCAGGTATCAATTAAAGTCATACGGTTAAACAATGATTTTATCCGGGCTGGGGAATAGGATGGCGAGGGGTTGGTGTTAGGGTGCGATTTATCCCAGAGTGAGTCGAAGGGGACATTTGTGTCACCTGCCATGATGATGGGACCCGAGTAATGGTGCGAGATTTTACTGAGTAAGTGGTCTAGAAAGGCTTCCTGATGAGTGTTTGGGGTGTAGTAGGTGACCAGAGTTATTGGGCTGTCAAATATCTCCCCTGTTAAGATAATAAAACGGCCTTGGTCATCAAGTATTTGTTGGGTGATTGTCAGTGGTAAATTTTTCCGTACAGCTATTAGAACTCCCTTAGTCTTATCCGGGCCTGAGCTGCGGTAGAAGGTCGGGAAGTGACGTGAAAGATATTTAGGGGCGGAGGAGTTGGAAAAATGAGATTCCTGAATACAAACAATGTCAGCATGTGCAGATTTGTAAAATGTAAAGGCTTTAGATCGCTTGTGGGGCGAATTAAGGCCTTGTGCATTATGTGAGATGATTTTCAGATGAGTAGCCATGTGGAAACATTAAATAATCGATAGTATGTAATACTCACTGTCTGACCAACATTCCAAAAATCTCTGGTTTGCCTGAACCGTAGAGCCAACGAGGGAAAAGCTTCCCGCTGAAAGTCGCCTGAACATGTCATCATAAAAGAAAAGGCAGAACAATGGTAAACATCTAGAATACAAAGAAATAAACACAACATGGGTAATAATAACATTGTAAATAAAAGTGGGATCATAGTGGCCTCCTCCAGCAGGGCCGGAAACTCAAACAACCTGCTGGTCTGCTGTTACGGTGCTATCCCAAAAAGGGGTAGGAGGCCAAAGTGGGGGGTAGCTCAAGCGCAACCAGGCACCCGTGGTTGCTAAAGGTAAATATCAGTTAAGCTGAAAAAAACAAAACAAAACCAGGGAGTTCCATGTTCAGATCTCGACCGGTGAGGTACTGTCCAGGTATCAATCTGGTCTGGGTGGATAGTCCGGTCCGGACGGTGTATTTGGAGTCTTCTGTCTGTTCCACAGCGGAGTCAGAGTTGGTGAAGCCGACGCACTTTGTGAAGGAATAGGAGATGGCTGGTCCCTTGGTGCGAGTTGTAGCTTCCGAAGGATTTCTTGCGCCTCGTCGGTGGTGGATGGCGAATATTGTTTGCCTTTGTAGGTGAATAAGAGGCGGAAAGGGTAGCCCCATCTATATCGGATGTCTGCTTGTTGTAGTATGGTTAAAGCCGGTTTCATGGCTCGCCTTCTCTGGATTGTTTGAGGGGCTAGATCTGCAAAGATTTGTAATTTGTGACCCTGGTAGAGTAGTTGACCTGTCTCTCGGGAGGCTCTTAACAGAGCTTCCTTGGTTTGGTAGTAATGAAACTTTGCAATGATGTCCCTAGGGAAACCGGACTGCAGAGGCTTACCCAGGGAACGGTGTATTCGGTCCATCTCTAGTCTGGGGACCGGGACATCTGGTGCCAGTGAATGGAAAAAATCTGTAATCTCCTCTTCCAGATTTTTATAGGATTCCGGGAGGCCTCTAATCCTCAGGTTAGATCTCCTGGACCTATTCTCAAGGTCTTCCAGCTTGTCCTTAAGATCAAGTACTTGCCTGTTGAGGTTATTGAGATCAGATTCGTGGCCATCCAGGACGGTGATAGTGTCGTCCATTTTATTTTCAAGGGCATCTGTGCGTTGACCAAGCTCCTTGATTTCTCTAGTGAGTGACTTCATTATTTTGTCTGTGGTAGCCTGTAGCTCCGAACGGAGCATAGTCTGAAATTTGTGTAGCAAGTCTTGATCTTTATGGACTCGTGTAGAGGGGGAGGACGGAGGGGAGGCCTCCCTTGGGTCCTGTACGGATTCGGCATCGGAGGCCATGTCCGGTGGGGCTGCCAGTTGTGAATTGTGTCTTGAAAGATATGAGTCCAACTGTGTTGGTTGTTTGGAGGGCTTTGTACGCTGGCTCCTTTGTGGTCTATTTTGCTTACCCATCTGGGTGATAGTCGAGTAGCCGGTGTCGCGGCTAGGAGGATCTGCCAGCAAGATCAGGGGCAGTATGTACTCTGGGTAAGGTATGAGCTCAGGGTACGGTGATATGGCGGTATGACGGTCCAAAAGAGAACCCCTCGTGATACAGGCCAAAGCTGTGGTTGCCCGCGTGATTTAGGCTAGAGTGGCAGAGTTTGGGAGTCCAGAACTTGTCTCAAACCGTTCCACCGGGACCCTGCAGTGCTGCCTGTATAGACATGTAGGTAGGCTGTATTGCCAATATGTGCAGGGTTGCGGCTAGTGGCGATAGAAAGGTTAAGTAGGGGGCCCAAAATCGAGGCAGCCTGGCACTGGGTCAATAGAATGTTGCCGGCTGGAGTGTCCGGCAACTATAGTGAGGCCCTGGTATCGGTCCCAAAGGGCCTGCTCCCCGGCTCTGGATGGACTTGGTGCAACAAAATACAACCAGGAAGTGTTACCTCAGCCCGGCGACCGGGCGGGTCTGTAGCCCCAGAGTCAGTCCTGATACGGTTGCCTATGGCTCTCCCCTGCTTATAGCAGGCGCTCCGGTACTTTAAATTAGCCCAGGGGTTCCAGACTGTCGGGTTGGAGTCTCCGTGTCCTATGCGCTCGTTGTCTGTGGTGCGCAAGATGGCCGCCGGGCCTGTGCTGACGCGTGGCGCACTTAACTGTTAGTGCCGAGAGAAAGCTGCCAGACCGCCAGGAAAGCGCGTCCTCTGATCCTGGGGTATTCGGGGAAAGGTTCTGCCTGGTGATGTGATTGTAGGCTGCGGAAAAAGAGAGTTTCCGTTAGTTCGGTGCCTGGCTGGTGCGGAGCTCGTCTATGGAGCGGCCATCTTAGATGCTGCGCACTAGCGCCCCCCGCCAAAATCTTTTCTAAACTTGATCTTAGGGGGGCCTATAACCTCATCCGAATCAGAGAAGGAGATGAATGGAAAACGGCCTTTAACACCAGGGATGGCCACTATGAGTATCTCGTAAGGCCTTTTGGCCTTTGTAACGCACCAGCAGTGTTCCAGGAATTTGTCAATGACATCTTCCGGGACCTGCTGGGAGTATTTGTAGTGGTCGATTTGGACGATATTTAATTTTTTTCTTCTAATCTATCTGAACACCGTAGTCATGTTCGGGAGGTATTGTCCAGGTTAAGAAGATATAAACTTTTCGCTAAGCTCGAAAAATGTACTTTTGAAGTTTCTTCTATCCATTTTTTGGGGTTCACCATTTCTAACAAGGGTTTAGAAATGGATCCCGATAAGGTTAAAGCTATTCTGGAGTGGGTCCAACCTTTGTCCTTGCGGGCAATTCAGAGATTCTTGGGTTTTGCAAATTACTACCGGCAATTTATTAAAAAATTTTCTTTGATTGTAGACCCTCTTACTGATTTAACCAAGAAGGGTGCAGATCCGAGCATATGGTCCCCTAAGGCCATTCAAGCCTTTGAATTTCTTAAAAAAGAATTTGTATCTGCCCCCGTTCTTCATCATCCTGATTCTTCTCTCCCTTTCATTGTTGAAGTGGACGCCTCTGAGGTGGGAGCAGGGGCAATCCTTTCTCAAAGGCATCCTACAACTAACAAGGTACACCCTTGTGCCTTCTTCTCTAAAAAATTTTCGCCCGCTGAGGCTAATTATGATATTGGGAACAGGGAGTTGTTGGCTGTTAAATGGGCTTTTGAAGAATGGAGACATTTGTTGGAGGGGGCTAAGCACCAGATAACGGTCTTTACTGACCATAAAAACTTACTGTATATTGAATCTGCCAAACAATTGAATCCCAGACAGGCCAGATGGGCCCTATTTTTCTTCCAATTCAATTTACCTTTACCAGACCCGGCCTGAATTGTTACTCTGATTTTCTGCCTGTCTCGACCCAGCCTGATCTGACTACTCTATTGCCTCACGCCTTGTACTACGACCTTCTGTCCAAAGACTTTGCTCTACAGTCGTGCCCCTCTGCCTATCCAGAACTCCCATCTTGCACCTCTCGTTTAAGTCCAGGTGGCATCCAAGTAAGCCGAGGGCTCCTCCCGAGGCCCAAAGGCGGTCACACTACTGGCGAAGCACGAGCCAAGACCAGGGTGCTTGGTGTTTGTTCTGGTGTTGGGTGCCGACCATTACAGCCAGACTGCAACCTCTATTGCTCTTTTGAGGAAGCTTTACCTACAGTTCTGGTTACACTTTTCCCCTCATGTTTATATTTTTGGACACCCAGTATCCCGGGATAATCAAGAGAAAGACATTCTCTCCAACTTGCTCCTGGCTAGCTAAATTAGCCATTCATAAATCTAGAAAGCAATGTTTGGAAGGTGGGAATCCTCTGCCAGTGGAGGTCTTTTTCCTGGTGCTGGTGCGTTCCCGCATCCGAGCAGAGTACACCCAAGCAGTGTTTACTGGTCGGTTGAAAGAATTTGCTGACCAGTGGGCAATAGATGGAGTACTTTGCTCAGTATCCCCAGATCTGGTTTCTGTTCAGACAATCCTCACACTCCATATTTAAGTGGACTTTAATTTAATTGACAGTTGTATTTTAATCATTTAATTATCTCCTTTGAGATGTGATTAACTTTGGTGAGCAATCACTCACCTGCAATTTGAATAATATATCAGCTAATGAAAAATCAACACACAGGAGAAAGCTCTTTGTTTAGTGCTGAATGAAGCATATTAATCCCTGTTTAAGACAGGATTTTTTGTTTTCACTTGGTGTGTGAATGTGTTGTCCACTTGGTACGTGAAATTTGGGAAGTTTTGAGTTGATTTTCAGCTAATGAAAAATCAAAGCATTGACTGCATTTTTTGTGGGGTAAAAACACAGAAATATATATATATATATATATATATATATATATATATATATATAGATATTTTCAAAATGGACCAGCACACCGTTTATCTTCAATCAAAAAAAGTGTTTATTCTTCATACACTGTGCATCCAACGTTTCGGCCTGCATTCAGGCCTTTATCAAGGATTGGTATATATATAGATATATATATATATAGATATATATAGATATATATATTTATATATATATATATATATATATATATATATTTCTGTGTTAATATATATATATATATATATATATATATATATATATTTATTTCTGTGTTTATTTATATATATATATATATATATATATATATATATATATATATATTTTCCCCCTAAAACCATATATTTTTGGAAAGTGCACATTCTACCAAATCTAAAATGGGTACCCATGCCTTTCTGCTCCAAACTACAGAGTCTCAAGGCTTTCCCAAAATTGTCGGTTTTGGTGAAATATCTGAAAATTGCTTCAAAGCTTCAACTTCCCAGCACCATATCACCCATGTATCATTCCGTACCAAGAAAAACACCCTAAATATGATTGCCAGGGTTTCTCCAAACAGTTTGGTGCCCATTGTGCATAGGTTTACCAAAGTATCTAAATGAAGTTAGCACACACATAGTCCTGTGGGTAACTTAAGCTAATGAAAAATCAACACGACTGCATTTTTGGAAAGTACACATTCTACCGAATCTAAAATGGGTACCCATGCCTTTCTGCTCCAAACTACGCAAGGCTTTCCCAAAAATGGCAGTTTTGGTGAAATACCTGAAAATTGCCTCAAAGCTTCAACTTTTCCAGGCTAAACATGCAATAAAATGGCTAAAAATGCACCAAAATCACCAAAATTGCAGTATAATCACCGAAATAATATATAAAAGGTATTGCGCAGTGCAATTAGCAATAATTTTTTCAGGCAAAAAAAAAAAGCCGATGCGATAAAAAAGACACAACATAATATAAGTGTGTATGTGTGTGTACAATTGACAATTGCATGTTGTGTGCAAGTGTGTGTGAGTGCTGTGAATGTATGTGGCCCCCCTGATCCCCAAAAAACTTATGTGATTGTGTGTAAGTGTGAATGTAAGTGTGTAATGGTAAAATAAGTGTGTGTTTGTGTGTGTGGATGGGCACTAACCTGGGTGTAGCAGGGTCCATATCGTCCAGGAGAGCTGCAGGCCTCATGGCACCGTCTTCCAGCTTGATCTGTTCTGAAGCGGCGGAGCAATCGTCCAGGAAGTGGAAACAGCAGGGCACGCAGTTTGCACGTGCCTGCTGTAGCCTTTAGGGCCCCTTGGCGATCGCGCCTCAGGGGCCACTCATTCCCAGCCCCTGCTCATTGACTAGGGAACGAAAAGGAATGGAGCAAGCGGCTTGAAAAGCCGCTTCTCCATTCCCTAACCCTTTAATGCTGCAGAACGTAGAATCTATGTTCTGTGGTATTTCAAGTACCATTTCCACAGAACGTAGATTCTATGTGGGGTGGCACTTAAAGGGTTACAGTATTATGTTAGTCTAGTTGTGAACATTGTACTACACAAATAATGTTCACTATAACATCTATTTTGTCTGTGTTCTCAGAGGCACATTAGCTAGTTTTATTGTGTTATAAAATGAGCCATTTGTTATAATAAAAACTAATATTTTCTACAATAATACCATGTGAGTAAATGTAAGTAGTGATAAGTGATGATGTAAGTGATGTAAGTAAATGTAATTTATAAGGATTTTAGAAGTCACCGAGGGCATCTATGACCATATAAGGGCATAAGGCTACAGGTTGAGTTAGACGGGGGACTCTGAGAATCAATAATGTGCTATAAGGTATAATGTACCCCCCCACTGTAAGTGAAAAGGATTTTAGATGTCACTGAGGGCATCTGTGACCATATAAGGGCATAAGGCTGCAGGCTGAGTTAGACAGGGGACTGTGAGTATCACTCAGGTGATATAAGGTATAATGTACCCCCCACTGTAAGTGATAAGGATTTTAGATGTCACTGAGGGCATCTGTGACCATATAAGGGCATAAGGCTGCAGGCTGAGTTAGACAGGACACTATGAGTATCACTCAGGTGCTATAAGGTATAATGTACCCCCACTCTAAGTGATAAGTGTTATATTTTGGTAGCCAAGGATGAGTAGAGTATAAAAGTGCTTTATTAGCAGGACCATGCAGCCATTACACTTCAAGACTGCTTGAACTCTAACACTCCAAGCTGTGTAGAAAGTACTGTGCATGCACAGCACAACTCGTGTGCACAGTGACACCTACAGGCCATTTGTATAAACACCACAATAAGGATTTTAGTCACTGAGGGAATCTGTGACCATATAAGGCATATAAGGCATAAGGCTGCAGGCTGAGTTAAACAGGGGACTCTGAGTATCACTCAGGTGATACATTATAAGAATTGAATGCTGTAAAAAAAAAATAGGTACAATTTTTTTAATTTTTTTATGTTTTAAATATGTCCTTGTTTATTACCCAACAATAGCCGCTCCTGCTCTTGTGTGGTGAGGTCACATTTTCAGCGTATGCGCAAATGCGTCTGAAGCCGATTCTGCCCAAACAGCATTAGGAGTCATACTGAAGATGAGGTAGGCTCCATTAACAACGCACTGATTAGGCCCCATGTAGGATATGTAGTAGAGTTTTGTCCAAAGAAAGTCAACTAAGTTGGTAAAGGGTATGGAAAGTCTCCGTTATGTTTATGCTGGAGATTAGGTGCTTAAGAGGAGATACAATAACTGTATAAAAATATATAAGGGTGCGATATACATTTTTTTTTGACAGGTTCAATTGTGGGTTTTTTTTGTTGTTGGTTCTCAGCTAATAGTTAGGCATGTTTTATGAATATATAAAAGGTTGAACTTAATGGACATTTTTTTTTTCAACCTAGATTACTGCAATTTTTTTAAATTTTTCACACTCCTTATTTCTGAAACAAAACTTGCATGCCACCTAAATAAAAGACTTAAAGGAAACCTGAAGGGCACACTAGCATTCTCTCCGCTTCTCTTTGCCTGAGGCATATTAAGGGAAGTGGCACACCAGGAGATTAATTGCTAGTCTTCTGTCTTCCAAAATCAGTTGACGTTTCCTATGGAGGCAACTATGGACTGAAGCGACACACGTGTTTTACCACCGGCGATTCACATAAGCTTTTACAGGAGATTAGTCGCCCATAGAACCAGAGATCTATCACTGCTGTGCAGATGGCCTGTAGATGTCACTTTGCTCAGACTTATACTGTGCATACTTCCTGTCAGCTTAAAAGTGAAAGTTACTGTTGTGTAATGCCTGCATGAGCCTGCTAATAAAGCAATGTTATACTCTACTCATCCTCGGCTACCCAAAACATAACACCATTGCCCTTATGAGGTGGAGAGATGCAGATCTGCTGAAATGAGGCAATTGCTGTTTTTGTCTACTGTTGCACAGAGTTGAGTGGAGACCGCCCGGAGAATGCATAAGCAGGTATTTTCAAACTGTTCTCTGCTCTGTGTAGTCGGAAACTGTATCATTAAATGAACCCACTGATTTCAGCAAATCCTCTACTCTCCGCATCATTTATATTCCCCAGATGGAGAGAAGCGAAGCAAAAACTAGTGTGCCCTTGCCCTTACACCTGTTCTATTGGTTAAAGGGCAAGTAGAGGCAAAAAAATAAAAGCCCATTTTTACTTTCTTTAATGAAAAAGAAACCTCCAATATACTTTAATTCAAAAATGTATACCGTTTTTTTTATAAGAAACCTGACTGTAATGCAGTGAAATTCTCCCTTCATTTACTGCTGTGGATAGGAATTGTCAGATGGTCCCTAACTGCTGAGCAGGGAAACAATTATACTTATGAACAGCAGGGGGAGCCCCCACCTTACTTCCCAGCCATGCAGAACTCAAGCAGTTTTGTTTATGACGATCCCTAAGCAGCCCAGACCACACTGAGCATGTGCACAGTCTTAGTCTTGCAAAGATGTTACAAGATGGTGACCCCCTGTAGCCAACTTTGAAAGCATAAATCATTTGCTTGATTAGGCTTGTGGTGCAGTAAGTTCATGTTTATATGTGGTATACAAAATACAGCATTTTTAGACTTTACATGCCCTTTAAATATTCAGGCCCAGAAAACAGAACGGTATAAGCAAACAAGTAGTAGCAATTACATTTACAAATACATTTAAAAGTTTTTATCTAACATACATTGGAAATTTGCATAGTTAACATAGTTATTTTTCTTTAGATTAACTTTTAGTATAATGTAGACCGTGATATTCTGAGACATTTTGCAATTGGTCTTTTTCTTCAGCCACTTTCTAATTTGGAATATCTGATTGCTAGTGTTAACCCTAGCAACAACGCAGTACAATGTGAACGAGAGAGAACTTGGATAGAAAGATAAATAATATAATAAAAAAAAATAGTAACTTCAAACAGCAATAGTGTTTGGCCCTTTGGGGTCATTAAGCCCCCCCCCCCACCTGGAAGTTGGAAAGAGTCAGAAGAAGAAGGGAAATAATTTAAAAACAAAATTGAACAAAGAAGGCCAATAGAAAAGGACACACTGTAACATGCAGAAATTAACTTAATGGTTAACGACCTCTTTATTTATTCAATAAATAACTTGCTTATACTTTAGCAGTGTGTAATTAAAAAGACAAATTAAAAAGGAATTAGTTCCTTTCAGTTTAGAAGGTTAATAAATTAAATAATGCTTTTGACTGTAAAATGTGAATATTTTGTGTAAACTATATCAGTTGAATGTATCCTTCACAAAATGTATCCAGGAAGGAAGCTCTACAGCGTCGCCACGTGAATCCTAGTATAGTTTGAATTCTATTAAATGTGACAGTCTAATTTGTGTTTGTTATCCGCGTGATGTTTTTTTTAAATACATAAGAAAGCTACACTTAGGGCAGGACTAGATGATGCGCTTTGACCCGACACGTCGCAATGCAACTAAACGCGTGTCGGGTCAAAACGCATCATCGAGTCCTGTCCTTACATTACTTTGTTATCAAGATCAGTTGCAAATATAATACAGTTACATATATTTAAATTGAATGATATACTAAAAGTAGATACCCCAGCCACATCAAGAAAATGCATAGCATTTATGAACTCAAAACTGCTGTGTGTGCTCTGATGGGTGGATAGGATCAGATTAACTTTTTCCAGCTGTTTGTACTACTGGCATTACATTTACAATGCTGTAAAATAACTAATTACCATTGGCCATTGGGTAATAAATAGAATAGAGGCATATATTGTAAAATGTATACAATAAATATTCAGTATAGTGTGAGTAAAATTGCATAGTCCTCTTGTAAAAAGTCCTCTGTGTTGGGCAGATCACATGTACATTGTTTTTAACTATTTAGCAGAAGTGGACTCTATAAATAGGTGCGGAATGACCCATTAAAGGAGAAGTAAAGCTTCCAAGGCAGTTTATTGCAAATAGATTAGCCACAACAGTGCAAGTTAGAACACCATTTTTATTCTTTAGAATTATTTTACCATACAGTACATGAGTAAACACTGTCTCTGTTTGTTTAGGATAGCTGCCAAATTAGCTTGCTGTGACATCACTTCCTGCCTGTCTCTCCCAGCTTGCTCTGAGCTGAGTACAGTCGAAAGGGGAAGAGGAGAAAACTGAGCATGCTCAAGCCCAAGCCCTGGAGGTTTAAGCTGAAAGCAGGAAGTCTGATACAGAAGCCCACGTGTACACAATAGAAGGAAAGAAATGTGGTGTTCTTTTGACAGAGCACTATGAATAGCATTACTTTGATGGTTTACTAGTGTATTCATATAGACCTTTCTGACAAAGCTTACTTAGTAAGGTTTTAACCTTTGCTTCTCCTTTTTCATCTTTTAAAGTGAAGTTCATGCAGCTCACTTACAAATCTTATTTCTTTCCTTCTCTAGGAAACAGGTTGGACTTCCAAAAAACTGTAACCATGAATATGGTGAAGAGGATCATGGGCCGACCTCGGCAGGAGGAGTGCAGTCCTCAGGATAATGCTCTGGGTTTGATGCATCTGAGGCGTCTTTTCACTGAGCTTTGCCATCCTGCCAGGCACATGACTCAGAAGGAGCAAGAAGAGAAACTTTACATGATGCTGCCTGTCTTCTATAGGGTATACATATATAATTTATAGATTTCTCATCTACTACTCCATAGCTTTGTTTTAAACCATGGTACTGGTGGATGGAATCTTAGGGTTCAAATATATGTATGTGTATGTACTTCCTGTACTCACTTTATTGCATGTTCATTGCTTCATTTTGTTAGCTATATATAATAGCAGTACTTACTGTGACTACTTATCGAATTATAGCTTCTGATTCTGTAATAATGTATTTGTAAAATAAGGACACTCTTTAAGCTGGAAATAATCACTTAACAATTTGTACTGTTTCTGAAATATTCTAGTACTTTTCGCTGTCCCTCACTCAGCAATAAGTTTTGTTTGGGAATAATAGATAGAATAGAGGTAATATAGAAACAGAAGGTTTGCTATAGATGCAAAGTCATCTAAAGCAGCCAATCAGCAAGTAGCATTTACCGGTTAGAAAAGTGGGAAACTGGTTAGAAAACAAATCCATGATGTTTTGAATTCCTGGTATTGATTTTGCAAATGATTGAGGATTTGGTTCTTTTGAGTCAGTTTACAATGACTCTTGGCTGTTCATTTTAATAACATTTTTTAATTAGTTGATACGATTTATCCACTAGCTTTGTAGTACCTTAGAAATGGAGACTGTATCCATTAAGTGTGTCTAATCTCTTTCTAAACTGCCTTTAAAGGAGAAGGAAAGTCGTGTAGCACTTGGGGGTGCCAAATGTTAGGCACCCCCAAGTGAATGTATTTACTTACCTGAAACCCCGGGCAGGTGATCCTATCAGCAGAAAACTGCACCGGCCTGGGGTTATTCCATCGAGCACCTCCACAGAGCGCTTCTCTTCTGGCTTCTTCTTTCTTCAAATTTCCTTGGACAGACAGACAAATGCGCAGTAGAATGATAAAGCCGACTCTTTAGTTCGGCTCTTCACTCTAATGCACATGCGCAGCCGCGAGAAGAAAGAAGAAGCCGGAAGAGGAGTGCTCCAAGGTGCTTGCTGGAATAACCCCCTGGTCGGTGCAGTTTTCTGCTGATAGAAGCACCGGCCCGGGGTTTCAGGTAAGTAAATACATTCACTTAGGGGTGCTTAACATTTTTCACCCCCAAGTGGTAAACGACTTTCCTTCTCTTTTAAGTAGTAGTATTTATGACTTTTAGTAGTGTACTGTTGTAATTAATTTACTTTTCAGCCAAATGACAAAATTCATTTAGCTTCTTTTTCTTCTGTTACACAGATGTGTAATATCAATTATGGAAGGAATATTACATTTTAAACTTGAGTATGTTACTGTCAATACAAATGTTACCAAATAATACCCATCTTTTTACATACATATGCAAATCCTTGGTGAAGCCTTGATTAAAGGGGATGTAAAGGCAAAAAAATAAAATCCAATTTTTACTTTCTTTAATGAAAAAGAAATCTATCTCCAATATTCTTCAATTAAAAATGTGTTTCGTTTTTATAAGAAACGTGATTGTATGCAGTGAAATTCCCCCTTCGTTTTACTTGCTCTGACTGCTGCTAATAGGAAACTTCAGATGGTCCCTAATTGCTCTGCAGGAAAATTAGATTTTTTTTTGTATTTGTGCCATTGGTTGCTCTTATACCATAGTGCCTAAGAGTCTCGAGTAATCAGAGGTGCCTATAGAAAGCTTCTTTGTGGGCTTGCACTTTTACAATACTTATGGTGTTAATATTGTTAAACTGTGAAAGCTAAGGCATTTTAGTAGGCATAAGTTTCTTAAAATGTTGCTTACTTTCTGTTTAGGTTTTTGGAAGTGCTCCATCAAATACGATGACAGAGAAATTCTCAGATCTTTTGCAGTTTACAACACAGGTTTCCCGACTGATGGTGACTGAGATTCGGAGAAGAGCATCTAATAAATCCACAGGTAAGCATTATTCCAGAATTCTTAAAGGGATTATTTGATGTGTTCGGTTTCACAACAGCTTTGAATTGTTTTGGTAGGACTATAAATAATCATGAATCATCCAGCTGCATAAGTGCAGTATGCAATACTTGAAAATGTTTTGATTCTATGTATCTTAAACAATTGGTTATCAAGTTGAAATGCTGGTTTTGTTTACTTTCTTTTAAATGGAATAAATAGTATATGTAGCAGAGTTTTAACATTGCTTTTTTTCCCTGAACAGCTTTAGTACACAACTCTACTGCTCTTCTTTTACTTTAAAAATTTGAAACAACAAGATTTATGATAATTGATTTGAGTCTTGATGGCATGTCTAACACAGTTGGGTATGTCAGGGCAGTCAAAGGAAGTAGCTTATATTATTTACTTTGCTATCTGTTTTCAATAAATTGCTTACAGAAAACATGTTGATGCAAAATTTTCACAATAGTTCTTGAGAGAGGGTGTTCTCTTCCATCGAGTAAATGCCATTCACTTAATTGTACCAGTCTTTTCTGGTTGAGGAAAAATTAACAAAAAATAATTAATTTGGTGGTACAACAAAATTGTAGAGGGGGTTTTGAGCACCTGCATACTCGTGATTTCTGCTAGATCAGATAATACTGAAGACCAGAGCTATAAGTTTTGCCAAGATAACCACATCTGTGAGAGAGTTCCCTTTTCTGAGCTGCATCTCCAGCATGAATTGTTTAATATTAAACTCATTTGTTTCAGTTTGACAGGGGTCTGTACCACATAGAGAGTCATTTGTATAGTATTCATGGTATTTATTGCTAATCGAAAACTTAGCAGTATTTTTGAAAAGTATTTCCCAATCTTGTTCAGGTATAGGTATACCTAGTTCAGTTTCCCATTGAGTAATTAAGGTGGGTGTATCGCTGCATTTATAGCCAAGTATCAATTTGTAGAAGAGATAAAGTGTGCAGGAGTATAATCTGGGTGGCACAAATACTGAATGTGGCATTTCTTTCATTGTAAGTAAGTACTAAAAAGGTATTTTCTTGGTGAGGTGCAAGTTGTATGGTGCAAATATGCTGTATTATGATATAAAATGTTGTGGTGGACATATACCTTCTACAAAGAAATACAGTTGTTTTCAGAATAATAGTGTGTTTAAAACAGTGAAAAAAGCTCAAAATCCTTATTTCTATAAAAAAAATCTTATTTGTGTTGTTTTTATACAAAAAGGGAAGAAAAGGGAATATCAGGCTGTTCCAAAATGTTTCGAGATTTTGCTTTCCTTTGAATCACTATTTAGTTGACCACAGTTTGAGAACTGCTGCACATCTGTGCTACATGAAGACAACCAACTTTTAGAACTGTTACTTTCCACAATTATTCTGCAGTTCTTGGTTATCCTCAGAAACAAAATTTTTGATGTCACCCATAAGTTTTCTATTGAATTAAGGCCCCTAGGCCCAAAAAAAGAACAATCCTGCTTTCTTCAGTGCACAAAATGTTGCTCCATTTCTCTTTAGGCCAGTCAATGAGTTCTTTGGCAAATTGTAACCCCTTCAGCACATCTTTTTTTTGCAGGGGTTTCTTGGCAATAGCTTGGCTTCACATAGGCATTTTCTAATTGTAACAGTACTCACAGGTAACTTTAGACCTTCTTTGATCTTCCTGGAGCTGAGTCTTTGCCATTTTGGCTAATCTTTTATCTATTCAAATGGTAGTTTTCTTCCATGTCTTTCAGGTTTTGGATGCCATTTTAAAACATTTGAGATAATTTTAGCTAAGCAGCCAATTGTTTTCAGCAATTCTATATATGTTTTCCCCTCTCCAATCAACTTTTTAATCAAAGTACACTGTTCTGAACAATGTCTAGAACAACCCATTTTACCCAGATCACAACATACACATCATTTGCTGCCTTCCTTCCTTAAATAATGGCTGTAATTGAATGAATGACCTCACTAATTGAACTCCACACTGATATTATTTTGAGCAAGCCTCAATTAATGATTCAATTACACCAAGGTAGATTGGGATCTACCAGTAGACCTTTAGCTGGTGATCAGTAGATCTCAAGTCACTGTCAACAAACAGCTTGTTTAAATAACTCTCCTGTTTCATAGTTTTCATTCAGATATTTATTATGTTAAGATTACATAAGAAATAGATGTTTAAATATAACACTATACATTTTTATTCTCATAAATCAAAATTTAAGTAATATTTTCCATGGAACAGAATTCTCACAATGCTTTTATGGATGTATATCATAATGAGAAAACATCACTAAAAATAGATTATACATTTAGTAGTATGGGTACTTCTGAATTACACAGAATCATCACCATGCATGTTATGACTGTTGGGTCTGTTGGTTTTCCATTACTCTTCTACATCTGCTAGTAAATTATTTGCCATGTAGATGTCTAAGTTCTACCAAAAACAGTGATTGATCAGGTTAGTGATGTATGCCATTATTCTAAACACGACTGTACCTGCTGCACCCAATCAACTTTTTGAGTTGGCGGTCAAAATCATATGCCAGATCTAGCTTCCAATAGTATATGGTGGTGATATTGGATATGGAACAGCATATGATTAGCTAACATCCCATGTTTCTAGGCAGTGCTGAGTAACAGTGTGAGATGCGAAAATCTTTTTTTATCTGTCCCTGTACTTTGGACTCAAGCTGTCAAATTGTCTGGAGTACTAGGGTTCTATAAGTGATAGTGGTGGTAAGCTGAGAAATAGAGAAAAGGAAAAGGGAGTTATGCTGTATGGGAAGAGAAGAAGATGAAAATGGGACAAAAAAGAAGTAGGGAAAGTGTGGTAGGAAAAATGTTGTAAAAGCAGAGAAAGCATCAAAAGACAGGATAAAAAGGAGAAATACAAAAAAAACAAAAAAAAACATACAGGAATCTTATGAAATAGTGGAACAATAAGGATGTGGCTTCAAGAGAAGAGTGTCATATGCATTATGTGTAAGACAGAATAAAATGTAAAAAAAATATTGGCAGTTAGATATTTGCTTTCATTGTCCTACCACCCCCGGCTGAAAATGTACACACATGCAAATGGGGAGTGGCTGGCTGGAGGTGAGAACTTGATGCCAAAGGAGCATCTATGACATGTGCTTATATAAATATACAGTCATATGAAAAAGTTTGGGAACCCCTCTTAATTCTTTGGAGTTTTATTTATCATTAGCTGAGCTTTCAAAGTAGCAATTTCCTTTTAATATATAACATGCATGGGAACAGTAGTATTTCAGCAGTGACATAAAGTTTATTGGGTTAATAGAAAATATGCAATATGCATCATAACAAAATTAGACAGGTGCATAAGTTTGGGCACCCCAACAGATATTACATCAATAGTTGAGCCTCCTTTTGTAAATGTAACAGCCTCTAGGCGCCTCCTATAGCCTTTGTTGAGATTCTGGATGGCGGTATTTTTGACTATTCGTCCATACAAAATTTCTCCAGTTTAGTTACATTTGATGGCTGCCGAGCATGGACAGCCTGCTTCAAAGCATCCCATAGAAGCATCCCATAGATGATATTCAAGTCGGGGGACTGTGACGGCCATTCCAGAATATTGTACTTCTCCCTCTGCATAAATGCCTTTGTAGATTTCAAAGTGTGTCTAGGGTCATTGTCTTGTTGGAATATCAAACCCCTGCGTAACTTCAATTTTGTGACTGATGCTTGAACATTATCCTGAAGAATTTGTTGATATTGGGTAGAATTCATCCGACCCTCGATTTTAACAAGAGCAACAGTCCCTGAACTAACCACACAGCATGATGGAACCTCCACCAAATTTGACAGTAGGTAGCAGGTGTTTTTCTTGGAATGCGGTGCTCTTCTTCAACCATGCAAAATGCTTTTTGTAATGCCAAATAACTACATTTTTGTCTCATCAGTCCAAAGCACTTAGTTTCAAAATGACTGTGGCTTGTCGAAATGAGCTTTTGCATACAACAAGTGACTCACAGCGTGAGTGCAGAAAGGGCTTCTTCTTCTCATCACCCTGCTATACAGATGTTCTTTGTGCAAATGTCAGGAACGATATAAAATAAAAGGACTTCCATGTCACGGGTTCAATGCCTGATTATAGGATTTGCTTGTTGTATTCCTGGGTGTTCCTAAATTTATTATAACTTGATTTCTGGACTTTTGACCTTGCTTAAAGGACCAGTAACATAAAAAAAAATGTTTAAAAATTCGAAAAATAAACACCAGGACAACTTAAACTTTTAAAAAGCAAAGCCTTTATTAAGAAATAACTTACAGAAAATCCACTTCCTGTCCTCTTCAGAAACGACGAAAAAGCGACCATCCACACTGCAGCAATCAATTTCTCCTCCCTGGCTATTCACTAACAGGCATCCTCCTCCCGACGTCCAGCAGCAGCAGTGTCTCAGGCTCTTCACTCCTTCCCCGTGCATCAGCTTCCCTCCTCCGCTCTCCTCACTTCCCTCTCTGTCTTCCCTCCTCCCCTACTTGCAGAGAGAGAGATGCGGCGCGTGATTACTACCCAGGCAGAACAGAAAGGCGCTTCTGACTTGCTCGTTTCATATGAGCGTGTAATCTGCTGTGGAACTCCTGCCTTCCCCTGGGCTCTCCCGGGGCCGGACTGAAGGCAGTGGATGCAACAGGGTCCTCTGCCCCTACCACAGAAACCTCATGTGCCCTTAAAAAGATCCCCTCTGTACCATGAATGTGCCAAGGTGGGGTATGTAATGTCCACATTGGAGCGTAAACTGCTAGAGTGGGCAACACCTCTTTGGGAGAAGAATTCTCCTTTGACATTCAATAGTGGATACACGGCTCAGGGAGCATCAATCTGATAAGGAGCGTAGCAGAAGATTCCAGCCGGTTCTGGCACCTCGGTTTCAGAGACCACTCCTCCCTGCTCCGGTTGCTTCTCCTCCTGTCGCTCCTCAGGAGAAACCTATGCAGATTGGTCAGTGCACCTCTCTGAACAAGACAAACTCTGGAGACGTTTGGCTGGACTATGCCTATACTGTGGCAGTTTTTTGCCAATAGCTGTCCCTTGAAGTTGGGAGTTTTTCATTGGAGTTCTTTCTGTCAAAGAAACTGCTTGCCTGTTAATTCCGTTCACTGAGTGTCTCTCGCTGCAGTGGATCTTCAGTTATTGCCCGCAGTTTACAAGGACTTTTTAGATGTATTTTGCAAAAAGTCTGCAGAAACTCTCCCTCCTCATCTCTGCTACGACTGTCCCATCAAACTTCTTCCAGGTACCATGCCCCCCAGAGGTCATACCTACCCATTGTCTCCTGCCGAGACTTCCCCATTGAAGGAATATATCCGAGATAACCTCCAGCAGGGATTCAATAGACCTTCTTCTTCTCCAACAGGGGTGGGATTCTTCTTTGTGGAGAAGAAAGATGGCCAGTTGTGTACATGTATTGATTACAGGGGCCTCAACAAGATCACAGTTAAAAACCGATATCCTCTGCCTCTCATCTATGAACTCTTCAATCACATCAGAGGGGCTAAGATCTTCACTAAATTGGATCTTCGAGGAGCTTACAACCTAATCCGCATCTGAGAGGGGGACAAATGGAAGATGGCATTCAACACCAGAGATGGGCATTATGAATACCTGGTAATGCCCTTCGGCCACTGTAATGCCCCGCCGTCTTCCAATAATTTGTAATGGACATCTTCAGAGATAGGCTGGAGCAGTCCATAGTTGTGTATTTAGACAACATTTTAATCTTCTCCAAAGATTTGGAAAGCCACCGAACCCGGGTGAAAGAAGTACTCTCCCGTCTGAGCGAAAACTCCCCTTTTGCCAAACTGGAGAAATGTTTGTTAGAGGTGCCTAAGATTCCCTTCTTGGGTTACATTATCTCTCGAGAGGGATTTGAGATGGATCCTTCTAAAGTCATGGCAATTCAAGACTGGCCTCTTCCCACAAGTTACAAGGCCATACAAAGATTTGTTGGTTTCGCTAATTATTACCGACAATTTATCAAGGGGTTCTCCTGTCGTATCGCTCCTCTCTTGGCTCTCATCCGGAAGAGAGGGAAACCTAATGCCTGGCCCCCCATGCTCTGGAGGCCTTTCAGTCCATAAAAGATTCATTCATGTTCCTGTCCTCTGACATCCTGATCTTCTGCAACCCTTATTCATTAAAATAGACTCTTCCGATGTCGGAGCTGGAGCATTTCTCTCTCAGAGGCAAATCGCAGATGGGAAACTACATCCTTGCACTTATTTCTCTAAGAAATTCTCTCCTGCCGGGAAAAATTATGATTTCGGGAATGGCAAGCTTCTGGCAGTTAAAATTGCACTCGAGGAGTGGCAGGACTTTCTTGAAGGAGCTCCTCACCCCCATAACCATTTATACCGATCACAAAAACTTGGAGTTCATCCAGACACTCAATAGAATGAATACTCATCAAGCTCAGTGGGCACTCTTCTTCACATGATTCAATTTTGTTGCTGGCTTCAGGGATCGGAAGGCAGATGCCCTATCCAGAAGCATTGTTCCTGAGGGTAGCCTCAATGAAGATCAGGAGTCAATTGTTCCTCCCATAAAGATCATTGTTGCCTCTACTGGCCAATCAGATCCTATTGGTTCAGTCCTCTGCTCCTGCTGATACCCCCATTGGTATGGTATATGTCATCTGAGCTCCGCATTCCCATCCTCCAGCAAAGCCACTGTTCCAAACAGACCGGACATCCCAGTATCAAGAGACTTTTGAGCTGGTTAGTCGGTGGCCACCCTTCAGAAGGATGTAAAAACATTGTGGCAGCCTGTGCTATTTGTGCCTCTGCAAAATCTAGTCATTCTTGTCCCTGCGGTCTCTTGCAAACTCTACCCATCCCTTCCCAGTTGTGGACTCATTTGGCTATGGACTTCATGGCTTTCTGGTGGAGATTGTATCAGACAGAGGTTCCCAGTTTGTGTCCAAGTTCTGGTGGTCCTTTTTTTTTTTTAAATTTTGGTATCACTCTCCAATTCTCCTCTGCCTATCACCTTCAATCCAATGGGGCAGCTGAGAGAGTAATCCAATAGCTGGAACAGTTCCTGAGAAGTCATGTTTGCGTCTGTGAGGACGATTGGGCTGATCAACTTCAGAATTCTCTCATGACAATGCTTGTCATGCCTCCACTGGTAGATCACCCGTCTTGACCGTGTATGGGCAACATCCGCAAGCATTCCCTCAAGACTTCCTTTTGTCGGATGTTCCAGCAGCCGAAGATCATGTAGCTCACATGTCCACCATTAGGTCGGCTACCAAAGCTAATTTGGAGAAAAGTTCCTTGTCCCACAAGAACTGTGCTGATCGCAGACTGCGATCTTCTCCCATTTATAAAGTTGAGGACAAAGTGTGGCTTTTGATGAGAAACATTCATGTTAAAGTTCCTTCCCCCAAGTTGGGTCCAAAGTTTATTGGTCCATTCCCCATTGTGGAGAGTATTAATCCTGTGACTGTCAGACTTCAGCTTCCCCCTGAGATGCGAATCCCTAATGTGTCTCTGGTGAAACCGGCAATCGCTAATAGCTTCTCTTCAGAACAATCCCCTCCTTCTGTCACTATATATTCTCAACAGGAATATGAAGTAGAAAAGTTTTTGTACTCGTATCTCTAGAGGGTCTCTACAAATCCTGATCCATGGAAAGGTTTCGTCCCAAGGAGTGTTCCTGGGTAAAACATGTTGATGTCCATGCTCCTCGACTGGTACCGGAATTCTACAAACAATTTCCATGAAAACCAAGATGTGGTGGTCCTGTGGCCCCCTTGGGGGAGGCGGTACTGTCAGGAGCGCTCCGCTCCACATTCAAGATGGCAGCGCCCAGCGCCACTCACTGACGTTCCTGCGCCAGGGCTCGTTACGTCAGCACACCGGGATTGGTGCAAAATTTGAAAATAAAAGGACTTCCAGGTCACGGGTTTAATGCCCGATTTATTGGATTTGCTTGTTGTATTCCTGGGTGTTCCTAAATTTATTTTAACTTGATTCTTGGAGCTTTGACCTTGCCTATTGAACTATTGCCTAAATTCTGACTGACGCAAACTTTGACTTTATCCTGAAGCTTCCTCCTTGGTCCGTACTTCTCCTCTGGGAGCCAATAGGCCTCTTGACAGCTAATTGCACTGAATTGTAGAACGATTTACAGATACACCATCTGCAGCAAGATGCTCTTGCAGGTCTTTGGAGGTGATCTTTGGGTTGTCTGTAACCATTCTCACAATCTTCTGCATATGCCACTCCTGTATTTTTCTTGGCCTGCCAGACCTGGGTTTTACAGCAACTGTGCCTGTGGCCTTCCAATTCCTGATTACATTCCTTACAGTTGAAACTGACAGTTTAAACCTCTGAAATAGCTTTTTGTAGCCTTCCCCTAAACCATGATACTAAACAATCTTTGTTTTCAGATCTTTTGAGAGTTGCTTTGAGGATCCCATGCTGTCACTCTTCAGAGGAGAGTCGAAAAGAAGCACAACTTGCAATTGGCCACCTTAAATACCTTTTCTCATGATTGGACACACCTGCCTGAAGTTCAAGGCTTAAAGGGCATGTAAAGTCTAAAAAAGAATAGCTTAAAATGCTGTATTTTGTATACTAAATATAAACACGAACTTAATGCACCACAAGCCTAATCAAACAAATGATTTATGCTTTCAAAGTTGGCTACAGGGGGTCACCATCTTGTAACTTTGTTAAACATCTTTGCAAGACTAAGCACATGCTCCGTGTGGTCTGGGCTGCTTAGGGATCGTCATAAATAAAACTACTTGAGTTCTGCATGGCTGGGAATTAAGGCGGGGGCTCCCCCTGCTGTTCATAAGTATGATTGTTTCCCTGCTCAGCAGTTAGGGACCATCTGACAATTCCTATCCACAGCAGTAAATGAAGGGAGAATTTCACTGCATACAGTCAGGTTTCTTATAAAAACTGTATACATTTTTTAATTAAAGTATATTGGAGATAGGTTTCTTTGTCATTAAAGAAAGTAAAAATGGGATTTTATTTTTTTGCCTTTACATGCCCTTTAACAAGCTAATACAACCAGTTTGGTGTTGCCAGTAATCAGTATTGAGCAGTTACATGCAATCAAATTAGCAAAATTACAAGGGTACCCAAGTTTTTGAACAGTCAGTTTTTCACATTTGATTTAATTTCATACAACTGAATACTGCTTCACTAAAAATCTTTGTTCAGAAAACACACCAGTACTCAGATGTTCGTGGGAAATCAAAGACATACCATTGTTATCTTTTTTATTGAAAGTGGAGTAAATTATTATGATGACTGAGAGGGGTTCCCAAACTTTTTCATATGACTATATATGTAAAAATTTGTAGATACTATATTCTCTTTTACCATCTTTTCTCAGAGGCTGCCAGCCGAGCCATAGTTCAGTTTCTGGAGATCAACCAGAGTGAGGAAACGAGCAGAGGTTGGATGCTCCTTACAGTTATTAACTTGTTGGCTTCATCTGGACAGGTTTGTGATTTTTTTTCTTTCTTTTTAAAGACATAGAGGGGGTTATTTATCATAGGTCAAATTTTCAAGTCATGTGAATTATTTCTAACTCTAATAAATTTGAATGTGCTGACAACTCGATTGGGAGGTTATTTATGAAAAAAATTTGTCTGATATTCGATCGAATAGGAAGCACCTGAAAATACGAATCAAGCTTTACTCCAAAAAAAAAACTTGAATGTCAGGAAAGCAATAAACATCTTCAAATGGTTCAACGGACCATTCACTTCTAATTCGACTATTCACCACCAAAAACCTGCCGAGTTAATGTAGAACTGTTTCCAGGGTACAGGTGTTATAAATCTCACACTCAAATTCTAGTTGGTGGTTTTAAATTCTAATTCTAATTCTTATTTACCATTCGAACCGTAGTAAATTTGTCCCTTACTCTTTGCATAAAACTAGGGATGCACGAAATCCAGGATTCGGCCTTTTTCAGCAGGATTCGGATTCGGCAGAATCCTTCTACAAGGCCGAACTGAAACCAAATCCTAATTTGCATATGCAAATCGTGTGACTTTTTGTCACAAAACATGGAAGTAAAAATTTTTTCCCTTTCCCATCCCTAATTTGCGTATGCGTATGCAAATTAGGGTTCAGATTCGGTTTGGTATTTGGTTGAATCTTTCGCAAAGGATTCAGGGGTTCGGCCAAATCCAAAATAGTGGATTCGGTGCATCCCTACATAAAACCAATATGATACTGAATTTGTGTTGCAGAAGTTATTATTCATCTGCATAAAATCTTTTATTCCAATGTAAATGATTGCTTAATTATTAATTAACATTTAAATCAGGTTTTATTAGAAGTATGTTTCTTGTGGCTTGCTTCTAAGTACTAAGTAAAACTTTGTTTTAACATTCTAGTACCATTTTTCCCATTTTTATTTTGTGACTTCATTGCCCTTTAACAATATTCTTATAAATGCTCCTAACTTAATGTGCCTTTTCCATCCGTTTGTTTATTTCGTTTTACCCAGTTTTTGTAATATTAATTTTTGTAAAAGATGTCAGGACATACTCCTGTATCTTGAACTATGTTTATAATGTTCTCCTAAAAGTGCCAAAAATATGTTTGTTTTCTTTGATGAGCATTTAAAAAGAAACATATATATATATATATATATATATATATATATATATATATATATATATATATATATATATATATATATATATATATATATATATACACACAGTTAGGTCCATAAATATTTGGATAGACAACTATTTTAAAAAAAAATTCTGTACATTACCACAACTCGCATAACAACTCAGATGCAGTTGAACTGCAGAGTTTCAGCTTTAATTCAGTGGGTTGAACAAAATGATTGCATAAAAATGTGAGGAACTAAAGCCTATTTTTAACACAATAACTTCATTTCACGGGCTCAAAAGTAATTGACTCACAATTGACAATTGACTCTAAGGCTATTTCATGGGCAGGTGTGGGCAATTCCTTTGTTATTTCATTGTCAATGAAGCAGATAAAAGCCCTGGAGTTGATTTGAGGGGGTGCTTGTATGTGGAAGATTTTGCTGTGAACAGGCAACATGTAGTCAACTGAGCTCTCCATGCAGGTGAAACAAGCCATCCTTAAGCTACAAAAACAGAAAAAAAACCATCTGAGAAATTGCTACAATATTAGGAGTGGTAAAATCTACAGTTTGGTACATCCCGAAAAAGAAAGCACTCGTGAACTCAGCAACGCAAAAAGACTGGATGTCCACAGAAGACAAAAGTGAATCATTTCCATGGTGAAGGGAAACCCCTTGACAACACTTAAACAAGTGAACAACACTCTCCAGGAGGTAGGCGTATCGATAACCAAGTCTACCATAAAGAGAAGACTGCATGAAAGTAAATACAGAGGGTGCACTGCAAGGTGCAAGCCACTCATAAGCATCAAGAATAGAAAGGCTAGATTGGACTTTGCTAAAAAAACATCTAAAAGAGCCAAACATTCTTTGGACAGATGAAACCAAGATCAACCTCTACCAGAATGATGGCGAGTAAAAAGTATGAACAGCTCATGATCCAAAGCATACCGCATCATCTATAAAACATGGCAGAGGCAGTCTGATGGCTTGGGCGTGCATGGCTGCCAGTGGCACTGAGACACTAGTGTTTATTGAAGATGTGACACAGGACAGGAGCAGCCAAATTAATTCTGAGGTGGTCAGAGACATACAGTCTGCTCAAATCCAGCTAAATGCAGTCAAATTGATTGGGAGGCATTTCATAATACAGATGGACAATGACAAAAAACATACAGCCAAAGCAACCCAGGAGTTCATTAAAGCAAAGAAGTGGAATATTCTTTAATGACCAAGTCAGTCACCTCATCTGAACCCAATTGAGCATGCATTTCATTGTTGAAGACTAAACTTCGGACAGAAAGGCTCACAAACAAACAGCAACTGAAAGCCGCTGCAGTAAAGGCCTGGCAGAGCATTAAAAAGAGGAAAACCGGATGTTCATGAGTTCAACACTTCAGGCTGTTGTTGCCAGCAAAGGTTTTTCAATCAAGTATTGGAAATGAACATTTTATTTTCAGTTTTTTCATTTGTCCAATTGCTTTTGAGCCCCTGAAATGAATTGATTGTGTTAAAGTAAGGCTTTAGTTCCTCACATTTTTATGCAATCTTTTTGTTCACCCACTGAATTAAAGCTGAAAGTCTGCAGATCAACTGCATATGAGTTGTTTCATTTAAAATTGATTGTGGTAATTACAGAACCAAAATTAGAAAAAAGTTGTCTCTGTCCAAATATTTAGTTGTCTCTCTATACTTCTATTGGAAAAACATAACAATGGTTTTCAGTCTTATGGCCCATATTACACATCAGTGAGAGCATAGTTTATCTACTTCCGCAAAAGTACAAATTATGACAGCATGATCTTTTTATTAATGAATAGTATTTTAAATTATTATACATATGTATAATAATTTTTAAAATTAAGGTTTTTTTCCCTCTGTTTGTTTTGTTTTTTGTACCATTTATGAATGTAGTGTTCCAAAATATCACACATGCATCCATCATATTTTTTTTGCTTGAGGATCAACTTAATCTTCTTAATGTTTATATTCTTTCTTTTAATCAGAAAACTGTGGACTGCATGACAACCATGTCTGTGCCTTCCACCCTCATTAAATGTCTATACCTGTTTTTCGACCTTCCACATTTGCCTGATATACCTGGTGGAGCAGAGAATGAGTTACCTTTGGCAGAGCGGAGAGCCCTGCTTCAAAAAGTGTTTGTACAGGTAAGGGTGTCTTATTTTAATTTTGTTACAAACAAAAATGGTGCCCTGTGCTCATACTTGTATAACTATTTGAAGATGATGTTTTCTTTTCTAAATATATTTTCATAAAGACATGCCCTTCAATTTTTTAGAGGCTTCTTACTAGAGGACCTCTACTTTTACTAGGGTAACCTATATTACAAATGTTTTAAATAGGACAGCACTGATTAGAATGCATGCTTGCAGGTACTTATTGCTATCACTTATTTATAATGGTTTTGCTAAAAATTATAGTTAATTTTCATAACATTGGCATCTAAAATGAACATAGAAGGTCTTAATAAAAAGCTTCACAAAGCTACAGAACTTATCTATAATCAAGTTGCAAAACAGTCATATGCACTTTCAAAAGGAATGAAAATCAGAAACAGGTCACTTACAAAAACATTTTCTTTGTGGGAAGTGCTTAGTGCTACATTTTGAGTGACTTTCTCAACCATGTGCATTACAGTGAAATCTCAATTTAACATAACCTGATCCATTTTCCCACATCTCATTGTTTTATTGTTTATATTTGGTTCAAACAATTTATAGTGAATTTCATTAAGTGCTTTTTTTGATCAATCACCTACAAACACATTTTTTTTTAAATAAACAAGTTATTCAAAAGTTCTGTAGAAAGTTATGAGTGAAATTTGACTTTTGTATTCGACACAGTTTATCTGTTATCTGCTATGTAACCTGCTTATAAGCAGCTTAAAGGTCCAGTAACTTGTAACCAGTAAAAATTTAAAAAATGTTGTTTCTACTTAACGGGAAAAAAAAGAACAAGGCAGTTTTAACTTTAAAATTCGCGGTCTTTATTAAGAAATTGCTTACCGATTCTCTGCTTCAGAAACGGCAGCAGTGCCACGATCCATCGTGCAGTGCTCCATTTCTCCTCCCTGGCTATCTCCTATAGAAGGCAGGGAGGAGAAATAGATCGCCGAACGATGGATTGTCACCCTGTCGCGTTTCTGAAGAGGAGCGCAAGCAGAGAATCGATAAGTCATTTCTTAATAAAGACTTTGCAAATTTAAAGTTAAAACTGTCTTGGTGGGTTTTTTTTCGTTAAGTAGATACACATTTTTTTAAAAAAAATTTTTTATGTTGCTGGTCTTTTAAACATATAAATTATACTAGAGTTTCTGATGCCAACACACACATTTTACCAGCGCAGGATAACCGTAAACTAAATAGTTAAAGTGTGTTACTCTGTTTAGTTCCTGACAACAAGCAGTTTTGTTCTTTGAGAAAGTTAATAGATACACATTTAGAATACATGCAGTTGTCATGTACCTTTAACATGTGTACTTAATTATGTACTTTTAAAAAATATTTCATTTTTGTTTACACAAGCTTTAAAAGCACTAGCTTTTAAAGCTTGTGTAAACAAAAATGAAATATTATATACTATAGAGCTTAGTATCACAATAGCCTTTGATATTATGTCTGTCCAAAAAATCATCCAAGCCATTCTTAAAGGCATTAACTGAATCAGCCATCACAACATCACCCGGCAGTGCATTCCACAACCTCACTGTCCTGACTGTGAAGAACTCCCTACGTTGCTTCAAATGAAAGTTCTTTTCTTCTAGTCTAAAGGGGTGGCCTCTGGTACGGTGATCCACTTTAGGGGTAAAAAGGTCCCCTGCTATTTGTCTATAATGTCCTCTAATGTACAGATGCAGCCACTTTGGTTTGTCTGTTTGACACAGAATAACTAAACACAGATATCCCATTTATCTCATTTAACACAGAAAACTGTGACATAACATCCCATCTAATTAAAGCATTCACCATTGTGAACAATGGTGCTTTGGTATGCTAATGAAAAGGTTAAATGCATTAAATGAGTTAAGATAACTTTAGATAACACAGTTTCTTCAATTAACTCTGAGTCATGACGCATTTAACTCACAAATCCAAGTGGCTTCATCTGTACTTGTAAAGTGTAATCATGTCCCCTCGCAAGCGCCTTTTTTCCAGAGAAAACATCCCCAACCTTGACAATCTACCCCCATAATTTAAGTCTTTTGCACCTCTAACCAATTTAGTTGAACTGTCTCTGCACTCTCTCCAGCAGATTTATATCCCTTTTAAGGACTGGAGTCCAAAACTGCACTGCATACTCCAGATGAGGCCTTACCAGGGACCTATAAAGAGGAAAAATGCCCTTTTTTATGCAAGACAGGACTTTATTTGCTTTATTAGCCACAGAATGACACTGCACAGAATTAGACAACTTGTTATCTACAAAAACCACTAGATCCTTCTCATTTAAGGAAACTCCCAACACACTGCCATTTAGTGTATAACTTGCATTTATATTATTTTTGCCAAAGTGTATAACCTTGCATTTATCAACATTGAACCTCATTTTCCAGTTTGCTACCCAGTTTTCCAACTTAGGCAGCATCCCGTCTGGAACCTATAGTTCTGCACAATTTAGTATCATCTGCAAAAATAGAAATAATACTTTCAATACCTACCTCTAGGTCATTAATAAACAAGTTGGAAAGCAAGGGACCTAGTACAGAGCCCTGCGGTACTCCACTAACAACACTGGTCCAATTAGAAAATGTTCCATTTACCACCACTCTTTGTAGTCTATCTTTTAGCCTGTTCTCTGTCCATGTACAAATACTATGTTCCAGGCCAACATTCCTTAATTTAACCAGTAGCCTTTTGTGCGGCACTGTTTCAAATGCTTCAGCAAAGTCTAAGTAAATCACATCCACTGCCATCCCAGAATCGAGGTCTCTACTTACCTTCTCATAAAACGAAATTAAGTTAGTCTGGCAAGATCTATTACGCATAAAACCATGCTGGCACAAACTCATAGTATTATGATTTGCTATGAAGTCCAGTATCTTATCCTTTATTAACCCTTCGAAAAGCTTTCCTACCACTGACGTCAGACTAACTGGCCTATAGTTTTGAGGCTGAGAACGGGATCCTTTTTTGAATAGAGGCGCCACATTAGCAATTTGCCATTCTCTCGGCACTATGCCAGATCTCAATGAATCCTGAAAAATTAAGTAAAGAGGTTTGGCAATCACAGAGCTAAGCTCGCTAAGTACCCTGGGATGAATACCATCTGGCCCCGGACCTTTGTTAATCTTAACATGTTCTAGTCTGTATTGAATTTCATCATGTGTGAACCATGCATCATTAGTTGTATTACTAGAATTGGGACTATTAAGAAGGAAACCTTCACTTATTGGTTCCTCATTTGTGTAGACAGATGACAGATGACAGTTCAGAATCTGTGCTTTTATTTTGTTTTCATCAACCAGCCGACCCCCTCTGTTAGTTAGGGTCCCACCCCTTCCTGCTTCATTTTTTTACTATTAACATATTTAAAAAAAAATTTTGGATTTTTTTACTGCTTGCTGCAATATCCTTTTCTATATCAATTTTAGCTTGCCTTATAGCTTTTTTGCATGATTTATTGGCCTCCTTGTACCTTATAAATGATTCGGCTGTCCCAGCTAACTTGAAAGCCTTAAAAGCACGTCTTTTCTTACCCTCCTCAATACCAACGCTTCTATTGAACCAAAAAGGTTTTGCTTTGCAACGATGTTCCTTGCTTACAAGTGGAATATACTGACAAGTATATTTATTAAGCAGCATTTTAAAGACTTCCCATTTTTGTTCTGTGTTTAACCCTATGAAATGCATTTCCCACTTAATATGTTGCAGAGATGCCCTTATACTGTCAAAGTTTGCACGTCTGAAATTTAGTGTTTTAGTTACTCCCTTATAGAATTGCTTCTGCAACAGAATCTCAAAGGAGACCATGTTATGATCACTATTCCCTAAATGCTCACCCACACAAATGTTAGAAATGAGTTCAGTATTATTAGTTATTACAAGGTCCAAAAGAGAGTTATTCCTAGTAGGTTCTTGAACGAGCTGGAATAAAAAGTTGTCATTCAGCATATTTACAAACCTACTAGCTTTTTCTGTCTTAGCAACCCCATTACCCCAGTCAATGTCTGGATAATTGAAGTCACCCATAGCAACAACTTGACCCAACTGTGAAGCAGCTTGTATCTGCAAGAGTAGCTGGGCTTCATATTCTGCACTTATAAGAGGTGGTTTATAGCATACACCAATGATAATTCTTTTTGTAATCTTTGCCCAGTCAAAATCTCTACCCAGAGGGATTCTACACCCTCACCAGTGCCAGCTATGGTTAGTTCTTTAGCGCATGGCTTTAGTTCAGGCTTTACATACAAACATACTCCTCAATCCCTCTGTTCCTCCTAAAAATGGTGTAACCATTTAAATTCACAATCCAGTCACATGTTTCATCCCACCAGCTCTCATAATTTTTAGAGCATGCAATTAATTCTAGGTCTCCCATTTTACAAACTTCGTGCATTTGCCAGCATACAGCGTAGGTTACTACTTTTACTTTTGAAATTTGCATTACTTAGTGGAGAATTATATGTTAAGTTAGTATTATTCTGTTTTCCTTGTAACAGAAGGACCTCCTTAGCTGGTAAACTGTATGCCCCCCTCACTCCTCCCCCATGACCCCTTACTAACCCCACTGCCCCGTCTACCCTAGCTTCCCCAGAATTCTTTATCTCACCTCCCCGCCCCTTGCCTAGTTTAAACACTCCTCCAACCTCTTAGCCATTCTTTCCCCTAGCACCGTGGACCCCCTTCCATTGAGGTGCAAACCATCACGACTGTATAGGTTGTACCCAAAGGAAAAATCAGCCCAGTGCTCAAGTAACCCAAACCCTGCCTTCCTACACCAAGACTTGAGCCATGCATTTAGCTCCCTAAACTCTCGCTGTTTTCCTAAACTTGCACGTGGCATGGGCAAAATTTCAGAAAAGATGACATTGGAAGACCTTTCCTTGATCTTAGAGCCTAGATCCCTGAAATCACTCTTTAAGGTCTTCCATCTACCATTTATTTTGTCATTAGTACCGATATGCATTAAGACAGCTGGGTAATGCCCAGCCCCACCCAATAATTTGTCTGTCCGATCAACCACATGCCGAACCCTGGCACCAGGTAGATGGCAAACTGTTCAGTTGTAGCGATCCGGACGACAAATTACCCTATCCACTTTCCTAATAATTGAGTCCCCTATAACCACAATCTGCTTAGGCCTGACTCTACTCTCCTCCCCACCACTACTAGAGAAACTGGTCTCCCGGCTGTTAGAGAGACCAGCCCCATCTAGAATTTCCAATCCAGAGTTCATACTCCCATCATCTTTACACAATCTGGAAAATTTGTTGCGATGTATAAGCTCTGGATCAGCCTCCATTTTCCTTTTGCCCACCTTAGATTTTCTAACTGTCACCCAGCTAGCTGCCTCAACATCCTGCTGCTGTTCTGTTCCCCCCAAACTATCTGACCCCGCTAGGTCCTGCTCAGTGAGCAAAAGACTCTTTTCCAGATTGTCAATCGACCGCAGTGTTGCAATTTGTTGCTCTAGTGATCTCGAGCCTCCAAAGTGTCAATTTGCTCACAACCACCACAGAGGTAAGCATTTTGGATCTCTTGTTCCAAATCTGCATACATATGGCAGACTGTGCACTGAGTCAGACCTTCAATCTTGCTAGCACTCATTAATGTAAAAACATTTTCTTTTTTTCCTTCTATACTAATGTCACTTATAACATAGTAAGTTACATAGTAAGTTAGGTTGGAAAAAAAAAACCACTCATCCATAAAGTTCAACCTTTTAACTGTATTTTAACTAGGGATGCACCAAATCCAGGATTCGGTTCAGGATTATGCCAGAATTTGACTTATTTTTCAGCAGGATTCGGATTCCACCGAATCATATGCATATGCAAATTAGGGGCGGAGAGGGAAATCTCGTATCTTTTTGTCACAAAACAAGGAAGTAAAAAATGTTTTCCCCTTCCTTAAACCCCAGTTTAGTGTCATCTGCAAACACTGATACATTACTTACAATACCCTCTCCTAAGTCATTAATGAAGAAGTTAAATAAAAGTGGACCCATACCGAGCCCTGAGGAACCCCACTAAGAACCTTACTCCAAGCAGTGAATGTACCATTAACAACCACCCTCTGTACCCGACCCTGTAGCCAGTTTCCTATACATGTGCAAACAACTTCATTAAGCCCAAAAGACCTTAGTTTAGAAAGCAGTTGTTTGTGGGGCACTGTATCAAATGCTTTGGCAAAATCCAAATAGATCACATCTACTACTCACCTGCTGTCCAGCATCTTATTTAGCTCATCATAAAAAAAAAGGCAATCAGATATGTCTGACATGACCTATACTTCATAAAGCCATGCTGTTTGCTGATCATAATGCCATTTACTAGGACACAATTTTGAATATGATCTCTTAACAAGCCTTCAAATAAATTGCCCACCACAGATGTCAAACTTGCTGGCCTATAATTGCCAGGCTGAGATTTTAATCCATTTTTAAACAATGAAATGACCTCCGCTTTCCTCAAATACATAGGTACCATGCCAGATGAAAGCAAATCTGAGTCTAAAACTAAACTAAGTTCTCTTAGAACCCGGGGGTGTATGCCATCTGGCCCTGGCGCCCTGTTTACATACATTTTTATTAAAGCTTTATGAATCATATCCTGAGTCAGCCACTGACTAGATTTATCTGAGCCAACAGTGCATCTATGAAGTAAGCCTAGGAAATGTGACACTGAAGAACAGAACTGATTTAGCACATTTTCCTTTTCTTTATCTGTTACAACCATACTGGTACCATTATTTAAAGGAGCAACATTATCAACCCGCATCTTTTTACTATTAATATACTTAAAAAAGTTTTTATGGTTAGTCTTATCCTCTGCCACAATTCACTTCTTGTTTCCTATCCTTGCCTTCTGGATTGCTGTTTTACAACATTTATTAGTGTTTATTCATTAAATGCAGCTTCTTTCCCCACAGACTTGTAGTTTTAAAATGCCTGTGATAATAATGCCTTGTGATAAATAAAGTTATGATCTTCTATAAAAATAAGGGGAAAACTGTTTTAAACATTAATGTTTAGCTAATTTCAAAATAAGTAATAAATCATCTACTACTTACAGATTCTGGTCAAGTTGTGCCACTTTGTATCTCCTGCTGAAGAATTGGCTCAAAAGGATGACCTTCAGCTTCTATTTAGTGCAATAACATCCTGGTGCCCACCCTACAATCTCCCCTGGAGAAAAAGTGCTGGGGAGGTCCTTATGACTATATCACGGCATGGACTTAGCCTGAATGTAGTGAAGTACATACATGGTAAGTAGGTGCAGTATTCTGTAAGGTTTACTGTAAAACTTTTGGGTTTATAACTATAAAGTATATTGACAGAAATTTTGGGGTTGTCCCTCCAAAAAAAAATAAAACAAAAAGTAATTCTTTGGGGTTAACACATCTATCTAGTATATTTAAATATGAGAAAAATCACTGTGTTCCAGTCTACTTAATGTTTGCAAGAACAGAAGATTATTACGGCTAAACACAAAGCTGTAGCAGTGTCAAAAATTATGGAAAAATAAAGAACATTTTAAATTATTTAAAGGGATTCTGTCATGTTTTTTATGATCTTTTTAATTGCATTGTTTTCATTGCCAATAATTCACTCTATTATCTAAAATGTTTTTCTTGAACCAACAAATGGATTTTTTTCACCTGTAATATTGGGGTGTAGGCAGCTATTTCAGTGCTGAGTTTTCAAGAATGAGCCAGCACTACATAGTGGAACTGCTTTCAGATAGCTGCAAACCGGGGGTTCTCTTTCTGTGCGATTCTCATGTGTACCATTAGGTGGTAGCACATTTTGCAGTACAAACAATGTCTGAATTCATTTTGATCTCTATACTGCTGAAATCTCCAGCCTTCAGAAAAGGAAAGGGGGTCTGGTGTGTCAGCAATCATTGCCTCTCGTATTTAATGTCGGATGGCACTACTTGTGACCCACGCTGTACAGTGTATTTAGGATCCTGAGTTATTGTTCAAGTACCAGCATTTACAAGTGCTTAATGTGCATGTATATCTAGAAAGACTTTACTGTACAAGCAGCGTAATTCTTCAGCAGTTGTGTTGAGAGCTTCTGTTGATAGGCTGCTTGGAGGTGGGGGGTGACTTGGGAGGTTGTGATATCATTCCAACTTGCAGTGCAGCAGAAAAGACACACAGAACACATGATATAAGGTAGAACTTTTGATATGATAACAAAAGTGGTATAAAGGCATTACCTTTATTAGCTTACTATGATGATTATCACAGCAAGCTTTCAGAACCTTCTTCAAAGCTGAAGTCGCGTAGTTGAGGGCACCTGGGAAAGTAAGCATGTCTAGCCCCATGTCACATTTCAAACATAAGTATAGAAAAAAAATATTTCTGTTCTTTTTAAAAATGAATTTCAGTGCAGAATTCTGCTGGAGCAGTACTATTAACTGATGTGTATTTGTTTTCCCACGACAGAATCTTTTAAGCAATCAAAAAGGAATAACTTATATAAAGGTGTTGCCAGAAGGGCAAATATTAGGAACTAGGGTTGCCTGGCTCCAGATCTCTTTACAGCCTTGGTTGAAAGGCTACTGGAACATCTAAAATCATTTCTCTGTGTGTACCGTTTAGTTGTTTTTTTTTGTTTAAATGGATATCAAAGCCACTCAAAGCTAGAAATTATGGTGTATGCATAAGATGTTGGAGTACTTTCATAGTAAAGATCTGTGCTTCTTTTCTAATATTAGTGTTTATCCAGTCCCCTATAAACACTGTGGTTTGACATTGCTGTCATAGCAATCACTGTTTGACATGTTTTTAATACAGTTAAATCTCAATCTTACATTCCCTGATTTTAAATTTTTTCCTGCACTTTAAACATGGTTCGACCAATTTCTCTACATGCTGCAGTTCCCTGATTTTAAATTTTCCCGAGATTTACACCATTTTTTTGATACCCTAAAATTGTAAAATGGGGTTTCTACAGTTTTGTCTTTTGTTTCATTATAATAGGGAGGAAGTCACTTCCAAAAGCTTATCTCTTTATCATCTAACACTATTATTTTATTGTGGTCCGATAAAAATATCAATATAATAAATTATGAGCTGATATTATAATAATTATAATCCCATCTATCTAAATATTAGTTTTGTTCTATTTTTTATGTGCTCCCTCAGAAAAAGAATGTCTGGCCACATGTGTGCAAAACATGCAGCAGTCTAATGATTTATCCCCTTTGGAAATTGTGGAGATGTTTGCTGGCCTTTCCTGTTTTCTCAAAGACTCTAGTGATGTTTCACAAACACTGCTGGATGACTTCAGAACATGCCAGGGATACATCTTTCTTTCTGACCTTCTGTTGAGGTAAACCTCATTAGGGACATTTTGGTTAATACATTATATTTTAGCATGTTTTTATAGTCCTGTAGCAGGGCATGTTTATTTTTAAAAAGCTGACCAGTTAATGCTACCTCAGTGTTTTCTATAAAATGTTTGTCATAGTAGACAAAAACGGCTTGCAACCTTACTGATGGCTATGCTTGACTAGTCTTGTAAAAAACTTTGCTTCATACATTATCTATTTTATCTATTATAGAGTTACTATTTTGAGGTAAATTATATTAACTGTTATCACTAGTAATCATAAAGCTAAAAAAAACCCTCTAGTTTCAGTTATATTAAACATTGAAAAAGCTCTTTCTTTATATTTGTCTGGAGGGATTGTGTAAAACCACTGTACCCGATTGTAATCCTTAATTTATATAGCACCAACATATCACACAAGGTTCAAGCTTCTTGCCCTCTCACCATAATTTATGGTACTTATGGTCCTCCCTTTGAGGACTATGTGGCACTCATTTCATAGACCTAAATCTTACACTGTTCTTGTACATGCTTTAAGCAGCAGTGGCTGGGCACCAAACCAGGCCAGACATTATAAAAATCACAAAAGGTTTTTAGTGATGGGTGGTCAATATCAATATAAATCATTGCTGTCTTAATGGTCCTTTGTCATTGATGATCTGTCCTCTTTTATTTAACTAATGTTTTTACAAAGTCAGAAAAAATAAAACATTACTTGACATGGCTTGAAACAAAATGTTGTACAGGAATGTCACCATTTCTGCCAGTCTGTGACTAGTGTTTTGTTTCCCAAAGATCGATGTGTCGTCTCTCTTCTAGCATAATTGTTTTTCCTGTAGGCTAGAACAAGCTAAAGAGAATGAATCCAAAGATGCATTGAAGGACTTGGTTAACTTAATTAATTCTTTAACAACATATGGAGTCAACGAATTAAAACCAGCTGGCTTAACAACAGGGGCACCTTTTCTGCTGCCAGGTTTTGCTGTCCCACAGCCCACGGGAAAAGGTAAAGAACTATATATTAATGCAAGTATTTTATTACATCCAAATGACAAGAAATATATTTGGCAGCAGTATGCAATCTCACTTTAGTTAAATAACATTTTGCAGAAGGTAAACATTTTCCAACAACAAGTGCCAATTTTCTCAAACTTTTTTGCATGAATGTAAACTGTCAAGCGTCTTACTCAAGCAAATTAGACCCCTGTTACAGAGCTTGCACGCACCAAAGATAAGAAAGGACACTTGCACCTTCCTGGAGGGGGTAGGAGGTGGGGGGGGCACAACAAAACCTTGAAAGGCATGGGTTTCAAACCTTTCCCCCTTCAAGAAGTCCATGTCCTTAAAGGAGAAGGAAAGTCATTTAGCACTTGGGGGTGCCAAATGCTAGGCACCCCCAAGTAAATGTATTTACTTACCTGAAACTCTGGGCTGGTGTTCCTATCAGCAGAAAACTGCACTGGCCCGGGGGTTATTCCAGCGAGCTCCGCGGATCGCTCCTTTTCCGGCTTCTTCTTCCTTCGAATGGCTGCGCATGTGCATTAGAGGGAAAAGCAGAACTTTAACTAAAAATTTGGCTTTTTCATTCTACTGTGCATGCGTCTGCCCCGGGAAATTTGAAGAAAGAACAGGCCCTAGGGTCAAGCAATTGGATTACAATATGTTTAATATGAAGGGAATATGTGCCGTGTAGGAGGACCACATCAACTGGAAAATCAAACCTGCCTGATCAATATCTTGCTTATTTTGCCCAGATATTGGTCGGTTCGGTCTGTTGGAGGACCTCATAAAAAAGCAGATAAGCTGCTGAATCAGTCTAAAGGAAATGAATAGATTTTTCCTGTGTATGGCCACCATAACTGTGCCCATTATTCTTAGCCTGTCTTTTATGATGGGCTTACAATAATTGATTAATTATTTTATTTTAACTTTTGTGAAACTATTCCCTTGATCTTTATTATATCTAGACTGTTGCAACTTATTTTGCAGGCCTCAGTGTGAGGAACATACAAGCCTTCTCTGTCCTTCAGAATGTATTTTTAAAGGCAAAGACCAGCTATCTTGCTCAGATCATTCTTGATGCCATCATGAATATTTACATGTCGGACAATGCAAACTACTTTATTTTGGAGTCACAACACACATTGTCCCAGTTTGCAGAAAAGATTACCAAGCTGCCTGATGTACAAGTCAAATACTTTGAGATGCTTGAGTTTGTTGTCTTCAGTTTAAACTATATCCCATGCAAAGAACTGATCAGTGTGAGCATCCTCCTGAAGTCCAATGCCTCTTTTTCCTGCAGCATTTTTGCCGCTAAAACTTTATTAAAATTCATACGTCACCACCATATTTTTAAAGATGTCTTTAAGGAAGTTGGACTCTTGGAAGTTATGGTTAATCTTTTGCACAAGTATGCTGCTGTGTTGAAAGATCCTGCTCAAGCATATATTGAACAAGGTATGACATAAAGTTTTTTTCCCCTTGGGTGTGCATTAAAGAGGCTGTGGGGGCAAACATTTTTTTTCATTTGGTTGTCTGTGAGATGGAGTTGAGAGGTGTTTGGACTTGTCAACCCTTCATATGCACAAGAGGAAGCGTTATGGAAAGCAGCAACCAGATTTTTTAAAGGATAAGCAAACCTTTAAAATAAGTGAATGTAAAAGTGATGAATGTGCTATTCTAAGCACTTTTGCAATGTACATTCATTATTTATTTTTCTTTAATTCCAAGATATAAAGGCATACATGTACTGTTAATATGAATGAACATCACTACCTGCTGGTCAGTTTCCGACTATTCTGACCACCAAGTAGTCAAGGAAGTTGTCAGGAGAAAGAAAGAGGCTGCTCTGATGTTCTTCTGCTTAGGAAAAGTTTAAGAAAGGTTTCTATTTTTCCTAAGCAGAAGAACATCCAAGCAACATCTTTCTTTCTTCCTTGACTACTTGGTGGTGAGACTGGTCAGAAACTGACAAGAAGGTGGCGCTGTTGTAATAAAATTCATTCATATTAACAGTACATGTTTCCCTTAATATTTTGGAATTAAAGAAAAATAAATAATGAATGAACATCATCAGTTTTCCATTCACTTATTTTAAATGTTTACTTATACTTTAAGGGTTGTCAGACCACTACATTACTTTCTGTACATTGGACAATAAATTTGTTATTCTTGTGCTGTATTCTATGAATGTTTTTGTACCAACAAACATATAGTGATATCTTGATGTATTGCATGCTTGAAACACAATTCAAAGCTTGCATCATAAAAATTATGGCTTTATAATGTGACATGCTAACTGTAGTAGCAGTAACAGAGTGTAGCACTCATTAAAAAGTGTTTAAAAAAATGTACATTTTGTTAGGCTGAGAGAGGAGAGTCAAAAAGTTTTTTTCAGACTTGAAATACTCGCAAGCTCTTGGTCTATGTGGCTTCAGGGTTGGTTGAACATTTTCTTGTGGTATTAAAGGGTTGCTGAATGAATTCTCTGTGAACATGACCGTGTATGTGTGTATATATATATATATATATATATATATATATATATATATATATATATATATATATATATATATATATATATGTGTGTGTGTGTATATATATATATATATATATATATATGTGTGTGTGTATATATATATATATATATATATATATATATATATATATATATATATATATATATATATATATATATATATATATATATATATATATATATATATATATATATATATATATATATATATATATATATATATATATATATATATATATATATATATATATATATATATATACTCCACCGCATGAGTCTGCACACACTTTCAGTCTTAAATTACAATTATCTCAAGCTGGGTGCTGTGCTCGTTTTGGAAATGTAAGGGTAAGGCCACACTAAGCGATAGCGCGGCGATTTGACTCGCCGCGACTATTCGCCGCGACTTTTAATCCTCAATCGCTGGTGAAACTTTGGCGCTGGCGTCTATGGGGAATCGCTGCGTAAAAACACACGCGGCGATCTTTTTCTATTGTCGCTCGAAATCGCCTCGCTAGGCGATTTCGAGCGACAATAGAAAAAAGATCGCCGCGTGTGTTTTTACGCTGGCGATTTTGCGCGATTTCCCATAGACGCCAGCGCCAAAGTTTCGCCAGCGATTGAGGATTAAAAGTCGCGGCGAATAGTCGCGGCGAGTCAAATCGCCGCGCTATCGCTTAGTGTGGCCTTACCCTAAAGAGATAACAGGTATAGCACGCACTCCAAGTAGAATAAGTATTTATTGATTAAAAGGTATCATTATAAAAGCATCAACGTTTCGGTTCTTGGCCTAGAACCTTTGTGAAGATGCAAAACCAAATGTGACAATTAATGCAAAGTTACAAAATTTAAAACCACCATTACTCCTCCCTATTGAGTGACCTCATTAACCCTCCCCCTCAGAGGCAAATCTCCTCAAATAGGTTAAAGGGAAAATGGGCCACCATGTGATATCAGATAAGCATAATTGCAAATATATCATCTTACACTCTGCACTAAGGTTAACGTCTATCAAGAAAGCAATTAAATGAACAATACTCATTTAGACCCCCTGGTGATAGTGTACCCAACTTTCCAAAAAGTCTCACGCTGTAATAATAAGCGTGAACGATCTCCACCTCGTTTGGTCATTGGTATATGATCAATTGCTATATATTTGAAGGTGGGTAACCTGTGTCCCACCTCCAAAAAGTGTTTAGCAACAGGTTTAGAAGTTTTTTGATCTCTATACACTACATTGATGGCCGATCTATGTGCATCCATCCGGAGTCTCAGCATTAAATCTGTCTTGCCGACATATGACAAACCACACGGACACGTCACTATATAGATGACGTGAGTTGTAGTACACATAATATGGTGGCGAATTTTATATCTATAGCCAGTATGTGGATGGACAAAAGAGGTATCTGGAGTCATATGTCGGCAAGACAGACATGTAGGGCATTTAAAGCATCCTGCCTTTTTCTCAGGAAGCCAGGATGCAGAAGGTCTCAGTTGTATATAGCAATCAGTCGGGTCACTTTGCACCAGGAGGTCCCTGAGGTTCTGGCCCCTGCGGTAACTTATTCTACTTGGAGTGCGTTCTATACCTGTTATCTCTTTACATTTCCAAAACAAGCACAGCACCCAGCTTGAGACAATTGTAATTTTTTTTTTAAAGATAAAACTTTTATTGTTTTCACACATAAAACAAACATAAACAAAACATGCCATAGCAATGCAATGGTAATTAGATAAAATTTCCATGACAGATATTCAAGCTTTTAACATAGTATAAATGTTAAATTTCAGTATTTTGACTGACTACTTTAATGTCGCTAAATCAGAAGCATCTACTCGACAAGCCACTCACATTCAGAGTTATATTGTTATAGACATCGATTTTCTTGAGTACGTATGTGATATTTCCCACAAACCGTAAGTTATGTAAGAGAACCACAACCTCCCAGCCCCGCCTCCCACCACGGACTCCATATTTTATCAAATTTCTTTTGTGAGCCTCTAGCTAGCAAGGTAAGCTTAATGAGCGGCAGAATTTGATTTACCAGTGTGATCCAGGTTTGCACTGTAGGGGGTTTAGGGCCCATCCACGTCATTGAAATTAGTTTCCTGGCATAATATAAAAGGGTTCTATATCTAGTTCTGGCATGGGAGGTAGGTATGATGTCATCTATAATTCCCAAAATACACACCTGTGGTGTAAGTACCCTTGGGAAATCGAGTTTATCATCTAGGAGCTTGAGAACCTCAGACCAGAATTCTGCCACTGGGGGACAGCTCCAGGCCATATGCAGGAAGTCTGCACCCTCTGACCCGCATCTATGACATATTGCCTCCGGGTTACGCCCCATGGATCTGAGTCGTGTGGGGGTGAGGTAGACCTGGTGTAACCATTTAAATTGAATTAACCTGTCTCTTACTGAATATAAGTAATAGTAGCTTTCCTCTGTTGCCTCATCCCAATCCTCTTCAGTGATGTTCGGGACGCAAGCTTGCCATTTACTGTATGCTTTTTTGAAAGGCGAGGGGATTGTTTGTATCAGGGTTTTATACAATGTGGACGTTGGTTTAGTTAGTGTTGTAGACCATAGTAGCGTTTCAAATGGGGATTGGGAAATCCGTATATCAAGGCTACCAAATTGTGCCTGGAATAGATGCCTAAGTTGGAGATATCGAAACAGAGATAAATTGGGGTCAGCTAGTTTCTCTTTGAAAAATTCATAGGATCCAAATGTAGTTCCATCTAGTACATCTTGCAATCGCCGAATTCTTTTATTAGGCCAGTATAGAAAATCAGGGAACTTCTGGAAGTGGGCAAGGCGGGAATTCGCCCATAGGGGTGTGTTTGGGGTTAGAACGAGAGAGTGTTGGGGATAAAGCTTGAGAGCCAGACTCCAAGCTTTTCTTGGAGTAGCCATAACCGCCGGCAGGTTCTTATAATCTGCTGGTGCTCTATATGGAAGATGCCTAAGGCCTTCTAGAGATCCCACAGCCAGCGCATGGAGATTCGTGTTTGGGTTGTACGGATCCGGGTCAAACCACCATTGAACATAGTGAAGTTGACTGGCTAGGTAATAGAGGTACAGATCCGGAAGTCCCAAACCCCCGTCCTTAGAGGCGGGGACTAGTTTACGCCAGGCCAGCCTAGGTGTCTTCCCCCCCCATATGAAGTGTGTCAGGGCTTGATTGACAGTTTTAAAGAAACTTCCGGGGATATGTATGGGTGAATTATGAAATATATACAGAAACCGTGGGAGATATACCATCTTGAATATGTTTATTCTCCCCCAAAGAGTTAATGGGAGTTTGGACCATACCGGAAGCGTAAAATTAAGGGCTGATAGCACTGGATCAAGGTTACGTGATATAAAGGTATGCAGGTTAGGGTGGACGTCAATCCCTAGGTACTTAAAGCTTTCAACCGACACTAGAGGGATGTTCTGTGGTAGCTCAGGAAGGGGTGTAGAGTCTATTCGCAATAGCGCAGATTTATCCCAATTAATTTGGAGTCCGGAAAGTTTTCCAAAGTGCGTTATAATTGTGGCTAAATTGTCAAGTGACGGGCCCGCATCCGCTAAGTATACCAACAGGTCATCTGCATACAAAGAGATTCTCTCCTCTACTGGTCCCAGGCGCCAACCCTCAAGTGAGGGAGAGTGTCTTATCATGATTGCAAGGGGCTCAATGGCCAATGCGAACAGCAGAGGTGAGAAGGGACATCCCTGCCTCGTGCCCCTTGCCAATGAGAAGGGTTTAGATATTGTGCCATTTACTTTGACTCGCGCTGTGGGGGCCGAGTATAGCATTTGAATCCAGCGTACAAAATTGGGACCAAAGCAGAATTTAGATAGTACTGCCCATAGATACTTCCACTCCACGGAGTCAAAGGCTTTGGCTGAATCGAGTGATAGCACTACCCTGGCGCCTGCATTGTCATGTAACTTCTGTAAATTGAAAAATAGTCTCCTTAAGTTAATATTTGTGGTCTTGCCAGCCATAAAACCAGTTTGGTCCGGGTGGATCAGGTCAGGCATGACCTGAGCCAACCTGGTGGCTAAAATCTTGGCCAATATTTTGGCATCAGTGTTGAGCAAAGATATCGGCCTGTAGGAGCTACAAGCTTGTGGGTTTTTGTGAGGTTTTAATATTAGGACAATAATGGCTTCTAGAAACGAGGGTGGTAATGTAAAATTTTGAGTAGCCATTGAGTGGGTAAAAAGCAAGTGAGGTGCTAGGTGCTCAGATAAGTTCTTATAGAGATCTGCTGGTATCCCATCAGGGCCGGGGGTTTTACCAGGAGCCAGGGCATTGATGGCTTGTACCAGTTCTTGATTAGTAATCGGGGAATCTAGCATGTCTTTTTGGCCTGTTGTCAGTATGGGGGTAACAACTTGACTGAGGTGGTGCTGGAGCTCTATTTCAGTGTAGTTGTATTGGGAGGCGTACAGCGTTGTAAAGTATTCTGCAAAGGTGTCCGCAATATCTTGGGGCGTAGATTGTAGAGTACCATCTGCAGCAGCTACAGAAGCTATTGCAGTTACAGGGGTTTGTAGTTTCGCCAAGTAAGCCAGAGTCCTACTACTTCTGTCCCCAGTTTCAAAGGTCCGCTGATAGGAATACAATTGTGCTTTACGGGTAAGGAGGGTCTGTTCCCTAGCTAGAGAGTGGTGGGAGTCTACTAGTCTACCGTACCGTAGTGGGGAGGGGTCGGCAGTGTAGGCTGATTCAGCTTCCTCCAGAGCTTTCTCAGCCTCCTTCACTTGTGCCTTGGCTTCCGCCCTGGCTTTGTGGACTGCCCTAGTGAGTTGCCCTCTCATATAAGCTTTTGAAGCATCCCAAAGGATAGGTGGCGCAGCCGAACCTGCATTCAGTACCCAGTACTCTGTAACTGCCGTGGTTGCACTTTCCAGTACAGTGTTGTTTTTAAGCCAAATTGGACTAAATCTCCACATATTGAATTTTGGGGAGGTCACCATGGTTAAAGTAAGTGATAGTGGCGAATGGTCCGAAAGAATGCGGGGGAGGTAATGTACACTACCTACTCTAGGAAGGAGGTCAGGCGTTGCCAACACTAGGTCTATTCTAGTAAAAGATTGATGTGTGGTAGAATGGCAGGAGAAGGCTTTTTGACTAGGGTTTCTCCATCTCCAGACATCTGTAAGACCCAAGGTGTTAGCCCATGTCAGTAGTTTGTTCCCAGTGGGATAAGGAGGGTTTAGTTTGTCCATCTGCGGATCCATGAGGGCATTAAAATCACCCATAAAACAAGTAGGAGCGGTGGGAAGATCGCCAATTTCTTGTCAATAATGTTAAGCACATTCATATTAAATGGGGGCGGAACGTAGAGATTGACTATAATTAGAGGAGAGTTGTCAATTGTACAATGGAGAATAATAAATCTACCATAGAAGTCAGTCCTGAGTGTTAACAGATTGAATTGCACTGACCTCCGTACCAGAATAGACACTCCCCTAGCATATGTAGAGTAAGTGGAATGGTAGGCAAATCCCACCCAGTGCCTCCTCAAAGCCAGTACCTTTTGTCCGGTCAAGTGGGTTTCTTGCAGTAACAACAGGGATGGGGGGTGTCTCTTTAGGTAATTAAACATCTGTGCTCTCTTAAATTTATCGTTTAATCCCCGAATATTCCAGGAAATTAATGTTATGTCAGCCATGAGGTAGTAAATAGAAGGGGACAGTACCAGATGATTTGAGTACGTAATACAGGGGAGACACATGAGTAAATGTGGCTACTATGGAGTTGGAGCAGCTGTGCATATAGGCAGTAGCAACCAATATTGCAATAACAAATGGCATGTTAACATAGACATACAAAAAACACAACATTATCCCAAACCCCACCCTACCCGCCCTCCCAACTTGAGCAGGTCTTATACCCAGTAACATAGTCTGCAAAAGCAGATTAAATTGGGGGAACATGCAACCAAATCGTCATGTAAGTGTGCATCATACCAACCATTACAGTATGGTCTGTGTTACCTGAATTTGAAGCAACTCTAAACTTAAGTAGTCACAGATTGATGGAGGACGATTCCTTCAATACCCCTAAATGGGCCCCCCGTCAAGCAGCAGGGGCTCACAAGCAAGAATTCAGTCCCTCTGTTTCATAGTCTATGGTGAACGACATAGGTAACTTGTCGAGAAATAAGGGATCGTCTTCCTCTCTGCAGCAAAGTCGTATCCTACTCGACTGCGGGTGTTGTCCACAATGTGTATCAGTCGGTTTCTGAACAGTGTAACAGTTCCAGTTGTAGGTTGTAGATTGAGCAGTGGGAAATCGTCCTCGTCTCTGCAGCAATGTTGTCTTCTATTGGGGACTATTCGGAGGGGTTCTCCTGTCTCTCGGTGGGGAGTGTCGTATCCCTTTACGTGTCAGCCAGTCCTCAGCTTCCGCTGGTGTATTGAGGAATAGTATCCGGTCTCCATCCTGGATTCGCAGTTTTGCTGGGTAGAGCATGCTGTATGGAATTTTGGCATCCCTCAGACGCCTCTTTACTGCCGTAAAGGTGGCTCTCTGCTTTTGGATTATAGGTGAAAAATCCGGGTAGAGGGACACTGTTGCTCCATTGTAGAGTATGGGTCCTTTTACTCTGGCCGCCTTCAGTGCAGCATCCCTGTCTTTATAATGCAGTAATTTTAGCAGAAACAGCCGTGGCGGGGCCCCCGGCGGGAGGGCTCTGGTAGGGATCCGATGCGCTCTCTCTAAGGCAAAGAGTGGAGTAAAGGTATCTGTACCCAGAGTGTCCTTTAGCCATTTCTCAATGAAAGCTTCTGGATGTTGCCCTTCTACCCGTTCTGGAAGGCCAATAATACGGATATTATTTCTGCGTAGTCTGTTTTCAAGGTCATCAGTCTTGTCCAGCGCTTGCTTGAGCTGAGTTTTAATATCCCGGATATCTTGTTGCATAGGTGGGATTAAGTCCTCCACATCGGATACTCTAGTCTCCACCGCTGTTGTGCGTTCACGAATATTTTGTAAGTCATGACGCAGCAGAGATAAGTCAACTTTAATCGCCTCCAGTTGCGCTGTCGTGGTGGTACAGCTTTCCATTATTGCCCCCAGAAGCTCACTCATGGTTGGCTCAGGGGCCTCCCGAGTCATCTGTAAGGGAGGAGGGGATGGAGGCGGAGAGGGATTCAATTCATCCTCCGGAAGAGGTGGCTGAGGTTGAGAATGAGCAAATCGCTCTAGTCGAGCTGCTGCCTCTGACTTGGTTTTTTGAGAGTGTTTCCCCATATTGAGTTCTGAGTAATATTGACGTTTAAGTATTCTGTTTGTTGCTGTTCACAGTATCCGAGGATGGATAGGCAACAATGTGCTGGTTAAAGTATTGGTTGGCACACACAAACTTCTAGTGCATAAATCACATGTGTTTTATTTATGCACTTTACTATATATTCAGGCGTGTAACATAAAGTCCAAGTTGTGGTAGGGTGCAATTCTAGCTGTAGGTGGAGGCGTTGTAGTGATACTACTTGAAAATTAGTTCCTGGTACGCCCTTACAGCAGTCTGCCGAGTATGTCCCAGCACAGTAGGCTGTATTGTCTCTCCCTGTGCACAAGCCAGCGGATTGTCACAAGTGTCAGGCAGAAATCAGGTGCAGGGAGTGTGTGTGTGATGCACTCAACACTAGTGGACAATCCCCAGAAGAGTGTCCAGCCTGGGTTCTGCCATGTAGTAGAACACCAGTTCTATGTCTTCTCCCCCTGGCACTTTAAGCAGTAGTGCTGCTGATATGGGGGAGGTGTGAATCGCCTGTCAGTAGAGCAGCAGCTTGTAGCACTGCGCTGCCCCAAACACAGGCAGTGGAATGGCAGGCAAGCAGTGAGGTAGTGACGCTCCCGGGGACCCACACACACTCACCCCAGGTGGCAGCACGCAGGGGCAGTATCCGGGACGTTCCACAAGGATTTCCGCGGGGTCCGGCTCCCTTGCGCCCGCGGATGGGCTGTGACCAAGTACTAGAGGTCGGGGCCTCCGTCACTTTAGTAGGCCGCAAGCACGGCACACCCGTGGAGGCAGTTGGAGACGCGGTTGGCCACGCCCCCGAGACAATTATAATTTAAGACTGAAAGTGTGTGCAGACTCATGCGGTGGAGTAATTACTAGTAGCATTAGATACTTGGAGTCTAGCACCACACCTATTATTCAGAGACAGATTGCTCTCCAAATGGAAGACTTTGCAGATCGAGCAGGCCTGAACGCTGGCTATGCTGAAACCTGGCATGTATCAGAAGCCGATGCAGATCGAGTACTATGGACGAGTTTCCAGACTGAACTACCGAGTAGCAATAATATCAAAGATACCGGTAAGGAATTTACGCGACTTAAGCAACGTATTGTGGACTTAGATTTGCATGGATTGTTTTTGTCGGATTATTACTGAGCCAAGAAAATTCCTCGGGGCTTTCGTATCCGCAACACACCCACTATTGGTCGCATGAACCCTGAATTTTGTAAAAAGTGGAGCTCGCCAAGGCACGTAGAAATCTTGCTAGAATTTGAGAATGAAAATCATGGCTTACTCAATGCAGAGTCGTCTCGTGATATTATAGATTCTTGTAATGTGCAGGTGGAAAATTACAAACTTGAACTGTTACGCTTTAAAGTGAAAAGCTTAAAAAAGTCAATGATGATTATGCGACACATCGCCTATACCGCTGGCTCAGTGGTGAGAAGCCACCAGTATATCGATCTAATGCTAGACGCTTTAAAGAAAAATTAGTGCATCCTAAAACCCTGCTAACAATTGACTCTAGCTCAGGGGATTCAGACCCAGACGATAACAAAATTACTAATACTATCACAGCTCGGAATGATTCAACTGCAACAGCTGCTAATGAAACACAGTCTGATTTTTTAGGAGCAGCAGCCGTTACTACACGGCCCCCCATTCCTCCAACTCAAAGTCGAGGAAAAGGTACCCAACAAGGAGGTGTACGAAGAGGAAGGTCAAAACAGCGACAATAACTTCTGTGTTCAATTTATCTAAACATATCCTGACGGAGGCTGAAACTTCAGTATTACAGAGAGGTTTGACTTTTGTGCCCACTGTCAAATTTGATAAATTTAAATGGGACATTGACATGTTTCGTTTCACACGTGTTCTGAATTTAAAGGATTATTTTGGGGAGAGTACCACTGAAGTAAATAGAATTTCTTGTGATTTAAAACTTAAAAGTGATTTTTGCCCTCCTACACAAAATGCTGCGATTAAATTGTTTAAACAAGCAATTGACAAAGAAGTTGATGCGCTTATTTTGAAGGAGAGTAAAACCTATAATAATCTATCCAAGGCAGAATCAATAGCTATAGAGACCTTACGGAATGACAACTCAATAGTTATCCGCCCCGCCGATAAAGGTGGGGGGATTGTTCTTTTAAACTATTGTGACTATCGAGCGGAAATTTGCTCACAATTAGCAGATTCCAATATCTATAAGAAACTAGATGGAGACCCAGTTTGGTTATTTAAAGCTAAAATTGATTCCTTGTTAAAACTTGCTCTAACCAATAATTGGATCACGCAACCATTATTCGAATATCTTACACAAGTACACCCCAGATGCCCAATACTTTATACCCTCCCTAAAATTCATAAATGTTTGACCTCACCACCGGGGAGACTGATAGTTTCGGCAAGGGATGGGTTGCTACATCCGTTGGGCATCTACATTGACAGATTATTACAGCCAACCGTTACCTCTACCATGTCCTATTTACGTGACTCACCACATTTTCTAACTTTAATAAAGGATTTAATTCTACCCGCTAATGAGCCATGTATACTCGTAAGCATTGATGTGGTTAGCCTGTATACTAATATTCCACACCCAGAAGGGCTACAGGCAGTGAAAAAATCACTACTTGAGAATACTGAATTTGTTGGTCCACCCATTGATTTTGTTGTCGAGTTATTACAAATGTGTTTGGACTTAAATTATTTTCGTTTTGAAAATTGTTATTTTCAGCAGATTTCAGGTACAGCAATGGGGGCCCTGATGGCGCCCTCTTATGCAAATCTCTTTATGCATCAATTTGAGTTTGTAAACATTTTACCTAAATTCGGAGAAAAAATGGTGTTATACAAACGTTTTATTGACGATATTATAATTCTATGGAGAGGGGATGAGTCTGGCTTTTTGGATATGGTAAAGGAACTTAATACTTTCCATAACTCTATTAAATTTACAGCTAAGTGTGGCAATGATCTAGAGTTTTTGGATATCTATTTAAAACTAGATGGATCAAAAATCAATTATTCTTTACATCGAAAAAAGACCAACCGTAACACTTTACTTCATGCTAGAAGCTGTCATGCACCGGCTCTGAAAAGATCGCTTCCACTTTCCCATTTCCTCAGGGTATTGCGCAATAATTCTGAACATGCAATATGCAAAACCCAATTAATTGAAATGAAAGATAGATTTCTACAAAGAGGATATTCTGATAGGGATCTTAATAAAGCTTTAACAGTGGCCAGACAAAGAATTGAAACAGAGAATGTTAAAAAATCAAATACTTCTTTGGTTTTATCAACTTGTTATAATAACCTATCATCCTCTATCAGTCAGGTCATACGAAAGAACTGGAAGATCATTAAAGCTGATGACCGTATGGGTAGACTCTGCCCTGATCCGCCGATTGTAGGATACAGCAGGGGCCAGAACCTCAGAGACCTCCTGGTGCAAAGTGACCCGACTGATTGCAATATACAACTGAGACCTTCTGCATCCTGGCTTCCTAAGAAAAAGGCAGGATGCTTTAAATGCCCTACACGTCTGTCTTGCCGACATATGACTCCAGGTACCTCTTTTGTCCATCCACATACTGGCCATAGATATAAAATTCGCCACCATATTATGTGTACTACAACTCACGTCATCTATTTAGTGACATGTCCGTGTGGTTTGTCATATGTCGGCAAGACAGATTTAACGCTGAGACTCCGGATGGATGCACATAGATCGGCCATCAATGTAGCGTATAGAGATCAAAAATCTTCTAAACCGGTTGCTAAACACTTCTTGGAGGTGGGACACAGGTTACCGACCTTCAAATATATAGCAATTGATCATATACCATACGAGGTGGAGATCATTCACGCTTATTATTACAGCGTGAGACTTTTTGGATTAAAAAGTTGGGTACTATCACCAGGGGGTCTAAATGAGTATTGTTTGTTTAATTGCTTTCTTGATAGACGTTAACCTTAGTGCAGAGTATAAGATGATATATCTGCAATTATGCTTATCTGATATCACATGGTGGCCCGTTTTCCCTTTAACCTATTTGAGGAGATTTGCCTCTGAAGGGGAGGGTTAATGAGGTCACTCAATAGGGAGGAGTAATGGTGGTTTTAAATTTTGTAACTTTGTATTAATTGTCACATTTGGTTTTGCATTTGACAAAGGTTCTAGGCCAAGAACCGAAACGTTGATGCTTTTATAATGATACCTTTTAATCAATAAATACTTATTCTACTTGTAGTGCGTGCTATACCTGTTATCTCTCTCTCTCAGGTTATTATTTAGTAGGTTAGTGGCACACTTTGTATTATTAATTTATCAGCACTGTATGTATGAGCTTATGCATTCGCTGAATTAAGGTTAACAAATGATACCAAAATAAAATATATTTATTTCTAGGACTTCTCAAATTCTTTTTAGGCATAACATTATGAGCACTCAAAACTACATAACCTGATTTAACTCTGTCAATTGCATTTCTCAGCTCTCATTATATCTATATTAAACTAAGGTAATGTTTTATTGTATTAACATCTTTCTCTTGTGACACATGAAACTTTCGAAGCACTTAAAAAATGTAAAAGCAATGTGATACTTGGCATTATGATTCAAAGATTGTTTTAGGCAGGGCAAGATGTTTTAGCTAGCACTGCAGACCTGGTCATTTTTTGCTTAAGATTAGGGCGAAATGGTGGATTTATTTGCCTTTGGTACCTTACCGTATATGAGAACTTGATACAAAAAAGTTTTTTTCCATCATAGGATGCACAACTGCAAACCAGTCAACAGAGGAGCAAAGGCAACTTGCCCTGGTAGTTATGGAGACTTTAACGGTTCTTCTTCATGGGTCAAATACAAATGCGGGTGAGTACTCTTATATTTCATAACTTTAAAGGGGGGGGTCTGGTGCAGATAATACTTTACAGGCTCCATTATTTTATTTTGGAGGCTCCATAACATGGATGCTGGAAAGGATCATGCCCACTGAAAGCCACAGAGTGTGCAAAGAAGCAGTTGAAAGTGGTACTGAAAGATAAGCTTCAGATAACTGATTTTGTTTATAAGGGCAAGAACACACGCTGGCTCTGCTGCTCCCATTTTTCTGCAGGCAGGGAGAAGCAGATCTGCTCTCTTTGATATCCCTTTGTTCTGCATTGAAAAGTACAGCTGCCGTCTGAGTTCAGGCGCAATGTGTGGTGATTGGCCCAAAAATTCCGTTTTCACATTTTTTGGAGCTTGTCTCTGCTCCGTTTACCCTACCTCCCAACTGACCCATTTTCTGCGGGACAGTCCAGATTTTGATAGATCAGCCCACACTCCTAGATTTTTAATAAAGAGTCCAGAGTTTCTGTGTGATCTTCTGCACTAACATCAGAAAAAGATACAAAAGTTTCTGCACTAACTTCAGAAAAAGATACAAAAGTTTCTGAAACTTAATTAAAATAAGATGCTTTTTGTCAGAGAGCACAAAACACTCAGTGTCTGCATTTTGATACATTTAAACAATTTTAAGATAAGCAAAGATAAAATTATAACTATTTAAGCAAGTCTCTTGGGAGAACTGAGAGTAGCAGCTTAAAGGTCACCTGTTGGGCTAAAATGTTATCCCCAACCAAAAGTGCGGGCTTATAGAGCCTGCACTCCGATTGGGGGACATTTTTTTTCAAAAAAGTGCCCCCCGCCAGCACTATAACACTTGCACCGGGAGGGAGATCCCTCCCAATGCAAGTGTCCTAGCGCTAGCGGGGGGGCAATTAAAAAAAAAAACTACTGTTACTCCCAACCGGGGGCTTTATTAGCCTGCACCTTTGGTTGAGGATAACATTAAAGATTAAGAACTACCGTATATACTCGAGTATAAGCCGACCCGAGTATAGCTAAGATTTTCCATACCTTTTACCAGCTTAGTTGCCCTTCTCTGCACCCTCTCTAATTCAATAATGTCCTGATTGAGTACTGAAAACCAAAACTGCATGGCATATTTTAGATGGGGCCTTACCAGTGCTCTATACAGTGGAAGAATGACCCCTTCCTGCCGTGAATGAATGCCTATTTTAATACAGCTCAAGATCGTATTTGCCCTTAATACTGCTGACTGGCATTGCTTGCTACAACCAAGTTTATTATCTACAAGGACTCCAAGGTCCTTTTCCATTATGGATTTTCCAAGTGGCTTGGATGTATTTTTACATCCCAGGTGCATGACTTTACATTTATCAACATTGAATCTCATTTGCAACTTAGCTGCCCAGATTGCTAGTTTGTCAAGATCCTGTTGAAAGGATGCCGCATCCTGGATGGAATTAATTGGGCTGGTTAGTTTTGTGTAATCTGCAAACACTGATACATAACTCACAATACCCTCCCCTAAGTCATTAATAAACAAGTTAAATAAAAGTGGGCCCAATACCGAGCCCTGAGGTACCCCACATAGAACCTTACGCCAAGTAGAGAATGTACCATTAACAACCACCCTCGATACCCACTCCTGTAGCCAGTTCCCTATCTATATGCAAACAACTTCATTAAGCCCAACAGACAGTAGCTTAGAAAGCAGTGGTTTGTGGGGCACTGTATCAAATGCTTTGGCAAAATCCAAATAGATCACATCTACTGCTCCTCTAACTGCCCATCGTCTGACTACATCCTCCCTATCCTTAACAGTACCCCTAACCAAATCTCCTCCCCCATTTTCCCTTCCTTTGCCCACTACCTCATCTAACCTGCCTTCCACGGAATTCTTTACTGACCCCCCCATGCCTAGCATAAAATACCTTGGAAGTGGGTAAAAAATGATGCCACGTGTGAAGTGCAGTGTCTGTTTCATGTAACCATGTAATTACCTGATATTTGTATACCTGACTTTTTAATGCTGAAAAATTATAATGTTTTGAAAGTGTATTTTCAAAAAGAGGGCAGTAGGTTCTCAGTTATGTAAGGATGTAATAGTTATGTATGGATGTAATATTTTCTACCCCGGCCACTAGAGGGAGCTAATGGGAAGAAAAACAGTATAAATAGGGGCAAGAAACCACGGGTGTAGCAGTTCGTAGGTGGGCGTGATCCAGTGAAGAACACCTGCTGGAGGAAAGAAGAGCCCAGCCCTGAAGTAAGTAGTAGGCTTAGCCAGAGTTAGGAAAGTTCTGTAATAGTGTGCACTAGGTGTACAAGACAGTTAGGAAAAGATAGAAAGAGCAGTTAAGAGCCCCAACAAGTAGTAAGTGGAACTAACCTTCCGGTAGATCCTCTACCAGTTAGGGATGAAGTGATAGGAACAGGATAGTAGAAGAGAGGGCTATGGGACTGTGGCCATCGGGAAAGTCCTGTCTGGAATAGCAAGGGGGCGCCAATGAGGAGCGTTGAGTTGCTGAGGACAGGTGGGGATAGTTAGATCTCATTGAGGGCGGTGCAACAGGTGCCCATTGGTATTAGAAAGTAATACCTGAAAATCCTTTAAGTAACAAGGAGGCTACTGTTCTGGAAAAGAGGTGGCCAAATGCTGAATGTTTGAAGAATTGCCTGTTGGTGTAATTTGGATTGACGTATGGTGTGGAAGAGTAATAAAAGAATTTCCTTTGTTTTAATAACTGGCGGTCTGCTAGTTATTCACGGGAAACCTGCCTACAAACTTTACACTTAGATTTTTAAAATAGTTTTTGAGGATTTCACCACCTCCTCTAACTTTGTCATTGGTACCTATGTGTGCCAAGACTGCCGGGTCTTCCTCAGCCCCTCCCAATAATCTGTTGACTCATTCCACCACATGTGATCCCTAGCACTAAGCAAGCAGCAGACTGTTTGGCATGAAGGGTCCTTATGGCAGATACCCTATCCACCTTTCTAATAATTTAATCCCCTATAACTAAAACCTGCCTTTCCTTCCTTGCACTCCCCCCACCACCCGTATTAGATCCACATGCCAGTTCAGAGCTGTCCTTCCCAGCCAAAATGCAGAATCTGTTGCTTTGGAAAAGCTGTGGACCAGCCCCCCTACCCTTCTGTCCCTTACTTTCCCTCTTAACTGTAACAAACCTGCCTCTCTCATTAGATTCCTCTGCCCCTTCTCCACCCCCACTACACTGGCCCTTGCCAGTGGTTGCTCTGTGAGCCTCCTTTCCTCCCCTATGTTTGCCACTGCCCTCAGTGCTGCAAGTTCCCCCCTTAAGGTTGCCATACAGAGTGAGATCCGCTCGTTTGGCGATGTTGCCAAACGAGCGGATCTCTCCCCAACATGATATAAACTTAGGGCCCAATGATTGGATCATAATGCAGGAGTACGAGCGGTCGGATAGTGGGATTGCATCAATGAACAGATGCGGCCCGCGATCCGACTGGGTTTTTAGCCCTGCCCGATCGACATCTGGCCTACTTTCGGCCAGATATTGATCGAGGAAACCTGTCGGAGGGCCCCATACACGGATCAATAAGCTGCTGACTCTGTCTGTTGGCAGCTTTTATTGGCCCGTGTATGGTCACCTTTAGAGTCTGCAGTTCAGCTTCTAAGATGAAAACCCACCGACATCTCTCACATGTAAATACTGCAGGGAACTGCTCCTCCAACACCCATACATGTGACAAGACACACACTGAGTAATACCAGCAAACCCACTTGCACTCGTACTTGTACTCATATTTATACTAGGTACTAACAGTCTCCCAGTTGCAATTCCTCACAAATGCCATTTTGGTTTTAAACGCCTTAAAGGAACAGTTCAGTGTGAAAATAAAAACTATGTAAATAGATTGGCTGTGCAAAAAAAAAAAATGTTTCTAATATAGTTAGTTAGCCAAAAATGTAATGTTTAAAGGCTGCAGTGAACAGATGTCTAATAAAACAGCCATAATCCAACTTCCTGCTTTTCAGCTCTATAACTCTGAGCTAGTCAGCGACTTGAAGGGGGGGCACATGGTACATTTCTGTTCAGTGAGTTTGCAATTGATCCTCAGCATTCAGCTCAGATTCAAAAGCAACAGATATGACCCACGTGGCCCCCCCTCAAGTCTCTGATTGGTTTCTGCCTCGTAACCAGGGTAACCAGTCAGTGTAAACCAAGAGAGCTGAAAAGCAGGAAGTAGTGATCTGACTGACTTGTTATACATGAAATCACTCCAGCCTTTATACATTATATTTTTGGCTAACTAACTATATTAGAAACATTTTTTATTTTGCACAGCCTATATATTTACCCAGTTTTTATTATACACTGAACAATTCCTTTAAGGTTGTAAGAGGGTGATTGGGTTGTGTGCTGGATATGTGTACATTGTATGTGTTAATCAAATGTTTGAATGATGTAAAATGTTAAAATGATTGAAAATGTTGAATGATTGTTTAAAGTGTAATGTGCAGAATCACCACAAGAATTGGTATCAAATCTATGATTCAGGAGGTTCCATGCTGGATAGCATTGGAGTAGCACATGAGAGGGAAATGTTACAGTCAGGGGTGTAACTACAGAGGAAGCAGACCCTGCGGCTGGAGATACAGGGGGCCCCATGAGGCTCTCATTGATGAGCAATTTGAACATATATTGGTAAAACAGGACAAACACTGGATATGTTGGGGGCCCTAAAATTTATTTGATGTGGGGCCCAGCAACATCTAGTTACGCCACTGGTTACAGTAATGCTCAAGACTGAAAAGTATTTAAGAGGAAAACACACCCTAGGGTTGGTGAAGAACACACTTGGAAAATAGATAGCATCAGGGATAAGCATTAAAGTACTAGGTACTTAAGATAGTGAGGTAACATCTAGCATGGGTAGTTTTGACCCCAACAAGGAGATAGCAGCTTATGAGCCAAGGCTTTGCCAGTGAGGGCAGTAGTGATAGGGAATCTCGGATGTCCCGAAGGAAGGGTGAACAAATTCCTACCTGGAGTAGGCCAGAGGGGTATAGAGCGTATGCCAGACTGGTAGGACCAGGGGATGAAAGGAGAAAAGTCCTATCCGGAGTAGGGCAGGGGGGCGTGGTGTACACGTCGGGCTGCTAGGACCGGAAGGTGGAAACCCTGGAAAAGGATGATCCATGACCCTAAGTGGAGAATTTACAAGGTAAAGAGTAAATGCTCAATGGGGAATAGATTGAATGATACCGTGCCGTGATGTGTCTTATGGAAGTGAATGTGCCAGGAACTGTATACATGTGAATGGATGTTGCAAGTTTGAAGAAGCTGTTACAATAAATATTCCACATTTTTATTATCGGTGTTGTGGACTTCCATCTTTGCAGAAGAAGAGTGGTTTCCATGGTTACAACTACTGTATTAACTCTATTAGTACCCCTTACAAGGTTTTTTAAATCTGCCCCTAAATGTATCTACCAGCTTACCCCAAACAGAGAAAAGAAAAAGCTGATATCTGTATGGATCCCCTTGTGTCAATTGGAGGAGCCTACTGGTGAATAAATCATTGGAAAGATTATTACAGTATATGGTCCCCAAACATATTTATGCATAGTTCTCATATCTCCCCTTAAGCGCCTCTTCGCCAGCATAAACAATCCCAGCCTGGCCAGTCTTCATAACTGAGACCTCCCACAGCCTTTACCAGCTTAGTTTTTTTTTTTTTTAACTCTTTATTTAACATAAAGTTTACAGTCACGACGTAACAAAATCTGCACAATGTTATCACAAACCTCAGATCAGCACATATTACGCATTGTACAAAAAAATGAAAGAAGGGGAAGAGCATGGCATCTACAATAGAAAAGAGAAGTCATACGCTTCCCAGGTTTACCTATACCCAATGAAGGGAAAGCCCTTCCGATTTATTGCTTACAATATCAGCGTTCCATAAATGTAAACAGAAAGAAAAAAGGGAACAAAAAGAGCAGACAGAAGAAGGGGAAGGGTAGGGAGGGAAAAAGAAAAGAAAGGGAGAAAAAGAAAAAAAAAAAAAAAAAAAAAAAAAAAAAAAGGAAACAACACTAAAGCATCAAAACTGTCCGAGCTCGGGGGAAATCAAGGAAATATGAGGATCCCAGTCTGGGAGTAAGTTAGCATGGTGTCGGGGGGTGTAAAGCGACCCAAGGAGACCAAACTTTCTCGTATCTCGGTAAACGAGAAGTGTGTAAGGCAGCCATGTATTCCATTCGTCGTATGTCCTGAATAGCTGTGTTTAGCTCAGTCACTGAGGGGGGCTGTGGCTTCTTCCAGTTGCGAGCTATGACCCGTCTAGAAGCCGTCAAAATCAAAGTGGCTAGCCTTTGGTTATGCTTCTTAAGCCCTGGGAGTGGAGACCCGAGCAGAAAAGTGAGTGGGTGTCGCTGTACAGCAGTCCCAAACAGTGAGGCCAACATGTCTCGCACCTCCTGCCAATAATGTGCCAGGAGAGGACACGTCCAAAAAACATGGTAGAGAGTCCCCACATCACCACATTGCCTCCAGCACTCTGAGGACACTGACGGGTACAATGAGTGGAGCTTGGCCGGCGTCAAATACCATTGCATTAAAATCTTATAATTTGTTTCTTTGTGGGTCACACATATCGAAGCCCTTTTGAGGTTCTCCCAAATCCGAGACCATTGCGGGAGGGGTATCTCTTCCCCTAGCGCCTGTTCCCAGGCCAACATATATCTATGTTTCACGAAAGAGGGCTCAGTGTAGGTGTTAAGTACCCCATAGATGTCAGATATAAGCCCCCTTCTGGATCCCCTAGTTGCCATAATCGTTTCCATAGGGCTGAGTACTGAAGGGGCCTGAGAGCCCACCACTGCCAGGGCAAAATGCTTGATTTGAATGAACTGATAGAACAACGAGTTATTGAGCTCGTACTTGGCTTGAAGCTCCTGAAATGAATACAGTTTACGAGTAAGTGGATGATAAAGATCTTTAAGCTGCAGTAGGCCGGCTTGTCTCCAGGGCTGTGCGAAAGAGTCCTTGAGGCCAGGAGGAAAGTAAGGGTTGCCCCAGAGGGGGCTTAGCCTGTATGGTTCTGGGGATATACTGAACTGTACCTTAGCATAGTTCCACAGTGACACAGTCAATTTCACTGAGTTCAGTACACAGTCCTTGAGTTTCAGCAATTTTTTCGGATCCCATAAAAAGGAGGAGATGGCAAAAGGAGAAACAGTATCATTTTCCAAAGACACCCATTTCCCACAGTGTGTCCTGGCCGACCATGCCACTGCCTGTCTCAGGTGTGCAGCCAGATAGTACCTAGTAATATCTGGAGCCCCCAGGCCCCCCCACTCCCTCGGGGATGTAAGTACCCTCTTAGAGATTCTGTGGGATTTAGCCGCCCATATGAATTTAACTAGTTTAGCCTGGATCTGTCTCAAAATTGTAAATGGAACTCGGACAGGTAGGGTCTCGAAATGATAAAGCAGTCTGGGAAGGGTCACCATTTTTACTGTGGCAATCCTGCCCAGCCAGGATAGCGAGTGGGAGGTCCATTTTTCAAGATCTTCGCAGATCTTAGCAAAAAGTGGGGTGTAATTTTCCTTGTATAGGGCAGCATAGCTAGGGGTCAAGCGGATCCCCAGATATTTGATATAATCAGTTTTCCAATTGTAGTTGAAATTTAATTTCAGGACCTTGAGTTGCGGGTGGGGGATATTTATGGGGAGGGCCTCCGACTTGTCCTGGTTGACTTTATGGTTGGAAAGTCTACTGTACGTGTCTAAGATAGCGTGGAAATTAGGGAGAGATGTCAGTGGTCGAGTAAGAGTTAGGAGTACATCATCGGCAAACAGCGAAATTTTGTGGGTTGTACCCCTACGAGTGAGACCCATAACATTAGGGGAGTTCCGAATAGCGACAGCTAGGGGCTCTATAGACAATGCATACATCAGGGGTGAGAGGGGGCACCCCTGTCTGGTCCCATTGGTGATCGTAATGGAAGAAGACAGGTAGCCCTCTATCCTAACCGCAGCCGAAGGGCAAGAATACAAGGCAGACACAGCGTTTCGGAAAGGACCCCCAAATCCCATCTTGTCTAGAACTGTGTTCATAAATGCCCAGTTGAGGCGGTCGAAGGCCTTCTCGGCATCTAGCCCCAGGACCAGAAGAGGGGTCTTGGTCGAATTAGCTAAGTCTATGAGGTCAATAGTCTTTCTAGTATTATCTCCAGCCTGCCGGCCCATAATGAACCCTACCTGGTCCTGGTTGATGAGCGAGGGCATTAGTAACGTTAAACGGTTCGCAAGAATTTTGCTAAAAATTTTTATATCCGCATTCAGCAATGCTATAGGACGATAACTTTTACAGGACTGGGGGTCCTTACCTTCCTTAAGGATAAGGGAGATGTGGGAATAGAGCATAGATGGTGGTGGTTTGGAGCCTGTCAAGATTCTATTAAGAACCTGTAGCAAGTGGGGACCCAGAGATTCCTGAAAAGTTTTGTAATAGAGGTAGGTCAAACCGTCCGGTCCAGGGGACTTTTTCGTTGGGGCCAATTTAAGTGTCTCCGCTAACTCTTCCATGGTAATGGGTTCATTTAAGTGATCATTTTCTTCCGTGGTGAGGGTGGGTAATGTGGAGGGAGACAGCAAGTCCTGAATATGCTTCCCCAAGTCCCGAGCTGTTCTCAATGGCAAGGACGGCAGATTGTACAGGGAAGTGTAGTAGCTATGAAATGTCTTAAGAATTTGATCCCTAGTATGAACTAGGGTACCTTGCTTAGTGCGGATCGCTAGTATGGCCTTTTGGGCCCTCTGGTCCCGAAGCTTACGGGCCAACAGAGTGTGGGCTTTGTTGCCATACTCATAAAAGCGCTGTCGTGTGTAGGAGATGGCTTTTTCCGCCTGTGTGACATCTATGTCTTTGAGTTGAGCTCTAAGTGATGTTATGCGCGCTAGCGTAGAGATAGAAGGTGAGTGGCCATATCTGCTCTCCTCAAGTTTAAGCTGCTGCACTATTTGTAACCTACGGAAAGTCGCGGATTTTTTGAGGTTAGATGCTATAGCAATCAATTCCCCCCTTACCCATGCCTTATGGGCTTCCCACACTGTGAACGGGGATGGGACCGAGTCCTTATTCCTCTGAAAATATTCCACAAGGCCTGTGGACAATTGAGTTTTAACCGATGAGTGGGCTAGCAGTGTTTCATTAAGACGCCATTGAAATGGTTTCCGTGGGAGTGGTAAAATATCTAGGGTCATTTCGACAGGGGCATGGTCAGACCAGGTAATTGGATGAATGGTAGAACTTTGCAAAGAAATCAGGGCTTCATGGTTAAGCAAAAAGTAGTCCAAGCGCTGTTGGGAACCGTGGGGGTGTGAGGCAAAGGTGAAGGTCTTTTCGGTGGGATGGCAAATACGCCATGCATCGTATAGGCAATGGGAACGAATAAATTGCCTAAATTACCATCTTAGTTTTAATCCAATAATATCCCATTTGTGCACTGGAGATCACAACTGTGGTCTAGTTTTGTTCTTACATTGTTTTGTAAAGGGGAAGAATGACCCTTTTCTCCCGCAAATCAATTCTCCCTGAATCAAGTTTGCCCTTGCAACAACTGGCTGGCGTTGCTTTCTGCAGTCAAGTTATTATCTGCATGTACCCTTTGGCCACTCTCTGTAATGGATTTACCTAACATTAAGGGGCCGATTCACTAAGCTCGAGTGAAGGATTCGAATGAAAAATACTTCGAATTTCGAAGTATTTTTTGGGTACTTCGACCATCGAATGGGCTACTTCGACCTTCGACTACGACCTTCGACTTCGATTCGAACGAAAAATCGTTCGACTATTCGACCATTCGATAGTCGAAGTACTTTCCCTTTAAAAAAACCTTCGACCCCCTACTTCGGCAGATAAAACCTACCGAAGTCAATGTTAGCCTATGGGGAAGGTCCCCATAGGCTTGCTAAACTTTTTTTGATCGAAGGATTTTCCTTCGATCGTTGGATTAAAATCCTTCGAATCGTTCGATTCGAAGGATTTAATCGTTCGATCGAACGAAAAATCCTTCGATCGATCGAACGAACGTTTAGCGCTAAATCCTTCGACTTCGATATTCGAAGTCGAAGGATTTCAATTCGAGGGTCGAATTTCAAAGTATTTTTTACTTCGAAATTCGACCCTTAGTGAATCTGCCCCTAAGACATGTGGAGGCCCATTTATCAAAGGTCGAATTTCTAATTCATGTGAATTTTTTTTAACTCTAATAAATTTCTTTATTATTATTATTTGAATATCTAAAACTCAAATGAATATTACTGAAACGAAAACTTTAATCAAATTAGACTAAATGTGAATCGAGTTTTTTCTTAGAAAAAAACTCAAATGTCAGGTAGGCTATTAACATCTTCAAATGGGTCACTGGGCCTCTCCCATTGACTTATACATGAACTTAGCACATTTTAGTTGGCGAATAGTCGGATTTGAATTGTTCAAAGGGTCAAGGTTTGATATATCTCGATATTAAAATTAGAAACGAGTTTGGATTATTCCCAAGCCATGGATTTGTGGAAAGACCACCAAGTCCCGGGCCTAGGGCGGCAGGATTTTGGGGGGCAACGCTGCCCAACCACACCCACATTGGTTCAGAAACACTGGGGATACAAACGCTTTTTAAATTTCTTGTGTACCAGTCCCCATTGCTCCGATCCCAACAATGAAAATGTGCGTGAATAAAATGGGGGAGGGGGAGATAAATATCGGCTGGCCTAGGGGTGCCCGCTATGTAAATCCGGCCCTGATTATTCCTAATTCTAATTTGAGAGTTTTGACCAAATAAAAATTTTGAGAATTTGAATTTAAGATTCAACCCTTTATAAATATGCCTCTAAGGGTCTAAGTGGCTTGTGTATTGTTACACCCCAAATGCATGATTTGTCAGATTCTGCTGCAAGGATGCAATGTCGTGGATGTAATTATTTGGGCTGCATAGTGTTGGCTCTAAACAGTGATATATTACTTACAGTACTCTCCTCTAAGTCATCATTAAGCACATTAAATAAAATTGGAACCAATGAAGAACCCTGTAGAACCCCACTAACTCTACCCCAGGAAGAGACTGTGTCATTCACAACCTCTCTCTGTATGCGATCTTTAAAGAAGAAATAAATCCCCTTGCTAATAAAATCTCATACCCCTACCCTCCATAGTCCCCCCCCGCACTGGTGTTAACATCTGTAAATGCCCCTAAGCCTGTAATTGTAAGGGGGTTTAGTTCTTCTTTAAGCCAGTTTCCTTGTGGCTATTGGTTTCCTACTGGCTAACAACATTACTAATACCAAAGAAAGCAGTAATGTATGTGGCCACTGTATGAAATTCAAAATTCAGATAGATTACTGAAAACCACTGACGAGCTTCTTATGTACTTCATCATAAAAGCAATCAAATTTGATTGACATGACCTATTCTTCACAAAGCCATGCTTATATAATCATTCTTCAGAGAATAAGCTTGATTGTGATCACTTAACAAACCATAAAAGAATAGAGATATTAAGGGGCACATTTACTTAGCTCGAGTGAAGGAATAGAATAAAAATACATCGAATTTCGAAGTATTTTTTTGGCTACTTCGACCATCGAATTGGCTACTTCGACCTTCAACTACGTCTTCGAATCGAACGATTCGAACTAAAAATCGTTTGACTATTCGACCATTCAATAGTCTAAGTACTGTCTCTTTAAAAAAAACTTTAACCCCCTACTTCGCCACCTAAAACCTACCGAGCATCAATGTTAGCCTATGGGGAAGGTCCCCATAGGCTTTCCTAGGTTTTTTTGATAGAAGGAAAATCGTTCGATCGATGGATTAAAATCCTTTGAATCGTTCGATTCGAAGGATTTAATCGATCGTACGAACGAAGGAAATGCGGTAAATCCTTCGACTTCGATATTCGAAGTCGAAGGATTTTACTTCGACGGTCGAATATCAAGGGTTAGTTAACCCTCGATATTCGACCTTAAGTAAATGTGCCCCCCAATGTGAGGGGATATAATTGTGAGACTGAAATCGCAATCCCTTTTAAAGTAGTGCGATTACATCAGTTTTCCTCCAATCCATAGGCACCGTACCAGATAAAAATAAGAAAATCAGAAAAAGAGTGCTTGCTAAAACTGAACTGAACTCTTGGGGGCTGATTCACTAAGGGTCGAATATCGAGGGTTAATTAACCCTCGATATTCGACTAGGAATCGAAGTCGAAGGATTTAGCGCAAATACTGCGATCGTACGATCGAAGGATTATTCCTTCGATCGAACGATTAAATCCTTCGAATCGAAAGATTCGAAGGATTTTAATCCAACGATCGAAGGAATATCCTTCGATCAAAAAAATTTAGGAAAACCTATGGGGACCTTCCCCATAGGCTAACATTGACTTCGGTAGCTTTTAGCTGCCGAACTAGGGGGTCGAAGTTTTTTTTTAAAGAGACAGTACTTCGACTATCAAATGGTCGAATAGTCGAACGATTTTTACTTCGAATCCTTCGATTCGAAGTCGTAGTCGAAGGTCGAAGTAGCCCATTCGATGGTCGAAGTAGCCCAAAAAATACTTGGAAATTCGAAGTTTTTTTTACTTTGAATCCTTCACTCGAAGTTAGTGAATCGGCCCCTAAATATTGTTAATATTTAAATCGTGTTGAAAAAAGACAGTCTATTAAGCTCAACCCCTCTAAATGAAACCCAGCATCCACACACCCCTCTATTCCTAAACACTTTTGAGTTTATTAATTATTTATCATTTTAAATGACAACCATTTTTAGCAGAAAAAAAATCCAATCGCTCTTAATGAAATACAATTAGCTTTCCTGAAATGTTGTCTATTTTGCCCCAATGTATATTTACTTTTTGCAACAAACATTAAAAGAAATAACACTATGGTCACTATATCAAAGTGTTTTGGTTTTTACACGTTTGCTATACGTTGTTGGTATAGCAATCACAAGATACTGTATGGCATGATTTCTAGTTTGGTTCTAGCTGGGTTCTCAACAACAGATGACATAAAATTGTCACACAACAAAGTATTCCCATTATCAATCCAGGTAGTACTGTTGCTATAGTCAATATCTGGGTATTTAAAATTCCCCTTTACCAAGATTTGCCCCAAACTACCAAACTTTTCAATTGCAGTTGCAACAGGAGTAAGTGTCTTTTTCATTACTTTGAGGGGGTCTGTAGCATACTCTTTCAAATAATTTATCTGATCATTAGAATCTGTGAAAGTTTGACCCATAAGGCCTCAGTTTAAGCAATGCAGATTGTTATATTTCTCCTCCAGTGCCAATCCCTGCAGCTCTTCTATTTTACCAGCCAGGTTTATTGCATTTGTAAACATAAATGTAATACATGTACCAACATATGTAACTTGTTTAAATTAAGCCGTTCCTCCCTGCCGTTAACAATACCCAGTAGCAGTAACCCATAGCAACCAATAAGATGTTTACTTTTAAAGGGGAAGGAAACCTAGTTGGTGCAAAAACCCTATACAGTAGAATTTTGTCTATGAGCAGTGTAGCATAGAAAAGACAATACTTGACATTTGCTTTAGAAGTATCTGTATCTTATTTAAAGGGAAAAAAGTGTTTCTCCTGAAATTTTATTTGTTTAGTAATCTCACAGTTTAAATAATTGTAGCATTGGACAAAAAAAGCAAAAGTGCTTAGAGGAGCACATTGGTCACTTTCACATTGTTATTTTCAAGGTTTACATATGCTTTAAAGGAATTGTTCAGTGTAAAAATAAAAACTGGGTAAATAGGCTGTAAAATGTTTCTAATATAGTTAGTTAGCCAAACTATATAGTCTATAAAAGCTGGAGTGACTGGATGTCTAACATAATAACCAAAGTTAAAAATTAAAGCTAACATTAGATTATTTTTGAGACACCTTTATCTTTGTAGAACGGTTAACTCCTTAAAGACATGTAAACACCACAACAAAATAATGTAACCAATAAACAGCCTCATTAAAATATTTGAAATCTTTAAATAACTGCAGGTTGATCAAAGGAAAATTGTAAGACTGCAGCATCCACTTAATGATTTAGGATTCCTTCTCCTCCTCTAATCCACTAGGCCCGTTCCCTTGGGAATGGTTTTCTTTGTCTGTTGACTATTGACCATGCTCAGTTCTTCCCAACTCAGATTATGCCCTCCAGCCATTGAAGAGATGGCATTGCTGGCTTCCATAAAAACTCTGCTCTTGTTGTCTGCTCCTTTTTGTT